>NC_081344.1:63377547-63493685 GCF_029784015.1 Lycium ferocissimum
CCTTTTTTATTCCGGAGGTGCTATTTTGAGACATTATTTGTGTACATGTATTTTGGGCACGGCGGGGTCTGTCCCGTCCATATGTTCGGTGTTCTAGTAGAGGCTCGTAGATACGGTGTGGGTAGTACGGTCCTACGGCTTTTATGTATGTGTACGTATATTATTATTTTGATAGCCGAAGGGCCTATGTTTATAAACGCAAGTGCATACGAGTAAAATGACGAGCTTTTCTTATATGAACATGAGCATATAGTATGAATGATAGCCGGAATATAAGCGATGGGGTAGGGGTGTTCGGTGGTTAGCCCCGGATACCCGTCGCGGCCCGTAGTTCGGGTCGTGACAATATCAAACACAGTTGTAAGATGAAAAAAGCAAATGAAACTACATATAGTAATACACATTGACGAAAAGAAAATACGCAATTATTAACTAATACTGCTGAATACTCAGCTACCGACTAACTTTCTAGCCTACTCCTCGACCTCCACACCTTCCTATCTAGGGTCGTGTCCTCGATAAGCTGAAGATATGCCATATCCTGTCTAATCACCTCCCCTCAGTACTTTTACGGCCTACCTCTACCTCTCATAACTCCTGTTATAGCGAAGCTCTTACACCTCCTTACTGGCGCATCCATACACCTTTTCTTCACATGCTTGATACGATCCGGCTTGTGGAAGACACGAATTCAAACAAAGAAAACACGAAAACTAAAATTAAGAAGAAATCAAGATGAGAAATGAAGAAATTGGGATGAGAAATAGAGGGATAAAAGCAAGACCCAATTAGTAAAGGAATTATAGGCAAACTTAAGTATATGAAACCTAAAACCCTCCCTAATCGATTCCTACTAACGAACACATACTATTTGATAATCAACTAAGAGTAATCCAAATGAATCGACAAATGAACAACTCTATTGAAAATCAATGGAAAATGGTATCATAGCCAACAATGGAATCCACCATGATTAACTATCACTAATCACTAGATTAACACTAATTCTACCAAAAACTATCACTCAATTTAGAGTATTCATCTCAATTCAACATAATCTAAGTAATGAAATAACTAAGTGTAGTATTTATACTACTATGCTAAAGAAGACTAGGCTAGCTATTACAAAAATACTCTTAATGAAACAAGGGACTTGTTTGGTAGTCTGCTTTATGGATGATGGCTTGAATTTAGAGAATAGCCTCTTTGCATGGCTAGCCACCATCATTCCCATCCATCTCATCTTCACTCCACGCGACCAAGCAATCATCAATACGCCATACGCTCTCCTATGAAGCTCCACAAAGGTCTCCAAAGCCTCTTTTTGCATCAACATGGCTTGTAGGACTTGGAGTTCCTTGGTTCGGCCTCGGGTGAAGGGTCTTGAATCATGTGTGCTCCTCGGGATCGTATCATCCTCCCCTTCTTGGAAAGGATTCATACTCGAATTTGAACCTAGCAAAACATAGGAGATAATGAGCACACGCCCCCTCACAAAACACACAAGGTAATCATCATAAGGCAAATAATAATACCTAAAGTAAGCAAGCGTACAGCAGGAACCAACACCTTTAAATGGCTCACTCTTATGATTTAACGAAGCATCATATGGATCTAAAAAGAATATGTATCCAAATAATGAAAAAGACACTTGGCTATTCAAGTTATTTTGACAAAGGGAGTAATCAAATGATCCAATGCATTTAGGAAAACAAGCATGCAAGTTCTCATTCGCCCTAGCAATCAAGAAGCACATTCCTCCCTTAAAGTCAACAAACAAGTGATATCCCTCATGGCTAAGTGCAACATCAACAACAAACTCAACCCAAGTCAAGGGTCTAGTCATTACACTAGCCCACCTTAAGAAAGGAACCACTAACAAATCACCACTAGGGTCAAATATAAAGGTATCCCCCACATTACTTTGTTCACATTTGCCATGCAAACCCAAAATACAATCAAGTAATAACACTAGAATAAAACCACATGATTGGATAGAAGTGCTACTACCATGCGTATCACACAAAAAAAATTACCTCCATGGCTTTAGAAAGCCCAAGAATGAGCATGAGCCACGAATACATACCGTCCTTGAAAGGAGTACAAGATGTGAAATCATACCAAGTTATTGTACAATGAGGTATCCTCCAATGGGTATCTTCTTCAAGTCTCCTCCTTTGATGAAGCTTCACAAACAAGTTAGTCAAATAACCAAGTTCATCAAGAGGGACTGTTTTACCTTGAAGCTCATCCAACCTATGCCAAGCTTTGAGTTGCATCTTCTCACCCTTTAGGTTAGAAGATATAGCATAGTCCTTCCATAAAGAATGCTCATTTTCTTTCAAATTGCTCCCCTTCTTTAAAGGGCACTCACTTTCGGAAGTCTTCTCCAAATTCGACGTTGGTCCATGAAGTGGGTCACAAACCCTCAGGATGGACTTTTCACAATCGGGGATGGTGTTAACAACTTCACCTACCCATGCTTGTCATCATGACCAAGCTCATCATCATCCCATAGTGGGTTACAAAATACTTTGTAGCCTCCAAGGGTGGCTATATTCTCAATATTACCATACATCTCACTAGGTACATCAATTCTACAAATCATGTCAACATCTAATAAGACATTATCTTTAAGGAGAGAAGAATCAATGAACAATGAAGAGTCAAAGCGTGCAATCTCATCCTCAAAAAGGTAAATGTCACCTTCCAACGCATTTTCATTTACATGACTATCCACAAGATCAATTACACCAATATTATCACTAATTTGATGTTCATTAAGCACATCACAAGGTTCCTCAATTAGTGGACTATCATAGCAAACAAATTGATCAATACAAGTATCTACACTAGTTGGACGCAAATCGATCTTGCTAGAAGAATCAATTCAGTCATCGCTAGGATCAACTAGCATGTGAGCTATCATATCACGTGACAATTTACTAACATGCAAATCACAAGTGTCAACACTAGGTGGACACAAATTGATCTCACAAAAAGAATCAATTCGGTCACTAATAGGATCAACTAGTGTTGGATCACGCATATTAACAACATTGTCAACAATCTTTAAAGAACTAAGCTCATCACATGGTAAAGACTCATTAAGCTCACATAAAGACAAGCTTTCACTCATACTCAATTCAATAACATGACCATTCACATCATTTGGAGTGTTAAGTTTAGCTATTTTACCTGAAGTACACATAAAGTATCTTCTTTACCGTGGTTCTCAACTTGGGAGCTTATTTGATCCTTCGGGAAGCTTTCAACTACCTCATGAACTTTTAAAGTTTGAGGCTCATCATTCTATTTGCTTCCAAGAATATCTGTACCATCATTAAGACAACTAGAGAAGAAAGAAAAGTTACAAGAGTTAGAATGGGGTTGTGACGACCCTCTCATATCACTTCTCACAATCTCTCCTTTTTCCACTCTAGAGTTGTCACTTTTCACTCCCTTACTCCTCTCAATATTTTCTCTCTCAATTTCATGGGAGTTGGGACAAGTGTCCAGTACTCCTTTAGAAGGGTTAGGGAAACCCTCCACTTCAATCTTCCCCTTCGCTTCACAAGGATTGGATTTCTTCTCTTTCATTTGTTGTACCTTGCATAAGAGTTCCATCATTAGGTAAAGCTCTTCTAAACGTGGGCCGGGACAACTTACCATAGGAAGGGGTTCACTTGCAATTGCTTCATCTTTAGGAAGTATGGGTGGAAAGAGAGGTCTCCCTTCCTTGTCCACTACATACTTATACCATTCTTGCCCATATGAAACCTTATGTTCTTGGAACCAAAGATTTCCAAAACACAAGTGAAAATTGTCTAGGGGAAGTACGTCACACCAAATCTCCTCTTAGTAGTTTCCATGGGTAAAGAGTACCTTTGCGCTCCTATCAATCAAGTACCCTCTTTGATCATAGTAAGGGTTATGTTTCATCACACATTCTATACCCAATTCTTCAACCGCTTGAGGGGCAAGGTAGTTGCCATAACTACCATCATCAAACACAAGGACATACCCCGCACTACCAAGTAGATTGACTTTCGTGTCAAGAATTCGCCTCTTCCGGTCTCTTCTTCCTTGAAACATTGCATTTCCCTTACTTCCATCACCTACCAATACTTCCTTCCTACCTTCTACATCATAACCATATTGAGAACATGACACATTCGTATTAGGATAAGAAGCATGATTCATTGTATTTCTTGAAGTAGGAAATGTATACTCTCTTCTCTTCCTTGGACGACTCCTACTTGATCCAACCCACATACTTATACCGCTCTCCTTGGGATAGGAAGTAACACGATATGATGAACATGCATATTTACTAGAAGACTCTTCACAAATATCATGTTCAAACTCACTATCTTCATAATCATGTTCATCACAAGGCATGTAAGCATACGTTTCAAGTTCATCACAACTTCCTATTTCATGAAAATCTTCACCAATTGGTTCATAACGTATGTGTGAGGAAGGAATATATCTCAAGTCGCCTCCATACCCATGGTGTGTAGTATGAGAACCTTCATAGCTTTCTTCTTCACTATAGGATTCTTCATAAAGCTCTTCTACTCTTTCATCTTATTCATGAGACCTATGAGATCCACTTATCTCGTATTTATTATAGGAGTAGTGACGCTCACCATCATAATCATAACCTCTATTACTATCATAGTCACACCCTCCATCATTAGAGGCATAGCTTCCCATATCATCATCACAAGACTCCGAGGTTATGGATGACATAACTCCTTATATTTTCTTCCCTTCTTGTACTTATAAAACCGAGCAAACAAGATTAGTAGTAAAGTTCCTCACGTCACTCGTATTTGCACTCAAGCTTACCACTCAACCTAAAGCTTATTCCGAAGTTGGCAATGAACCGATAATCCCTAATCAATTCATAAGGTTGCTATCCTTTGTGGAAGAATAGATTCTTGTTAATTGAAAGATGGATGACTCGATCAAACTAACGGACTTGAGCCAAAGAAGTTTCAACGAAGTTGAAAAGAGAAAAGCTTGAAAAATATTTGGTACGAAAGAAATGGGACTCAAGTACTAATTAACAACTAAGTAGGAACAATTACTACGTGTTAATTAGTTTGGAGAATCAAAGGAATGAGATGGAAAGAGACTGTCACACCCCAACCTTGAATCCAAGCCAAGTTTTGCCGCAATACGATATTATAATCACAACTATACACTGTCCGGACCTAAATCCGGAGATTTCACTTAATTTGCGTTAAAATCTTATGGGTGAAGGTTGGGAGAACTCTCCCGAGGTTTTAGGAAATATTTGGGGTGTGTTGGAAGGAAAATGAGGGGTTAAGCCCCTTTATATAGTGCTCTTAGAGTATGGTCTCACCGACTCAAAATTTGCTCTGTGCGATCGCGCTTGGGAGTGGGAGGTTCGCGCAGAGTCAGTCTCCACCGCCTTAAGATTGTTCAGTGCGTTCGCGCCACTTCCAGGCGTGTTCGCGCAGAGTTATTCCCTAGCCTGCCAGCCAGACTTGTAACGTCCATATCTCCTTATTCCGGTGCTGTATCGATGAGCGGTTTGTTGCGTTGGAAACTAGACTTCATGAAATTCACTTTAGGCTTTTGCTTTGCCTCAAAACTTCACATATACCAAAAGATATTCTTTCCCCAAGTTGGGCCAAAATTTCCCTTCATACTTTCTCCAAAGTCCCAACAAACTTAATTTCCTTGATTCTCTTGCTCTTCAACCCTTCCATAGCTTATTATATGAACTTAAACCCTCATAACCATAAGATGAACACTTATAATCTCATATACCTCCTGAAAGTTAGCTAGAATCTCAACATACGAAACTACGGGGTGTAACATTCTCCCCTCCTTTAAAAACATTCGTCCTCAAATGTTAAAATCTTAGGGATCTCTATGGAAATTTCTGTAGAGTTTCCTCGGTAACTATATAACTACCGACCTGTTGACACAGCAATCCAAATTACACAATACCACACCAGCCACCATAAGTAATAATAACTTTTTAATCACACATAATTAGTAAATATACATGTATTATCATAAGGTAGCTGCTCCTGATTTTGATGTCTAGTCAAAGCATATATGCGGTTCTGACCATTGCTAGAGTTAGATACTCCATCTCTACCTCCTCCCCTGTTAACTGATGTCTGAGGGCCTCGTTCTGGGAAGCGTACCAAGGAAGCTGAAGCTGCTACTGATCCAGTGGGCCGAGCCATACCACCTCTATCATTCATCGGGCAATCCCCCATGTAGTGGACTGAAACCCCACATGTATAACATACATCAGAGCCCTGATGACATCGTCTAGAATGGGCTCTACCACACTGGCCACATCGTGGAGAAGGCATCCTCATCTGCGCTGATTCTCTCCAGAGCTGAAAATCCGAAGCCCTCGAATTTTAACCTAACTCAAAATAAGCTGGCCTCTCATGTCGCGGCCACTGTAATGGTGAAGGAATACCAGTAGCTGAAAGTGGGGGCCTAAAACTACCCCTGACATCCTCTAACTGAATAGAAGATCTAGCTCTCTTAGACTGACCTTTATTCAAATCCTCAGACTGCCTTTTCTTTTGATCTTCTAGATTCTGAGCATATGCCTGAATACAGGCGATGTCCATACCATCAAGTAAAGCAGCTGTGGAACATTCATTAATTAAATGCGGCTTGAGTCCCACCACAAACTGGTGCACTCGGTCTTCCATTTCTGCTA
The DNA here is from genome assembly GCF_029784015.1 of Lycium ferocissimum. Lineage (NCBI taxonomy): Eukaryota > Viridiplantae > Streptophyta > Magnoliopsida > Solanales > Solanaceae > Lycium > Lycium ferocissimum. Next base: position 63,384,275 of record NC_081344.1, read on the forward strand.
GAATAGTGGGAGCATACCTGGGCAAAGAGTTAAACTGGAGACTATACTCCCACACACTTCTGTTCCCTTGCCTAAGAGTCAAAAATTTGTCTACTCTTGCCCGGCGAAGCTCTGGTGGCAAGTAATGTCGAAGAAAGGCATCGACGAACTCCTGCCACACGGGTGGGGGTACATTAGCCCCTCTGGAAGACATCCAAGCATTATACCAATACACAGCCACATCCCTTAACTGCAGGAAGCTAACTCTCGACCTTCCTGGTTCCGAAGCATGCATCACTCGCAACGTTCTCAGCACTTCATCTATAAAATTTTGTGGGTCCTCCTCCGGTTTTGACCCAAAAAACTCTGGAGGGGCCAAATTAAGAAAGTCTCGAACTTTGGCACTAACGGCTCTGTCACCGTAACTTGCACCCTGTCGCTGGGCCTGAGCGGCTACTATCCTGAGTCAATAACCGAATAGCCTCTCGTACCTCTCGACCCGAGGCATCAGGTGGGGGAACTGGAGTTCCTGTATGCTCCTCTGGAGCAGTTGAGGTATAAGGGGTCCAGGATGGAACTTCATTTTGGGACCCGCCTTCCTCTATATCTAAGCGCTCAGCTTAATTCTTCCTCCGGCCGCCTTGCTCGCCACGGGCCACTGTTGCTTTTCTCTTCATAGGCATTACTGAAATTATAACATATGGTCAGGAAAAAAAGAATCCTCATAACATGGTTCTATCGCACGATCTAGGAAAGGAAAGAAAGGAAATCTTCCTAAATGCCTTGCAGCCTCCTGTTTATAAGTGTGGTGCACTGCACACCATAAACAAGACTTTGCTAGACACGGCTTACAGACAACCCTAGGACAGACCTGCTCTGATATCACTTTGTCACACCCCAACCTTGAATCCAAGCCAAGTTTTGCCACAATACGATATTATAATCACAACTATACACTGTCCGAACCTAAATCCGGAGATTTCACTTAATTTGCATTAAAATCTTATGGGTGAAGTTTGGGAGAACTCTCCAGAGGTTTTGGGAAATATTTGAGGTGTGTTGGAAGTAAAATGAGGGGTTAAGCCCCTTTATATAGTGCTCTTAGAGTCTGGTCTCACCGACTCAAAATTGGCTCTGCGCGAATGCGCCATCACCGTGCTAGGGCCGGTCGAGCAGTTACCACTGATCAGTTGGGCAGTTAGCATCAGGACGATAAGTAAGTTAGAGAGACAGTATTGTACATAGATGTAGTTTAAGATATGAGAGTATTAAGAGACGTGCATATTAGATCCTCATTGGTAAGTCAGAAGTACCAGGTTGACTCTTATCCTCCTTCTTTACAGTACATGTTTATTATGTTATTTTTTCGCCTTACATACTCGGTATATTATTCGTACTGACATCCTTTCTTGTGAACGCTGCGTTCATGCCCGCAAGTGTAGACAGACGGGACGAGGATCTTCCGCAGTAGGCTGCTTTCAGGTACTAGTATTGATTGGTGGGCTCCACTTCTTCTGGAGCATTGCGAGTCCGGGTTGTATATGTATTTTGTGTTAAGGGTATGTCGGGGCCCGTCTTGACTTATGTGTGCCATCGTATTCATAGAGGCTTTACAGACAGATTCCTGCGTACAGCTTGGTTATGTTTGGTTAATGGATATGTTGACGTCGTAGGCCTATTGTACGTATACGTATGCATAGCATTATATTTATAATTGGCCTTCTTGGCCCTATTTTGCCGTTTGAGGCATAGAGGATGTGAGTTATAAGTTAGTTCGCTCGGTTTCCGTAAGATGCGGGTGGTGTGTGCTACCACGCCCCCACCAAGGTTGGGGTGTGACAGAGACAAACCGAGTTCAACACTTAGTATGAAATCGGGTTGAAAAACAAACTTGCAGTGAAAATTCGGGTAAATACGGGTACAATTGGAGGGTGTGGATTCGTATATGGGTTGTATAGGCATGATATGCAACCCTGAAAATAGCCGAAGAGGGTCCACAAGTTGTTGGACCCACGTGGGTGGGTTTTGGAAGGGACGTGGGTGATTTTTGTGGTGCACGTGGGTGGTACTTTGGGCACGTTTTTGGGTGAATGCGGGTAAGGTGTGTGCATGGCCAAGGGTTCGAGGTGCATGGGTGGCCTTTGGCTACGTAATGGTGGCGTGCTCGAGGGTGGCAGAAGTACATGAACCATGCAAAAGTACGTGGGCAAAAACGGTAGCGAATTGCTTGGTTTCTTGGCTACGTGGGTGGCCTTGATTTGGCTACGTGGCCCACGTCTTGGTACGTGGGTCAAACCAATAGCTAAATTCCCTTGCCTCCAGCTACGTGGCTGGCCACGTGGCTGCGTGGTCCACCCTTTTTTTTGACTTGTTGACTTGCTTGATCCCACACAACTTAGTATTTGCTCTTTGGGCCAACAAACACCGTTTCATAACATTGGATGAAAACTTTTGGATCAACACCCCCTTTTTGCCTTCTTCTTCAAGATGAATATATGAAGACTCTAATGAATGCCAAGAACAATTAAAATTTTCAACCCCATCAATTCCAACTTGTTTTTACTCCAAATTTCGGATCTAAGTTCCCCTCAACTAGGAGAACAAAGCCCACTATGAATTGAAGTCAATTGCATCCTAATTCATCAAGACCCACTTTATGTTCTTCAAAAGTTTGAAGCTCAACAATGGTGATTTTTCAAAACTTGTCCAAACTTCTTCAAATTTGATACCTAGATGGATTTGACCACAAGGAACTCAATTCTGACTCAAATCCACCAAACATCAACAAATTTTTTGGAATTTCGAATTTTCTCTCTCTTTTTTTTTTTGGGATTTTCAAAATAAGAAGAACCAAGGATAAGAATTGTAGAAACAATCCTTTAGCCTAGGCTCTGATACCAAATGATATGATCCGGCTTGTGGAAGACACGGATTCAAACAACAAAAACGCGAAAACTAAAATTAAGAAGAAATCAAAGATGAGAAATGAAGAAATTGGGATGAGAAATAGAGGGATAAAAGCAAGACTCAATTAGTAAAGAAATTATAGGCAAACTTAGGTATATGAAGCCTAAACCCTCCTAATCGATTCCTACTAACGAACCTATACTATTTGATAATCAACCAAGAGTAATCCAAATGAATCCACAAATGAACAATTCTATTGAAAATCAATGAAATGGAATCCACCATGATTAACTATCACTAATCACTAGATTAACACTAATTCTACCAAACAATCACTCAATTTAGAGTATTCATCTCAATTCAACATAATCTAAGTAATGAAATAACTAAGTGTAGTATTTATCCTACTATGCTAAAGAAGACTAGGCTAGCTATTACAAAAATATCCTTAATGAAACAAGAGCCTTGTTTGGTAGTCTTCTTTATGGATGATGGCTTGAATTTAGAGAATAGTCTCTTTGCATGGCTAGCCACCATTCCCCTTCATCTCATCTTCACTCCACGCGACCAAGCAATCATCCATACGTCATACGCTCTCCTATGAAGCTCCACAAATGTTACACCTCGAAAAATTCCCATTAACGTACAGTGAATAGGCTGACGAAGGATAAGATGTATATGATGTTTGGGCAAGTAAGAATTAGTCCTTAATGGTCCTAATTAAGATTTCAAAGACATTTGAAGTAGGAGACGAAAGTTGGTAAGAAAGTGAGGTATATGTCATGTGTCGAGCAAGATTTACGAGTATCGAATTGATGATGACTTAATGAAGTTTTGGAGAAGAGTTGTAATGCCCCTTGTATTGTTAATGAAGTGTTAAATAAGTGTTAAGAAGGTTCCATAAGGATTTAAGAACAAACAAATAAAGGAATTGAGTTTATGGGAACTTTGGTAAAAGTTGGCAAAATTTTCGGACAAAATTTTGGTCCACATTGTGGGGGCATATCTCCTAGAATATGAGGAGTTTTTGTGTGTTTATTTTTTTCAAATTGAATTTCATCGAGTCTAGTTTCAACGCAACAAACCGTTCATCAATGTGAGGTCCGAGGAAAAAGTTATGGCCATTCCACGACAGACCGTTCGAGCAGAGAAATCCTACGGACCATTTGACGCCCCGTGGATTTTGACGGTCCGTAGGAAATCCTACGGTCCGTAAAATGGACCCAGCCCAAAGCATCAAATGGTCACGGTGACCCATTTTTGTCGGGCAGTTCTACGGACAATTTTGACAGTCCGTAGGAATTTATACGACCCGTCAAAATGGGCGTAGAATTACCCGACGGGATCGATTTCAAGTTATTAAAAGGAGACCCACATTCATTTAATTCATTTCATTTTTCATTCCATACAAAGTCAAGAACTCTCTAGAATATTCTCCACTCTTCACACAAGAAATCAAAGGAAATCAAAGATCAATACCAAGAAATCAAGTGAATCAAGTGTAAGAAATTCATCAAAGTTCATCAAGTCAAGAAATCCCAAGAAAAATGAACTAGGGTTTTTGTGTAAGGAGAGTATTACCACTCAAGGTTTATTCCTACACCATCTAAGGTAAGTTTCATGACCTTTACATGCTATTTGAAGTATTTATACGTTGAAACACATGGATTGTGGAAGAGTGCAATAAATGGGTCATCAAATGGATGAATAGTGCCATTATTGAATAGTAGTGGAATTAAATCATGGAAATGAGTATGTTGATGATATAAATGTGTTATAAATGACTTATAGAACATGAAATAAGCATTGGATACGAAAGAATGCGAAAGTGAATTTTAGTCATGAATATGGAGAGTTGAAGTAGAATTGTGAAACGCGAATTATGTAAATGAATGACGATTGTTGTTGGTGATGTTGTGATGATTGTTATGAATGTTGGGAGTTGACATGGACTATGGCGGAAAGTTATATAAACAAAGGAAATGCTGCCCAAATTTCTATAGCTTTAGTAAGTATGTTTTCACGATTATATAGCTAATGTCGATACGAATTCCATTGAAGGTAAACGAGTGCATTAAAGGAGAACGAGCAAGCGATAGAATAGCTAAGCGACAAAGGTATGTGAGGCTAGCCCTTTCCTTATAAGGCATGAAATTCCTCTTTTACTATGAATGTTCCATCTCCAAGAAAGTTAAGAGTCCTCACTCATGAATAGCTATACAAGATAAGAGAAATCAGATGAATACGATAATGATGATAGTGAGCTAAAGTTAGAAATGCTATAGTCTTTGATATGATGCTCCTAAGAGGCTAATGATGTAATATATGAATCTAAGGATGATGATCATTATGTACACTCACCTTATGCTTGTTCCTTCAAGGTGAGGCAGGATACTTGTGAATACCCATAATGACATCGGGGGCCCACGACCTTACGTCACCCCGATAAAGTATGATGTCTAAGAGTCTCTATGCATGTATTGTGATAAGTAAATGATGACAAGCATACTATGATGAGTTATGATAAGCATATTATGATAAGCATGATGTAATGAGTATATGATGATATCACACCGCGCCTATATGGCCGGGCAGTCACCGCCAAGGCGGGCAGCTATACACACCATGGCCAAATGATACGGGCGGACACCGGTTAGTGGCAAGTATGAGATAATATCCCGGACGCGAGATGCTGGACGCGAGCTAATGATGATGCTAATGCTATTGATTATTACACCGTACCTATATGGTCGGGCAGCTTATTCATTTATGCATCTATGAGATGATGATGAGTATGAAAAAACAAGTATGTATGATGTACTTTATGATTCGGTCGATTCTGATTGCTCCGTATTGATGCCTCCTTATTTCATTGATGATTCATTATGTATGCCTTACATACTCGTACAATATTCGTGACCGACGTCCTTTCTTCGGACGCGTGTTCATGCCCCGGTGAACGACAGAAGGTGACCCGGACCATGGGAGCTAGTGGGCGATTTCGAGAGCACTCCATATTCGGAGGTGCTACGATTATTCTTTTGGTACATATTTGTATATTCATATTTTGGGCATGACGGGGTCCTGTCCCGTCCATATGTCTAGTATTCTAGTAGAGGCTCGTAGATACGCAGTGTGGGTAGTATGGTCCCATGGCTTTTATGTATATGCATGTATATGTACTATTTTGATAGCCGACATGGCTTATGTTTATAAAAGTGATTATGTTTCGAACGATGAGATATTTCTATGAAAATGAGCATATAGTATGAATGAGAGCAGATAAGTAGCAGCATGAGCGGTGTTCGGTGGTTAGCCCCGGATACCCGTCGCGGCCCGTAGTTCGGGTCGTGACAACAAAGGTCTCCAAAGCCTCTTTTTGCATCAACATGGCTTGTAGGACTTGGAGTTCCGTGGCTCGGCCTCGGGTGAAGGGTCTTGAATCATGTGTGCTCCTCGGGATTGTATTAATGGCTGAACCATCTCAGTCTCCTTTCTCTCATCTTGTCCGCTACAGGGGATACTTTCACCTTGCCCCGTATAACTTCGTTCCGAATCATATCCCTCCTAGTATGCCCATACATCGATCTGAGCATCCTTATCTCTGCTACACTCATCTTCTAAATGTGGGCATTTTTGATTGGTAAGCACTCTGCTCCATACAACAAAGTCGGTCTAAACATGGGCATTTTTCCTCTGGTTGTTGCACCATATGAGACTTCCTACCAGTAAATACCTGTACAACATTGGCCTCAACATAAACCCCATGTGTATTACTGCAATAGTTAAGTATAGTGTATTCCCCGTATATTTTTTGATTGCCAAAATGCTAAGTTGTACTGGAACAATCTTTTTCAACAATTCACGAACTCTGAATGCACCAATGACATGGCCTTCACCAACAGTGCCTGGCCAAACACCTGGGCTAAGATTTGTAAAAAGAACTTCAACAACCACCTCACTTGGGAGGACCTCCTTCCTTTATGCTTTTGGAATATCTGGAAAACTAGGAATATAATAACAATCTCTTTGATAATAAAAGAGCTAGCATTCCTATGGGGAAGACAATTAGCAATGTCATTGAATATCACCACTGTGCAAAGAAAAGAGCAAGAAAACTAATCATAAAAGGTATTTCCATAAAATGGGAACCTCCACCAAGGGGCCATTACAAGCTCAACATAGATGGATCCATAAACTCTGAAACAGGTGTTGGTGGAACTGGTGGAATCTTTCGAAACAGCAGTGGAGATTGGGTATTGGGGTTCATGGGAAGTATCCATACCAACTACACATCCACGGAACAGCTCTTAGCTCTAAAACGAGGGCTGGAAATACCTTGGGAACGCAAATTGCTATCACTATAAGTGGAAACAGACTCAACAGATGTATCAACATGCTAATTTATGGAAATGAGTTACTAAATCCAATTGTTTCTGAATGCAGGTTGTTGATGATGAAACTAGAGAGACCTCCCATGCAACACAGATATAGAGAACAAAATAGGGTGGTGGATCGCTTGGCAAAAAAAGGAGCCAAGGAAGCATTTTTTGGAAACTCGAAGATATTGGTAGTTTCTCTATTGTTTGCAAACGAAGTTTTTTGGGCAGATATTTAGGAACTATGTTTAGTAGAAAATTTTTGGATTGTAATATTATTGAATGCTCAGTAGAGTATGCAGCAAGTTGGTGTAGTACTAACAAAACAGTTAATATGTATGATGTTCCTTAACTATATATAAAATATCGCGTTTAACCAAAAAAAAAAGTGAAGAAATAAATGGATAGAAAAAAAAAATGGTAAGTAGGGGTGTTCACGGTTCGGTTTGGATCGGTTTTGGTTCAAAATAAAAACCAAACCAACTTAGTCGGTTTTCTTAATTTTAAAACCAAACTAAACCAAATTTAATATATATTTATCGGTTTGGTTTGGTTATTATGTTTTTAACAATACATAAATACTTATTGTTTCCTTCTTTTTTCTACTATTATTTCACCACATTAAACAAACAAATAAAGCGAAGAATTTGTATTAGGTAAACGTAACATTGTTTCGTTAAAATATACTTTGAACAAGTCAAATATATTTGACTATACAGTGTCTTACGATAGATTCATGTAAGTTAGAACACTCAAAAACTAAAGATTCTTGAAATTTATCTTCCCGTGGCACAAGAATATTTGGCTAATCCTTATGGAAGAAAAAAGATGTGATTAAACTTCGTGAATTTCATGGTAATTTCGATCTAATTTAATATATTATTTATATATATAATTATAAATATTATGTAAGCAATTAGTCGGTTGGTTCAGTTTATTCTTTGGTTTTATTTTAATAAAACCAAAATCAAACCAATATTATCGATTTTTAAAAATTTAAAACCAAACCAAACCCAAAAAGTGTCAGTTTATTTAATCGGTTTGGTTCGAATTTCGGCTTGGATCGATTTTTAACCAAACCATGAACACCCCTAATGGTAAGTACTAGAAATTAGGAAATTTGCCATCGAAGACCGAACACATATAGTACAAAGTAATTGTTTTTTCCTACTTTTTTCATTTCATTTTTGTCCTTTTTCCTTTTCTTATAATTTTTATTTCAGAGAATGAAAATGATGTTAGTATTAACATAATTGTGCATAGTTCATATTAAAAAACAAAGTACTAAAAAGAAGGCTTCAGAGGAAGAAAAATAAAAAAGTGGGTGACATCTTAGGTCTGCATTCCTAGTATTGTTAATTACTATTTTCTTTAAATCTTTTTCATATTAACTTGAAATATTTCAAATCTGTATTTATTTAATGTGATAAGAATTTGTAGTAGCACATTCTTTTCACTGATCCTTCAAGCAAGAAAGGTGTTGCGCGGGAGCATCCTCAAAGTCATTCAAGTATTTTAGTAATGTTGCCCCTTCCTCCATTGCTCTGTATTTTTGTTGAGTCCTTTTTCTCTCTTTCTAATTCTAAAAATTAAATCTTCCGCTACAATAACAAAAAAAAAAAAAAAAATCTTCTTTAGGTTAAAGAATTTTATATAGATTATTAAAGGAATTACGAAAAGATAGTAGACTCATTAAATTATTGATTGAAAAAATTATCTACAACTATGACATTAATATCCAATCAAATATTGATAGGTTTCTCATAGCCGTGCGAAGCTGATCTCAACAAGGAGTCCGCAACTTAATTGACCCACAAAGTGTGGGTTGGAACATAAATACAAAAAAAAAAAAAAAAAAAAAAAAAAAAAAAGGTGACAAAACTATCTTTTGCGCGTAGAATTTATCTTTCAATAGGGGTTTATATAAACCCCAACACTTGGCCATTTTCAAGTCACTCTTCACCTCCTCCATTTTCACTCTTTCAACATACTTTACCCCCCCCCCCCCCCCCAAAAAAAAAAATCATGTCTCAAAACTCCGAAACGTCAAACTTTGATATAGAACCCGATGTTTGTGAATGCGGTTATTATTGTAAGCTAAGAACAGCAAGGACCCAAGATAATCCGGGTCGTCATTTTTGGCGTTATAAAGTGCCCGAAGTAAGTGTTTTTACAAGTTTTTAGGGTTTAGACTTTTTTCACATTATCTACATATTTTACTTTCAAAAACTGATTTTCTTGTAATGTTTATAGGATATGAATTGTTGCAAACATTTTCGATGGGAAGATAGCATTCCCGTGGATAAAACGGTGGTGGCGAAGTTTAAAAAGCCTCTTGTTAATAGAGATACCACGACGTCACGTATTACTAGAGATACCGTGAAGTTTGACTTGAAGTTTAAGGCCCATTCTCGGTGTAACCCGCAATAATATTCTCGTGGATCTGAATATTTCACGTTGCAAATATCATCATTACGCTTTATAAGAAGGTAGGGTTTCAAATCATCTATCTTGAATTCATTGTTATCAAGAAAACTCGATTTATCGGAATAGCAGCTATGATTTGAGCTATCATCACCACTGTTATTCGAATCATTTGGAGGGAATACCGACCAATCTATATTTCTACTATTCGACATTGAATATGTTGTAGTTTAATAACAAATGACAGGCCATTTATATAGTTGCCAAACCCCAAGTACCCTTGGGGTCCTCCTTATGACCCTACCTACTTACTTTATTATAAAAAATATTAATAGGATCACGGGGATTCATCTTCATCGGACATCTCACAGTCCGAATCTCACTTAGATCTGAATCTGACGTAACCTTGTTGACCATATTCTACCCTGAGGCAACGTATTTTTATCCGATTGTTCTCTTTACGAAAATGGTTAAGAGCAAAATTGAACTCTTGTGGTGTATTACGAGGCATTGACGTAGCACGACTTTTTGAACGTTTGAGTCCGAGTGCCCTCAAGTTTTGTTTTAGCATTTCAACCTCCCTAACACGCCAATTCCACTTATCTCTCATTATATTATTGTATTCTTGATTGTATCTGTTGTTCGGGTTATTTGAGTAATAAAAATAATACTCATCTAGTTCCCATGTCCTACCCATTGCTTCGAATATGTTTGCTGGGGTAAAACATATAATAGAAGCAATATCAGAAAATTGGTTCCAAAATGACATAATAACTCGTTTTAATGTGAATGCTAGTTGTTCGTCATTCATGTTATATACTACCATGCTCAAACGCTCAAGTTTTTTCTATTTAATATGAATTTTGGATGAGGTAAATACTCATCCATTTCATAAGTTTAAGTCATCTTTTTTCAAGTTCTTGAAAAAAAAAACCAACTCTAAAGTTCTTAAAAAAATGTCTTCTCCTCCTTCAACTGTTAAGGTTTCTTTATTTTGGGATGGAGAGAGTCTTTATGATAATAATACTGTTCGTCATAGTATTAAACCACAATGTCATGTTAAGTTTCCAACTACATTGGATTACTAAACATTACTCAATGCCTTACACAGAAGAATGAAAAGTAGTCGTAAGTATGAATTATCTGTAATAGGAAGATATCCAACATCCATTGCACCGCAAGGTTTAGTGCTTTATGGTGAGTGGACTATCAATGATGATGACTCTTTGAGGCTGTCGGAAGAATATAGGGGGATAATCACCATCAATGTTCTTGAAATGTATGTTGAAAGGATACCTCACAGTCGTCAGGAAGTCCCACAAGTCCAACCTACTCATGGTAACACTTATATGGACTTGAGTTCTTATTGAGATATTTTGAGTGGTCAAGTGCTGCTGGAAACTCTAAGCCAACAATTTAATCAAAATTACAATGAAAATTGGAAAATATCCATTTTTAAATTATAATTTTGTGTAGTAGCACATGTTTATTTTATTATACGTATGGTAATAGTAATGTTTTTTTGTATCTTTTTAGGGGTTATACACCTGATATGAGTCAGCCTGCAATCCGAACAGAGGACGGGTTTTTGGGGTTAGCTCACCCTCGTGGGATCGTGACCCTCTATCCCGGCCATTGTAGCACGTGTGTCGCCCAGGGCATAAGGGGCATGATGACTTGACGTCATCCTTACCTTCCTCCGGCTTATCATCGGCAGTCTGTTCAGGGTTCCAAACCCAACGATGACAACTAAACACGAGGGTTGCGCTCGTTGCGGGACTTAACCCAACACTTTACGGCACGGGTTGACGACAGTCATGCACCACTTGTGTCCGCGTTCCTGAAGGCACCACTCTTTTGACTTCGGAAAAAACTTTCTTTATCAATATACTGTTTCTTCTTCACACACATCTCCATAATAGAAAATGGTAATTGTTAGGATTCATTAAAAAAAATCAAGAATCCACTCATGGGACAAGAAACCCTTGATATGAGTAATATTGGGCAATTCCCCCTCGGTAAAAATTACCGATTATTATCGGTAGGTATACTTTTAATTAATTAAATAATATAAGTGTTTTGATGTTTAGTATTTACAATACTTGAACTGTCTCTGTAGTGAAAATTACACACAAAACTCGCCAGTGACACCAAATGTTGATTTCGGTGCAGTTGTTCTTTCTTCAAACCCTGACAATATTGAACACTATCGGTAGGTTCATCACCTTGATATTAAATAATCCATATATATTTTGATGTTGGTATTTAAAATATGTTACCTATTTTTCGTGTAGGAAGAGGCTTTTACTAGATGGTTTTGATTATCCTAATCATATAGAAACATTATCGAGTGATAGCGATGATATACCGAATGCAGAGGAGTCCTGCGATGATGATGATGATGAGGTTGATGTTAATCCTCATATGCAGGAACAACAATTAGTAGAAATGATGCAAAGTCAGCCAAACCAGTAAGAACCGATGGCCGCATGCCCAATTCAGTGGCATTCTGACCTGATTCCATATCTTGACAATCTTCAAGGTAGTCCCGATGCCTTCGTCTACACCAGAGAAGATGATCCAATTCGCCATAAATTGTGAAAAAAACCAGTCGATCTTGTAAATAATGAAGTTCACCTTGCAAAAGGCATGATGTTCGAATCTAAAAAGGCATTGCAAAAGGCCGTCAAAATTTATAACTACCAGGGAATGAGGGAGTTTAAGGTTGATGATTCAACCCGAAAGATATTGACACTGGTTTGCAGACGACAGTATCAAGGTTGTCAACGGATGCTTCATGGTATTGTTAAGCGTGACAGTATGTGGATTATCACAAAATTCCACCCACGTCACACTTGTGATATGGGAGAGAATCAAGCAGATCATTTTAATTTAGATACAAATATGATTGCTCAAGTGTTACTTGTTCACGTTGCCGAAACCCCAAGGTAAGCTATTCGACCAAGTTCATTATAATTTTAACATCAATTAAATTATCATATCATTGCTAAATATTGTTTGTTTAAACTTGTCCAGATATCCCATCAAAGATTGCACTAGAAACGTTAAGGAAACATATCGTAAAATAATAAGCAAGACAAAGGGATATCTCGGGCATACGCGGGCTTTTGAGATGATTTATGGTACATGGAAGGGCTCTTTCCAGCAGTTGCCGAGGTATATGGCAGCTCTATGGAAATTCAATCCTGATACTATTATAGAGTGGAAGCTCGTTGCCGGTAATATTTTTAATTTTGTGTTTTGGACATTCAAACCATGCATTGATGGTTTTGCTCATTGTCGACCGGTCATATCCATAGATGGCACGCATGTGTACAGGGTATACGACATCAAGCTACTAATTGCAGTAGGGATGGATGCCAATGGGTCGATATTCCCTCTTGCTTTCGCCATTGCCGCTAACGAGAGCAACGAGACATGGGGGATGTTTTTGACACATTTGAGGCGATATGTTATTAAGGATCGTATGGGCATCTGCGTGCTATCTGATCGACATCAAACCATATTACGCAATATGTTTAATTTGATGGGAGGCAGCCTCCCTTTGCTTACTATCGCTTTTATTTAAGGCACATAAAGACAAATTTCCAAACAAAATTTGGAAACAGCACACTAAATAAATTGATGTGGGCGGCTGCAATGGAGCGTCAACAAAAAAAGTTTCTTATACGGATGGAGATGATCAAGACACTGAATCCAATAGCATTGAATTGGTTGAAGGATATCGACGTTGAGAAATGGACATTACATGCGGATGGGGGGTGAGACGGGGGATGCTAACAACAAACAAACTCGGAGTCATTCAATGGTTTGCTAAAATCGCGGGACCGCCTTATCGCAATGGTGAGAATGACTTTCAAGCAAGTCATGGAGCGGTTTGCCACTAGAACAAGACATGCCAAAGCCATATTAGAGTACGGTGGTAAATTGATGTCAAAACCTGCACAAATGTTCGAGCATCATAGGAAAAAAATATGAGCTACACAAGATCAGAAGAATATAACTATGCTGAACGTGTGTATGAAGTCCGGACAGATTATAACCAAGGTCGGGGAGGAAACCTTCATACCGCTTATGATAGAATGAAAATGTGTAGTTATGGTAAGTGGCAATCATACCACATACCGTGTTCTCATGCCATCAAGTGTTTCGAGGCAATGGGAAAAACGATATCCACTTATGTGGCATCCGAATACAACGTCGAAAGTTATCTTAAAGCATATGCCAGAGGTTTCTACCCACTTAATGATCAATCTTATTGGCCAAACGAGCCATTTTCAATGATTGCTAACAAAAAGTATATCCGTAAAATTCATGTTAACGCACGAACTCGGATTTTCAATCAAATGGATGTTCGGGATAGGACATACTCTCGAAGGTGCTCAACGTGTAAGGAATTTGGCCATGATAAGCGTTTGTGTAACCTACGGGGTCGTGGTGGTGCAAGTACCTCTCGTAGTGGAAGAACCTCTCTTAGTGGAAGAGCCTCTAGTGGTTGAAGATTGTCTTGAATTATGAATGTATTTTAATCCTTCTTGATGTATGGGAATTGCCTTGAATTATCAATGTATTTTAATTCTTCTTGATGTATTCGAATTGTCTTGTATTATGAATGGCAAAAAAAAAAAAACTCGAAAAAAATATCGACATATCCTTAATAATGTAATGCCTTGACTAAATAATAAAACACTTAAATCAAATCCTCATAAAATAAAACACTTAAACCTAACGATAACAAGTTTCCAAACAAAACTTACTTTGGGGCACTTTACAACCCCTAAAACGACGATCCAAACGTTTAGGTATACTTGATGTATTGAGCCTACATTATTGGTAGCAAAAAAAGATATCAGGTTTTATATAAAGTATTAATATTCCAGAGTTTTGAGACATGACTAATCTTTGGTTAGTTTGGAAAAAACGTAAATTTCAAAACTTTGAAATTATACAAAGTGGGGGAAAATAAAACAGTACCTTCTGCGCACAAAATTAGTGCGCAATAGGACTTAACGGTGACCGTCACAGTTAAGTCCTTTTGCGCACTAATTTTGTGGGTTATTTTGGATGAAAATCCCACTTTTGGGATTATTTAGGTTGCGGACTCTCTCAACAAGTGATGTGACACATTTTATACTCCGGGCTAAGGTACTTTTTTTTTTTTCATTGTTCTTAGTTTTTTCTTCATTTTTGGCTCATCTCCCCTCGTCCGATAATAATTTATTTATTATGGTAATAGAGGTAACAATAAAGAGTTGTGAAGGACAATGAAGAGTAATATTAAATAAGGATAATAGAGAGTCATATTTTTTTCCACAAGGTCCAAAGAGAATACCTAATGTATTGTACTCCATAGTATGGTTTCACATGTATGGATAACACAAAGTCTTGCCAACATAGTGAGCTAATTTTTTTTTTGAAATTTTACATGACATAGCTAACTCTAAGAGGTATTTATGGTTAATAACTACTATTTAATTTAATTACTTTTTGTAGCTACAGTGAATTTTCAATTTTCAATTTTCATTTCGTAATTATATGCAGTTGTATATATGTATTTGAATGTATTTGGTTTTGAATGAGTTATATGTAGTTGTATTTTGGAGTGTCTTGTATCCTTAAATGATGTAGTTTTTTTATACACTATGTATATTGAGTTAAGCTATATCGTATTGAATTTTTGTGTGTTTAGTTTGATATAACTCATTAGTATCAATTTCTGATACAGTCAAATACATAAAAAAAATATATGTATATGAATGTATATTTTCTTTGAAGGAGTTATATGCAGGTGTATTTGAATCATTGTTTTGGGTAACGTACTGCAGTGGTTGAATACATATGTATGTGTATTTACATACATATGTATATGGCTGAATACATATTTTGACTGTATTTGTCTGTACTGCAATTATATACATTTATATACAATCATGTATTTAACTGTATATGTCTTTACTGCAATTATGACTCTATGTTTGCCAAATTAATTGAATTTTTTATTTTATGTGTTGTTTGTTTAATTTATATACATATGTATATGACTGAACAGTGTATTCAAATACATTCAAATATACGTGAATTGTCCTAAAAACTACTCTATGAAATGTAAATAGGTAAAAGGTAGCTATAGTTCGTTAAGAGCTCCTAAAAGATGGTGGGCAATTTGCACGATTGCCCTTCTTTAGGGAGGTCTTTAATTTTAGCCCCTCAAATTGCTAGTCTTTAATTTTTGTCCTTCGCCTAAAATACCCCGAGGTTCTGGGTTCGAACCCCGGTTTAGTCAATAAAATTAAAAAAAAATTGCAATGCAAGGCTGCGCGCAAAGTCTGCCTAATGCGGCAGACTTTGTCTTAAGGCATAACTAAAAGTCTGTCGGATACGACAGACTTTGCCTTATAAAGCAGACTTTTAGTTATGCCTTAAGGCAAAATCTGCCGCATAAGGCAGACTTTAGCTATGCCTTAAGGCAAAGTCTGCCGCATTAGGTAGACTTTGCGCGAAGCCTTGCATTGCAATTTTTTTTAATTTTATTGACTAAACCGGGGTTCGAACCCAAAACCTAGGAGTATTTTCGGCCACCTTTTTAAGCTAAGGACAAAAATTAAAGACCAGCAATTTGAGGGACAAAAATTAAAAACTAGTGCCTTTGAAGGGAAGTCCGCACAAAAAATTGACTCTCCTCCCCATCCTATATTGAATTATCATGTTCTTTTTCTCAGCGAAATTACATTAGAGTTAACAATTCTATTATAATTAGTCAAGTTCTTTTCATTTTTTAGAAATTAAAAAAAAAAAAAAAACTAATTGGTTAGTTTTTGAAAATCGACTTTCAATATGTTAATTAACTCATTTATAGAAGTTTGAAATATTACAGCTTATAATATATATGGTGCTTGAAGTATGAAAATTGAAAATTATTTATAATATTTATATTCTTATATGATCAACTTATAGAATTAAATTTGTAAGTAGATATATGAAATCTTTTTATATCAATTAAATTTATAAAATTTATCATTTCTTAAATAGTAAGTGTCTTATGACCGTGCGAGCCACGGGCTAATTCACTAGTTTTACAATATACTTAAAAGAAAAAATAATTTGAGAATGCAAGAAAACAATGAAAACTGTACATAAAATTGTTAGGGAAGCTATATTTTGTAGTTGCAAAGGGTATACAAAAAGTGGGTCGTACCGGTTTAGGGTTAAAAATTGTGGCTGGTTTAATTTTTTCGTTCAATAAAATCATGATACATGGCTTTTTAAAGTTGAAAATAAAGTTTTAACGGGTGAGGGGTAAATTAGCTAGTTTTAACGGGTGAAGAGTAAATATCACTTTTAAATAGGCCTGAGGATAAATATAGCTTATTTTCGACAATAAGGAATAAATATGACCTTTTCCATAATTATTTTTCCTAAAGACTAGCCCGTTTGAAGGGCAAACCGTGCAATTTCTTCATAGCTATACCCAAAACCACTTAAACCCTTTCTTCTCTAATCGTCTCTGCCAAATTTTCTGAGACACAAAATTCAATAATGGGTTTCTTCGACCTTAACATACCATACTACGAATCCGACAGAAACATCACAATCACCGACAAAAAAACCTTAAAAACCACACGACTCAAGCTCATAATCAAAGCAATGGAACTCGGTTACACCGGTATAGCATACAACCGTACATTCAAAGGCGTAATGTCCGAATCAGACCGTTGTAACATCCCTTTATTCCCACTCTCCTCAATTCTCACACTCTCACCTTCACTTTCATCAACCGTAGAGTTTCGTCGAAAACTCTTAAACGTCGTCGTTTCCTCGCCTTTTCGTCAGTATACACGATTGACTGTTGTCGTTGATAGTTCGGCTCAGGCTTCGGCGCTTAATAGTGGGAATCCGATTTTGAAGAGTTATGATATTGTTGCTGTGAGACCACTTAATCAGAATGCTTTTGAACAAGCTTGCCAGGTTTCCGAGGTTCGTTGAATATTCCTTCTGTTTCAATTTGTTTTGTTTGGCTTGAATTTATCTATGGTAGCTATTGCTCCTTTCTTGTTATATATTGTTTTGATATTGTTGTCCTTATCTAACCTTTTTGTCTTGCCCTCTATTGAGCCGAGGGTCTTTCGGAAACAGCCTCTCTACCTTTCAAGGTGGGGGTAAGGTCTGCCTACGCAATACCCTCCCCAGACCTCACATTGTGGGATTCTACTGGGTATGTTGTTTTTGTTGTTGGCTTGATTCGGAGTATGATGGTTCTGACTAACTAATGTTTGGTGTGAATTTGGATATAGAATCTTTAATATTTTTTTTGAATTTTTTTTTTTTACATGTTTAGAATCTACTCCATCCGTCCCAATTTAAGTGTCTTAGTTTGATTGGACACAGTGTTTACGAAATATAGGGAGACTTTTTAATCTTGTGGTTTTAAATTAAAGATGTGTGTAATGTACTAAAATGTCCTTTGAATCTTGTGATTATAAACTTGCCATGAAGGATGTTTGAGTTGTTAACTTACTAAATATAGAAAGATGTACTCTTTTGGGACTATAAAAGGAAGGTAAGACACTTAAATTGGAACGGAGGGAGTATTAGTTTTCAAGTCGGAAATGGTATTTGGAAATTGGAGTTGTGTTTGGACATGAATATAAATTGGAGTTGTTTTTGAATTTTTATGAGTGATTTGGAGTGAAAATTGTGAAAACAACTTATTAGAGTTTTTTTGGGAAAATTGAGAATTGTAACAACTCTATGTCCAAACAGATTTCCAGTGAAAAATATCCATGGCCAAACAGGGTCTAAGAATTTCCCTATATTTGCTGAGATGAAGCATTGAATATTCATGGAATGTTTAGCTCATTTAAGGTCCGTTTGGCCGTTGGTTTGAAATCGGGTTGATTTGAAGTTGAAATTTTGTTTGGACATGCAATTTGGATCTCAAAAGTTGGACTTTTTCTTTTCTTTAATTATTCCGAGGTTCGTTGAATAATTAGAATTTCACTATTTGTGCTGAAATGAAGCATTGAATATTCAAGGAATTTAAGTATGAGTTAGAGGTGTATATATGTTGTTGGAACTAATAGCCTGTTTGGCCAAGCTTTTCTAAGTTCAAACATGTTTTTTGTTTTCCGGAGAAAGTTTTCTTTGTCAAAGTTGAGTTGTTCAGCCTGTTTTTAGGAGAAGAAAAGGTGCTTTTCAGTTGAAGCAGAGGCTGTTTTTGAGAAGTTGAAAAGAGTAGCTTCTTCCTCAAAAGTACTCCCTCTGTCATTTTTCGAAAGTCAAACTAGATTAACTTTGAATAATACTTTAAGCTAATTTTTTTTGACCATATAGATATGAGAGGAATTGCAACTCATAGTACTTTTTTGTGTAGTTTTTGAATATCTAAATTGTTATTTTAAAATATTGAATTAATCAAATCCGATGTAGCTATGAAGATTAGTCAAATTGACTCTCGAGAAGGGAAACATGACAACTAATATGGGAGTTGGGACGGAGGGAGTACTTATAAGCTGATTTTAGAAGCTTGACCAAACAGGCTGTAAAGGCAGTCAATGCTGATGCATCCATTGCCCACATTGTAGAACGGAGTAAAAGGGGCAATGCTGGTGATCTTTTATCATCATGGGTTAGAACTGCACATTACATTTCGCACTGCACATTAAGCAGCTTGCCATGAATAATAGGGACACTACTTTTTCCTCCCTGAAATTCATGGAGTATATGGTGGTTCAATAAAGGGTGAGTTAGAGACGGATTCAACATTTTAATTGATGGTAGCACTGACTTTTACCACCAGTTTGTGATAATAGGTGGGGAGTAGCATAACTAGATAGTTTTTGATTAAATTCAACTATTCATATTAAGTTTGAGTCGAAAACATTGTACAGACTACAGAACATAGTAAATCTGGCACTGGTACAAGCAGCTATGAGGAAAAAAAGGATGATACTGGTGATTTTTTTTTTTTTTAATGATGGGTTAAAACTAGGGGTGTTCATGGTTCGGTTTGGGTCGTTATTGATTAAAACCATAACCAAACCAATTTAGTCGGTTTTTAAATGTCTAAAACCATAACCAAACCAAATAAAATAATAACCAACGGTTTGGTTATTATCGGTTTGGTTCGATTCTTCGGTTTATGACTAGCAGCCATGAGACTGAGTAAAACATTAATAAGTTGAAAAAGACGTGTGTTTTTTTTTTTTTGTTCAAACGATAACTTTTATTTATAGTTTAAGGTGGAACATACATTATAGAAACATTTTCACTATTAGTGATTTGTAGTACTCAAGTTATCCAAAGTCGCTAAACTATTACATATAGAGCTAAAAACTTAGTACCTAGAAGCTGCACCATTTTTGTCATCTTAATACACATATCCGGAAATAAAGTAGAGCATAGGAGCTTTTAGTTGTTGTTACAAACATACATATTAATTAAACATAAAGACTACCTAAAATTAAAATGAAAATATATGAAATAAAAAAAACTTTGTGTAATGATCCCAAACTTTGGGGGCGTACTTGCATTTTGCCCTCGCTCTCCCATTTTATTAAAAAAACTTTGTGTAATGATCCCAAACCTCGATGTTTTTCTATCATTATCCCCAAGGCTAGGGTCTCGACTATATGAGTTGTTCTTTTCTGCTTTTTAGGAGGATTACCCACGGAAGAAGTATTAGGGCATTACCATGTGCTTGAGTTGCAGCAAATGCTGATGTTACTGAAGTATCTTCTATAGGAACCTCCAAATCTACAACCTTTGTCCTTTTCATATGAAAAATATTAGAAGTTTAGGACCCATTCAGACAAGAAAAAAGAAAGGTATAAATTCGAAAAAAAAAAAAAAAGAAACAACCTAAAATCAAATGGCTGACAAAGAAAGGCTAAAAATTTAAGTTATAGACATTAGACTCTAACGTGAGCTTCTGTTAGTAGGTTTACACTTAACACTTAAAAGAGTTAAAGGACTTAAAGACATGGGCTTGGACATATTCTTAAAAACATGATAAGTAGAACCAAAATCAAATTAATGATTAAAAGGTATAAAATATTTATAATTATTTATGAAAAACTAATATTATACATATAAATAATTATAAAATTTATGTATATAATTTATCGGTTTGGTTCGGTTATTTATTCGGTTATTTTTTAATAGAACCATAACCAAACCAAATATTATCGGTTTTTAAAATTTAAAACCAAATCAAACCAAATGTCGGTTTTTTTATTCGGTTTGGTTAAATTTTCGGTTTGGTTTTGGTTTTAACCAAAACCGTGAGCAGCCCTAGTTAAAACTGCATGATTTCATTGTACACAATGCACTAGAAGCTGCGCATTGTCTTAACTAATGGACCACATCTTTTATTTCAATAGCTAAATGTTTTGGGTTGAGATGAGTCAAATGTTTATTTTGTTGAATTGGATATTTTAACATTTCATTTTTGTCTCTATTATCTGTCTATATTTCCTTGGAGACTTTAGATGTGTTTATGCATGTCTCATATTTTTCTGTGTGTTTACCTTCTTCTTTTCATTTTTAGGTGGACATAATTGCTATTGATTTCTCTGATAAGTTGCCATTTAGGTTGAAGCAATCCATGGTTAAAGCTGCAATTCAGGTGTGCCCTTTATCAATGTAATACTCATATTCATAAACTATTGATAAATTGAAAAAAGAAGTCTGCATGAGTCAGACTATTGAGTTATGGTGGGTCACTTTCAAGGGCGTGAGGCTTTTGAAGAAAGATTCTCCAAATAATATATGTTTGAATCGTTGGAGCTCTGATTAGAATGAAGCAGTCATCTTTAATATATACATATGGACAAAGGAACTGCTAAATATTTGGGTTCTCAATATATTTTTGATTTCCACTAAATTTCGGTTGTAAAGAATATTAGCGTGTTCTCCTAAAAGAGAATACTATTAAGTGAAATAGAAAGTAAAATTGAAAAGAGGAATGCTTACTTTTGTTGGAGAAAAAGTTATTTGGGTGAAAATCTTTCCCTTGAGCTTATACCTATTTAGGAATAAAAGAAGAAAGTCATTCCCTTGATCTTATTCTGATGACCTGTAATAGGAAACTTCTCATACACATATAATCCAAAATATGCCCCTTAATACTAATAATTATCTACATGCTCCTTTCTGATTTTTTTTTTCTCATGTTATTTCCTCTGGTAGCTGACCCTAACTTGCTTAGGACTGAGGTGTACTTGTGATATTATTTCCTCTTTTGGTCGGTACATATGCATAAGGTGGTTAATCTTACTGAGGTAAACCAATAGCAGAGGGTTTCTTAATTTAGCATGCAATATTTGATTATTAAGTCTTGCAACAGAATAAATGCTCATGCAAGCAAGTAG
Organism: Lycium ferocissimum; assembly: GCF_029784015.1. Taxonomy (NCBI): domain Eukaryota; kingdom Viridiplantae; phylum Streptophyta; class Magnoliopsida; order Solanales; family Solanaceae; genus Lycium; species Lycium ferocissimum. Next base: position 63,406,353 of record NC_081344.1, read on the forward strand.
ATCTCCATACTTAATAAATATTTACTTTGTTATGGGATAGGGAAGGAGCTATATGCTGATGAATTGTCATTATTGCAAATAAAATTCCTTGGAAAGAGATATCTATGTTCATTTGACTGTCATTTGATTCCCTTCAAACATAGATGGGTTTCATTTCTGTCCAGGGCTTTTGGTATGCATAAATCTTAACCATTAAGATGGGTAAATCGTAACTTTCTAACTGAAACTAATGCATTGAAGAAATTTCTTAATATGGAGGAAGAAGTGAGTCGCACCAGAGATGGTGTATTCTCGAAGTTAGCTGAACCATGTTTAAGTTGTTTATGGTTTTCTGGATGATTGGCAGCTTTGATTTTTTTTTTTTTTTACTGCAGCGTGGAGTGCATTTTGAGATTACTTACTCCAGTCTTATCTCGGATGCCCAAATGAGGAGGCAAATTATATCTAATGCTAAGGTGAGTCCGGGAAATTCTGGTTTTATTCCTTTCTATTTGGTTTTTAGTAGTTGGTATAGTGTGGGCTTAAGTGAAGGGATAAAATCCTCTTGACAATACGTAAAACAGTTTTCTACAATGATGACCTCTAACTATGGTTCTCTGATACATTTTAGAGTTATCAAGCCTAATTGGTCTACGTTTGCCCTTTCTTTTTCCTTTTACCCTTACAACAAGTAAGCTTCAATTCGAAGCTCTACTTGCAGTTGGCCATGTGAATCCTTATCCATTTAGAGTTCGCCTTTGTTTTTTCATTAATGAAGATAAATTAGTAGTCCACGGGTTCTTTCTTATATAGGAAGTGACCAAATTAAAAAAATGGATTTTCCATACTTACAGGGGTAAAATATGTGATGGTTGGTGTAAGAGTATGCTACGGTCCCCGGTTATGGATTGAGTTACGGGACGATGTAAGATAGAATTAGAGTTAACATAGAGAGAGTTAAGAGAAGATGATTTCTTTTTCCGACCTATGATGCTGGTTCGTTAAGAGAGAACCTGCGATCTCTTGAGTTTAAGTACTCAAAAACTGGAATAATTTTGTGCATAACTTCCCTTGAATTCAGGTACATTTAAATATATTGGTGTATTAACCACCTACCTAATAATATATGTTGCTCGGACTCTTCAAAAATGCCGATGGGTGCGTGTCGGATACTCCAAAAATAGTGTATTTTTGGAGAATCCGACGGGGGTGCGGCAGCATTTTTGGAGAGTCCGCGCAACATAGCTAATAATAAGGAAATAACTTCCTACTAAAAACTGAAAAGAGAAAGTGGAGGAATAACCTCTTTACTGCAATCAACTGCTACAAACTGAAATAATCTACTTCCTAATTTCTTTAAACTTTCCATGTGTAAATCGTTGGTAGACTAAAGGGGTGCTAACAGAGTAGTTGTCAGGCCATGTACTCTTTTCTGTACCATCTTGGTACCATTATAATAAAATCTTTACCTATAAAAAATGGCTTTTGAAGTTTTGGTAGTTTGCATCACAGCTTCTATTTTGCCTTATCTATAGTGAACCCGAATTTATATTCTCATTCTTGCTTCTATTCACTTCATCTTATGTACCTAATCGCATAAGAAACCTTTATTATCTGGACAATTCGCTCAGTAAAAATGGAAGTCTTGTACTTTGTAGTATACGTAATCCTTTTTGTGTGGCCTTCTTGTTTTGGGTTTGGTTGGATGTAAAGGCAGTTGGCATTCTTAGATTTTTATGAGGCTTTCTTCTTAGATTTCTAGATACTGAATACCGCACACATTCTGACTTTATTCTATGTTGTGCATGGATTTGAACATGATACCAGGGCAATAGAATTTTGCTATCCTGGCCACGACCCAAAAACAATGAAAATGTAGGAAGCACATTGCATATTCTACAAGTTAAGTGTATATCAAAGACATCGACTGTCAGTAAATCATAGAAAGCAAAATGTAGGAAAATACTGTTAAATGCTACAGCAGACCATAAACCTCAAGATCCAGTAAAAAGTTCTTACTTGCATGCTATGTTTACATGAGCAATTAGCAAAGCTTCTTAACAAGAATCACAGTTTAAGAGTTATGATTTATATTAACATATTCAGCCTAATTTAAGAGTTATGATTTATATTTTCTTACTATCTTTGGTGTCTAGAATGCGTCAAACCTAATCTGATCTAATTGCTAAATATGCAGTTGCTGGTGGATTGGACTCGAGGAAAGAATCTTCTTTTCTCCAGTGCTGCTCCTTCTGTAACAGAACTTAGAGGGCCTTATGATGTAGCGAATTTGGCATCTTTGCTTGGTCTCCAACTGGAACGTGCTAAAGCAGCGCTTTCCAAAAATTGTAGGTAACTTACAGAAATTACTTAATTTTTTATGTTACTTGCACTTTTGCATGATGGATTTTGAAGTTTCTATCCCTTTGGCAGGACTGTTATAACAAACGCGTTGAGGAAAAAGTGTTACCACAAGGACACAATTAAGGTTGAACCAATAACATCAGGCATCAAGGAACCTGAATTTGATGATTGGCTTAAGTGGGATCCTATCTCTAGTGGTGAGGGAGATTTGCTGTTAGACGACATCAAAAAATCTTTTTCTGTCTCCAACAATTTATCAAAACCTGTGAAACGCATTGAGTTTAGTTCCATTGTGAATAACCTGCCTGCACATGGACTCCAGATTAAAGATTTGATATCTTCGACAGTGTCGGAGCAGGTGCCTATGGATACTATTGCTCTTCCAAGTTCGAGGGTATCACAACAACCATGTGGTGTTGATTTTCTGCCTGAAGAATGCTCAACTGTAGAAGATGATCCGCATAAAATCCAACAAGGTTCTGTTTCTGAAGAAGTTAGGGTGCCATATTTGTCCATTGCTCCTCTAAATGATGCTGGTAATTTGGAAAAAGAAAAGGAGAACCATAGGATTGATAATGAGGATATACAATCTACAGTGAAATTGGACATAAAAGAAACATCTGGGACCAAAATGCATGATTTACAAACAGAAACTAGTTCAGTTAGTTGTGAAGAAAATGCCGTCTTGCTAGATGGTGCGACAATCCACACCTGCAGAAGAGATATTGACGATGAAATGGAAATTACAAAGAAGTTTAACGTGCAAGATACTTCTGACGAGAACAAATTACGTGATAATCAACCTGGAACTTGTTCAGCTAGTGGTGATGGATATGCTGTCTTGCCAAAGAGTGCAGCAAACCACACTTGCAGAACAGATTCTAAAGTCACTCTCTCTGCTAATTCTTCCTTGGCGGATGTTTTTACGCTCTCAAAGGATGCGACAGATTTCCATGGTCAAAATGGTGCAGATGGTGTAGTCTTGATTGAGGAGCGAGTTAATGACAACCTAATGGAGAAAGAACAATTTAGGGAGATGAATTCTACTATCTTACCTGATGGATCATCCAACAATGAGCATAGCCATCCAATGGAAGTGGAGAATGAGTATTTAGTTGTTGAGAAGGTGCCAAGCAAAGATGTTATGGAGAAAGAGCTGAAACACACTGGCGATAATGCTGGAATAAGTTATCAGATCCGTGGTGGATCTTTGTCAGGTATAAATCTATTACTGTGTTTGTGAGCGATTTTCAACTTTGCTTCCTGAAGTGGCCAGAATAGTCGTCATCTTCATGGAAGATTTGTTCACTGATATAACATTCAGATAACCATCGATTTCTCCTTTTCCCTCTATCTTCATGGTCTCAGTTGCCAAAGTTTTTTTTCTTGCTAGTGTCATCATATGTTGAGTCCAGTAGCTTTTGATTAAACCCTGTATTTATATTAGGAAAATCATTACATAGGTATAAATATTTCATTGCATATGAGCTATCAGTTCAGTGGCAAGTTAAGAATCCATAAATTTCAAATCCTGGCTCCACCTCTGATCTCTGGGTCGCCTGTTAGTGTTTATTGGTTACCATTTGCATTTGATGCCATGCCATGGTCCAAAGTTGGTTCTCCAAATTTATCTTGTTTTCTGATGATGAATTTTCCTTTTAGTTTCTGCCTCGGGTGAAAAGCATATGTTTAACGCTTCCATCCATCTTTTGCAGGGAATATGAAACGTAGGAAATCTTATCGGCCTTCTTTGTTTCCTTTCAAACGCTTGTTGAAGCATAGGTCTTCTACTTTCAGAGGTTGAACCAGTTTACGACTTTGTGAGGATTGCTTGATAAAAGGATTGCTCAGATGCTAAACACCCTTCACCTCCAATCCAAAGGTTATGGGTTCAAGTTACCAAGGGAGAAAAAAGGGGAGCTCACGAAAGGGGGGGGGGGGGGGGTTAAAAAAAAAGCTTGTCTGATTGTTTATTTATGTCACTTGACCAGTGTAATATCATTCTTACACTGAATACACAATTATACATTAATTCTCTTCTGTCGTCTATTCCAGGCCAATGCCCTCTTGGATACTTTGTGGTCGTTTGTTACGTAGACAAAATTACTCAGGATTATAATCCTGGAACTAATTTATCCCATCTTTTGGGACTAATTTATCCCATCTAAGAGATGGGATAAAATAATCCCAGCATTAATGGGATAAGATGGGATATCCCATTTTGAGTTTGGGATGCATTTTATACTTTGTTTGGTACAAGGTATAAATTTATCTTAGAAATAAATTTATACCTTCTACCAAACATGGTACAAAATTAATCTCACAGTTAGTGCTGGGATATCCCTGCTAATATCGTGTGCCAAACGACGCCTTTGTGTATTATGCATCTAATTTTTCACTATAACATATGCACTCAGAATATTGTATTGCTCATTAAATATTAATCCCTCAGTCCAAAATTAGGTGTCTTACTTTCCTTTTTGGTCTGTCCAAAAAGAATGTTTCTTTATATATTTAGTAAGTTGATTAGCTTCCGTTTGACCATAGATTATGAAGTTGAAACTTGAAAATTTGAGGTTTTGAAGTTGTGATTTTTGGAACTTGAAGGTGTGTGTGGACATGCATTTTACTTGGAAAAAATTTGAAGTTTTGTGCATGAAAATCTCAAAAATTCAAAAACTAGTTTGAAAATCTGTCTTTGATTTAAAATATATGGCCAAACAGATATTTGAAGATATTCAAAATTTGATCTAACATTTATGGCCAAATGTTAACTAAAGAGCATATTAGTACATTACAAACATATTTAATTTAGAATCACAAGAATCAAAAGTCTCTTTTATTCCTTAAAATTCTTGTCAAATCAAATTAAGACATTTAAATTGATACGTCTTTGATTAGGATTAATGAAAATCCTCTCGCGGCACCTACTATTACTAGGCAAGTTAGTTCCAGTCATATAGATAAGATTTGATATGCATGTGGTGATATCAATAATTGATCTCCTTGGATGTAGAAAACTTGATCAGTTTGATTAAATTTATATCAGTTTGATTAACTGTCTTTTAAGTAATACAGTTGCATAAATATATTTTTGGCATAATACATAAATAGGCCCTCAAATTTGCCTAAAATTTGCAAGATGTCCTCCAACTTTGGGTGTGTCTTGAAGTAGACATCTCAACTTATATAAAACAACACATAAACATAAATGCTTTAGCAATAGCCAAGACCGATGCGACACATAAATTTTAGAGGTTTCTCAACTATCATTTTGTAAGTTGGAGTCAACTGATAAAGTGAAAGACAAATTCAGGTGTCTACTTGTGCACACCAAATGTTGGAGGCATATTTATCAGCTGAGGTCAAGTTTAAGGGCATGTTTATGTATTATGTTTATATTTTTATACAACAAACCTAAGGTCTTCCAAAAAGAGTTGTAAACATATAAGCTTCAAGCGGTCATTAATAATTGTGCAATTAATTAAATTGACATAACATATCACCTACTAATTATTGGACTCGATATCCTTGGACAAACATTATTAAAACTAGCTAGAAGGTAACAAGGATAAGAAGAGTTCCAGAATATTAAAACTTGAGAACTCTTGTTTCCTAATAGTTTCAAATTATTTAGGGAAAAATGTTTGATGAAAAGGCATCAAGAAAGCTAATCCAGCTCTCATCATCATCATCATCGGCTAATTTTGAATTATTTCATCATTTTTAACAAACTTTTCTCTAATGCGAGGTCTACTGTCTGCTAAAGTTATCCTGCACTCATATTGATTTTCACAAGAAGAAACGATCCATGTTAGTTGGGGTGATACAGTAAAATTAGTGGTCTAAAACTAAACTTAATAAAAGAGTAAACCCTAATATGGTACGTGTTTGCACGTCCTAACTTTACTATTTCAATTCTTAGATGCATCCTTGGAAAATACCTTTTATGCAAAAGTAATTCTTTTTCTAGTTTTTGGTTGGATGGAAAATATTTTCAAAATTCTTTTTCCACTGTATGGGGGAATTAAATTATTTCTCTCGCTTTTGGGTGGAAGTTAATTTCCTTTGCGGCTATTTTAACTCTGTACTAATAGGAAGAGTTGGTTGGAGTAGTAATAGGAAAATTTTAACTCGTTTTTTAGTTAATTTCCTTTGCGGCTTTACGATATCAGAACACTATTTACTAACACTTTTATCAATTCTTACGAAACATATTTTTTTTCCAAAAAATATATATTTCTCACTCTCCAAACAAACATCAGAAAACATTTTTTGTTTGAAAATGTGGTTTTTTTAAAACTCAATATGTATGGAAGGATAAATGTACACATTTTTTGCTTTTTGGTTGTTTCTCTTTTTAATTATTTTTTCTCCTTTGTACTCCTCCACGGAATTTCATTTGAAAACAACTGATATAAATAAACAAAAGCAAAGAAAGAAACGAGCTTGAAAATGAATTGGGATTGTGATTTCTCAAAAACATAAAGGAATTAACTCCTAACAGCATCATTAAGTACTATGGGCGACAAGCTCTCCCAAAATGTGATCTAATATATGTTAATAGTCTTCATTGAGTATAAACAATGTAAAAGACCGCCTTTAAAAAATTGGTGGCCTAAAGCTAAATTTCAATAAGTGTCCTTTAACTTATTCGACAAAATTAATTTTTTTACATCCATACTTTTAAATTATTTTAGGTTCATAATGAAATCATGCTAAAAAACGTTTGAATTTATAACTCATATGAATACTTATTTATAGTTCATTTAACTTATTCAAAAAATTGTGTTAAGACTGAATGATAAAATCCTCTTAGACAGAAAAATAATATGTGGAGAGAAAAACTCAAAAAAGCTAAAGGGAGATAAATGTATTAATTAGTAAGGGATTAAAACTTATTATAATTTGCTCATTCACCTCAATCAAATTTTAGAAACAAAAATATTTATATAACCTATATGTTATTATACATAATAGTAACAAAAATTGGTGCATTTGATATCTTGGGTCTATAACAACGGCTTCAGTAGCCTTACTCTCAAGTTGCCCCTGAATTCTACATCAGTTTTAACAAATTGAATTAGTTTTAAAATACTTTACAATTTAGAAAAATAAAAAGCCAATTTGACCACTATTACATCTCAAACAGATCCTTGTTGTTCAGATTAGAACAATTTTAACCAGAGTTTAAGTAATATATATTATCAGTGTAATTAATCTTTATACCATCAAGTCATTTTTACCTATTGTAACAAGTAACATATTTTATTTTTATGATTTCAACTATCACATTTTAAGAAAGCTTACATATCATTTGAACGACCTAATGGTGTAAGAATTATCTACACTGACGACCCATAATATTTTATTTCTTTTATCTACGCGAGACATTAAAGGATAGTTTAATGCCTTTCATACAGTTTCTTAATACGACACATCAACACTTATATTTTGGTCAAAGAAGTTAAATCAACACGGAACTACATTTATTAGAGTTATTGTAAACGGTTAACAACACTTTTGGTCCATTAGTACGATTAAATTTTGATTTTAGTTTTCATGTTATATGTGATAAGTTGGTATTTTTATAAAACTTATCTCTTCTTTATGCTTAGATTTTTGTTATGTTTGATTGAGAAAAAAGTGCATTTAACAAAAAGAGGTTACTATGGTTTACTTCAATTTAATAGGTTTATATGATTGAGAAGTGATCACGAAGAAATCAAGTGAAAACAGGTCAAAAAGAGGTTACTATGGTTTACTTCAATTTAATAGGTTTATATGATTGAGAAGTGATCACGAAGAAATCAAGTGAAAACAGGTCAAAAGGAGGTCAAAGTTAAGAAAATGAGAAAAGTGGCTAAAAGTACAAAAGTGGCCAGAACTGCAATTTCAAAAATCTGAAAATTTGCAGGTTATTTTTTATTGAGAAAATTGGGAAACTACAAAAGGAAGACTTGGATGAAATTACTTCCATCTTTGGCCATTCAATACAAGTTTTGGAGGCTAAGGTTCCTACACCACACTCAGGGGATAGAAGAATTGAAGATTTGGTTGAGCACTTTCTTGAGCCTTTACTTCATATCTTTTGTCACGACCCAATTTCACTAAGTCGTGCAGGCACCTACCTTATCTCAACAATCTTAAAAACATGAATAAATAAATAAATAAATAAGCGGAAGAGATATAAATACGTAAATCTTACGATAATGATATAAGAAAATGCGGAAGTAAGGAAATACACCCAAGTATCTGGTCTAGTCATACAAGAGCATCTAACTAAATACTACAAGTCTGAATAATAGTAATACATCAATTGTCTCAAAAATCATGTCTCAGGAAGGAAATAAAGACATAATAAAAGAAGAATTTTCAAGGCGGCGAACGTCCTCGTGCTCACCCTGTAAGACTCTAAACAACAATCCTCGAACTACTATCAGCCACGAGGAGTAGAGGTCGATCCCACCTGGAACTCTTCATTCATAAAAGAATGCAACAAGTCTAGGTCAGTACAAACAACAAGTATTGGTAGGTATTGTTATACCCCATTTAAGGAGTCCGTGGCATTTTGCACCCTTAATGTGTGCTCTTTTTTTCAACTTGCACCCTATCCTATTTTTTTTTATAATTTAAACCCCAATCTCTTTATTTCCTTGCAAAACAATAAATCCACACTTTTTATAAATTTACCATGAGGGCAAAATAGAATACAAATAATATTTAATAAAAAATAAATTACAAAAAAATTAAAAGAGAGCTCACCACATACATTTCTCTCTCTTTCCGTCAAAGCACAAAGGTGCTTACTTTCTAAAATGGGTTCTTTGCAGCTAAGACCAATAGAAGCAAAATACCAACAAAATGAAAAAGCAAAAAATCAAGGAAAATCGACTAGATCTACATCTTCTTCCTCTCCGCCATTCATCAACTTGGAATGGATGTCCGGATGATCGTCGCCTCTACTACTCGTTGTCGAAGCTACAACCATCGAAAAAACCAATGTTTCCTCGACCCATCGATTTCGGTGAGTGACCTATTTCAAATTAATTTCGCATTCGTTTCATGGTGGGATTATGACTGCGTGTAGAAGATTTCCCCAAATAGAAGCATGTTTGTCTTTGCGCCTCTTTAGTTTAGTGATTGAATCCACCTTTTGGTTGAAATCGATCAACAAGAAAATAGGCAAAAGCTACATCGGGTTCTCTTTTTGTTTCCTCGGCCCATCAATTTCAAAGTAGTAGACATTTTCAACTTAATTTCTCGTTTAATACTCTCTGCATATGTATTAGTAATGGAAAATAGGCAAAGTTACACCCGGGTTCTCTTCCATTTCAGCTGGGTTCTTTAATGCTTGATTTTCAGCTCAAATGAAGCAATCAGTTTGCTTATCAACACATTCGCCGAAAAAAGCAATAAACGATGCAATAATTAACAACTACAAAATTTCTCATCTTATCAAACAGGTTATTTCTTATCACCACATTCACATTTTTTATCTCCTCCTTTTGCTTTCTTTAGTGTGTATTTTAGATTATTTTTTTGGGTAATATGTTTGAGGTTCATGTATGTGCTCCATAATTTTCTTTCTGAAAGATTGATGTGGTTCTTCTCTTTGGGATAGAAAAGTAGATGGGTGCGTGTACTTTCATGTTGGCCTGGTGCGATCGAACTATATTTCTCTCTGTAATTTTAACTGAATGCACACTCTAAATCCTTTATTCAGCTGCTGAATTTTAGTTTAGTAGGAGTTGGTATTTGATGGTCAGTAAACAAGCTAAAACTGGCTCTGATTATAGAATGCTGTGTCTTCTTAAGAAATGTGGCAGCTCTATGCTTCTTTGGGACTGATTCTGGTGCATAGCATTGAGTGGTATCTAAGAGACAAATGTGCTCATAAAGCCAACCGAAACCGGTAAACAACATTATTATAATAATTAAAATGCTTCTACTAGGTCATACAATTTATTTGGTAAAGCTAGAATTATGCTTGTATCTAGAAAAGCAGCTCTTTTTTACCAACTTACTCTTTAGGATTTGTTGAAGCCAAAAAGAATTTAGAGAAGTCTTACATGTCTATATTCATTGAGTTCGAGCAATAAAGATATCATATAAAGTATTTCATAAATTAGTAGTAATTAAATTATAAAGGAAAAACGACAAACTTGTAACAATGAGAACTCCAAAATGTCTAGCAACTATTGATAGAGAAATTTCTCTTAAAATTAAAAAAAAAAATAGCTTTGAAAAATAAAATTTAAAGCTTCTTCATTTGTTAATTGCTTCTATTCTCTTCCTTGTCAAAGCTCTTATTGTTGGACTTCATTGAAACACTTGTATTTTGAAGGCTTTGTAAGCTAATACAATTTTTTCCATTCCACTTGTACTTCTCAAAGATTTATCACAATATCGCTAACTTGAGCTTGTGCAGCATCCGAGATTAACCGTCCTCCGCCGGCCTTCTTGGCCGTGAATAAAAAATAAAATAAAAATAAAAATCAGAATCGTCTTTTCAAAGAATTAAATCACTAATATCTAAGGTTCCGTGCTTACATTGAGTTTAGAAGGTTCATTTATATGCCCAATCCAATTGGTGGACTCAAAATGGATTTGCTTACTTGGGTGGGATTGACTTGTAGCATTTTGTGACCAACCTCGAGTTGTTGGAATAGCTTCGAGGTGGAGCTGTTGAATTCGTAGAATCACTATTCTTCTTGCAAGTTGTTTTATTGTGACCTAGTTTGCAAGCACTTGTCGCATCTCCCTAACCTCCCTTTCTTACTTAATTTGGTAACATTTGGGTCGCTACATTCAAGTCATTTGATGCATTGTTTTCTCTTTTCTCTCTCTCTCGTTTTTTCATCTCAAATGCCTTTTCTCTTGGAGGCTTCAATTTCATCAGTTCTTTTCTCCTATTTTTGTTCAACTTACCTTTCTTTGGCTCATAAGTAGGAGGTTGAACGGGAAGTAGATCAGTAGTTTCCCACATATCAGGTCCGTCCATAGGAGCAATGACTGGCTCGTAAATCCTCATTTGAGTAGCCTTCTTGTAACAATCATTTATGAAATTTTCCGGATTCTCTCGTATACTAAATATGCGGCTTATCATGTGCGCATGGGATTCCGTAAGGTCCCATTCCCTACAAGAACAGAAGTTCTCCCATTCAAGTCAACACTAAACCGTTCACCATACATAGTTTTTACTTGAAATAGAAATTGTCCCCCAAGTAGGAATTGATGCATGCTACCTTTTCTTTTCTTCTACTAATTTCCGAATTCGAGGGCATAAACTTCCGTTATAGTAAGAAATTGTTAACTTTCATGTTAAATATTTTGTATTTCGATAAGTTGTAGTAACATTACCTTGGTACCGGAGCACCTCCTCTTTTGATTCATTCTTTTCATCGTGTATACTCTAATTCCTTCCAAGAATCCAAGTATAGGTTTCTCCCTTGCCTTTAAAATTGGTTTTATCCCATTGAATGACTCACAAAGATTATTCAAAAGTATATCACACTTTGTTGTTGTTCTAAAATGCGACTTGCTCCAGAATTTGGGTGGTTTATCGTTGAACCAGTTTCTAGCTTCTTTGTCCTCCTGTTCCAACATATCCATCTCATATCTATACTTACTTACGTAAGTTGCCTTAGCAGCTTTCCAAACTCTTGTCTCCAATGATAAACCTTTATGCACTTTCTTGAAATTATTGTACAAATGTCTTACACAATGCCTGTGCTCAACTTGAGGAACAATTCATAAATAGCTCCCTCCAAACCCTATGAAAGAGAGAAATAGTGAGATATAATTAACTTTTCATAATTGAAGGTAATTAGAATTTGATAATTTAAGTGAAAAATCTTGCCTTTTGCTTGTCTGTAATGAGACACAAGTTATCATGATTTCTAATTCGCAAGTCATCCACCAAAGAAATTCAAAAACCACTGGGCTTATGCTTGTCTTCAACATCAACTACAAGATAGGCTTTGGGAACATGCCATTATCAAAGCATCTATCCCAATTCTTTGTCAAAAGTTGACCACCATATGGTCCTTTAAGAAAGCAACCATCCATCCCGATAAGTGGCCTACAACCCGCCTTCCAACCCTTTCAGTGGCTCAAGACATATGTAAATTCTTTCAAAAATAGGTTTGCCATCCTCTTCATTGGGTATTGTTTCTAACAATTTTGATCTGGATTCTTTTTCTTGAGTTCTCGCACGTAGTCCTCTAATTTTGCATATTGTTCTTTAGTGACCTTCGATCATCTCTTTAGCTATTCTCTTTGCTCTATAGACTTGACTAATCGAGATTTCAACATTCATCTCTTCATGTATTTTCTCCATGAAATCACCTACCGATTCATCCGGATGTTTTCTTAAATAATGTAGGTATGTTTTGGCAATCATCCTAGATTTGACATGTTTGTTGGCATAAACAAACAAACAATCATCGAATGTTTCCCAACCAAAGTTTTTATCTCGATGGTAGGGTCATCGGGTGCCTTTCTAGAGGCATATATACGCCATGGACATCCATCGAACATTTTGCGTAAATTTTACTGCACTCATTCTTTTTAAAGGAAATGTTTCTATTGTTTTTAACAGAGTAAGCTCTCAAAGCAGCTCTAAATTCTGTTGCATTGATGAATGTCATTCCCAATATAAATTCTGGATTAGCCATCTCTATATCTGCCCTAAATGCAACATTTTCAACCTGATCATCATCACCATTAATATTCCCCATGTCATCCGATTCATCATTTTTAGAAGAGATGTTATCATCCTTAGCTTCTGAACTTGAGTCCTCTAATAATAACCCTGCAAAATTGGTACCCTTAGTTTCTTCCATCAATTTATCTTTCTTTTTTTCCTTCCCTTTTCTACTCTTTGTTGCACCAACTTCACCACTCGTTAGATTTTTGTTTTCATCCTCCTTTCGTTTAATTCTTTCTTTCCCTTTACCGCGATTGCCTTTTCTTTTCAGTGCTATCCCATATTCCAAGCCATTCACCTTCGAATCCATCTCCAAACAATTCAACTCTTCTTCACTTTCATTCATATTTTCAAAATGCTCCAATTCTTGGTCAATATCATTATTCTTATCCCCGCTACATTCTCGCTCTTTCCAATTCAAAGTCGTCTAAGTTAATACTTATCTTTGTAGATCTGGAAATATGATTATCTCCTCCAACTTTAAACGCAAATCGTTTCCACCCCGTTATCCTCACAAACGTTATTAGCATTGGAGCTTACTTGACTCGTAATTTTAACACATTATCAACTGTGTGTAATGTATACTTCAAGAATCAGTTAGGAAATGGGAAGAGTGTTTACCATTAGATCACAATCAAGATCGGGCCAAACATTGAATATAACCAAGACCGTTGTCCGTCATAGGTAGTTTGAAGTGCCAACCAAGAATATTATTGTAGCCTAATTTTGTTGTTCCAATCAAGTTTAAGGTTTGCAATGACCATATGTGTGATCACACTTGTCAATATAAACAATTTAACCTCCCAAATAAATCCTTTCGGTGCATTAACAAATTCACCTCCATGGTGAATCTTCAAAAGGTAAAAAGTAAACTACACAATGCAACATATAAGACTATTTTACCAAACAAATAATTTCTAAATAAAATCAAAAAACAAACAAATTGAAGAACTACATTTGATACCAGAACATTTGTTTGGTGTTACAGCAACCTAGATAGATGGACCAATATTTGGACTTTTGGATCTTTTTAGGGGGGGAGGGGGAGGGATTGTTGAGATGTGATAGCTTTGTCTTGTACTTGGTCCTGTACCATCTTGGTACCATATTAATAAAACTTTTACTTATATAAAAAAAAATTACAATTACGATAACTAGGTAAGCTCACCCCTCCCACCTTTGCTCCTTTCTCTTTTAGGTATTGAAGCAAATTCTTTTTTTTTTTCCCAAGAAGATTTGAGTTTTTTTCCCTTGTGTGTGTTTCAATGCAGATTGAAGGAGGGAATGAAGAGGAGGAGTATTAACAAGGGAGAAGCAATTTAAAGTAGAGACAACTCCAAGTGAAGTTGAATACAAGCACCATCCCACAACTTTGCACTCCAAAACAGAGAATAAAGGCAAAGGCTCCAACAAAAAGAGGCAGGAGAATAGTGAAATCACAATAGGATATAATGACACAAGAGTTTTGTGCAACAAGTGCAAGCCAAACAATAGAGAGAAAAGCCACTGTGGTTGCATCACACCAAGATTATTATATTCATCATAAGTTGGGTCCTCTTCTGGTGGAGGATTAAGAGAGGAACAATGCAAAATTCCAGTGGTTGAGCTTTCACATAAGCTAATTCCAGGATTGAAGTTTTCTATAGTTGAGCTTGAGAAATGTAAACGAGCTTGAAATTTACTGTCACAACTTGAAATTCAAGTATTGCATCTTGACTCAGTTTAAGGAATTTCATTTGGTATCATTATGTTTACGAAATTCACATGTAACGGTGACTTGTGATCTGTAGTTTTCACAAGGGAAAATAAAAAGAAGAAGAGCAAAAGCAGATACAAGATATCTTACCTTTCAATTTCTCCTTCTTCAATTGATCTTTCAGTTTCTCCTTGCTTTTATCCATGAACGATTTACTGGTGTTGAAATATGTCTTTAGTAAAATATTTAACTACTGCTTTCTTTGATGAAAGCTTGGAGGGCTTAACCTAATTTGAACGATATCATGGTAGAAGGCGGGAAGAGTTTTACTTCATCTAATCTCCTAATAAAATAAACAAATAAATAAAAAAGATATATTATTTGTATTCCTATTTTGCCCTCATGATAAATTTATAAAAGGGGTGGTTTTATTGTTTTGCAAGGAATAAAGAGATTGGGGTTTAAATCATAAAAAAAATAGAATAGGGTGCAAGTTGAAAAAAAGAGCACACATTAAGGGTGTAAAATGCCACGGACTCCCCATTTAAGCGGGTTAAATTAGAGTACAACATATTGGAGATCCCTATTTTGCTTTATTTTAGGGAGTCGCCACCTAATTGATTTTAAGGTGAATTAGGGCACCTAATTTATTAACTAAGGTAAAGCCTAACTAAACCTCCGTTAATGGTCTGCTTAATCTTAATTCTAGGTAAAGGTTCTAATTATCCTAAAGGGAAGGGATTAGGCATCCTCTAAGATCCGTTAACTACGGTTTACCGGCCAAACTTAGGTTAATTAATTAAGGTTAAATAAAGTGCCTAAATTTTAAGAAAATGATTTATAATATTACTAAAAGATTATGAATACTTATTATAATTTAGCGCTGAAATAGCTTACAAAATGGGAAAAAGTGTATCGTGACTTACTAACCCAAGATTTAAAATGTAGTGGCCAAAAGTGCAAAAGTTTAAGAGTGCTAAATTTGAAAACGAAACAATATATATATGCTTGTCAAACTTAAAAAGTGAGTTAAATTTAAAGAAAATTTGTTGCCTACTTAGTCATGAGTTTTAAAATGTTTGAAGACATTTCATTTGAAAACCAAAACTAAAAATACGGAGAACTAAAAAATTTCCATGATCAATTTTAGAAAATAAGAAGGGAATGCCATGAACAACTTAAGATAAAGAATGCACTAGTCAAAAAAATGCTAAATTGCAAATGAAATAATTTTACTTAAAAAATCAAGTTTAATTTGAAAGATATACTTGAGTATTACTACTTTTAAGGTTTCACTAGAGTGACATCCCAATTACCCCCTTTCTAAAACTAAAGTGCTATAACCTCTAAGCCTAATAATCCTAGATAAACAGTCACAAATTAAGAGAAGCAAAATGAATAACCATAAGAAGAAAAATAAAATGCGGCAATCATTCCCCTCTCCTCCTCTCCTCTCGCATTAGTCTAGATATTTTCGTGAGAGGGGAAGTATTAATGAAGAGGCAAATGCGAATTTTCGATTTCCCCTTTTTGATCCGATGTGCTTGAGGGAGCGGAATGAGTGAATAACACGGAGGTACACATGTGAGGTCTAGCGGCGATGAACATTAAGTCTCAAAGCGAGACTTGCTTGCGGCGTCGAGAGTCTTTCATAAAGACTCCATTTTGCTCCCATAGTGTACATGCAAAAGAAAAGGATGATAAAGATTAGTATGCAATCCCAATTAATAATACATGGAACATATATGTCATTGTAGCACAAGTTACTCGTAGCTAACTAATAAACAGAGAGCATCCTTTGATCTTTATCAAATTAACAAGTTACTCGTGGCTAAATACTAATCAGAAAGCACAAGTATGAATTTAACAAAATAAAAAAACGAATCCTTCAAACCACCTAAGGGACAGTAACTCAAACATGGAAGAACTCAACTGTTTTAGGCAGAAACTAAGTTTAAACAAACTTCTAGTATAAATCTATAAGCAACAACCTTCTTTAGAAAATTTATGTGATTAGCTGACATATTTGGATTTAAATACTACCGGGATACGGAAGTAATCTAACTAGTATACTGATATGTCCAAGTTGAGGAGGTAACTAGCTTTTCATATTGAAACTGGCTAGAACGAAATTAAAGAAACATAATGGATACATATTCATGCCTTATCGAATCAGCAACTCTTGTCTTTAAGGGAAAGAAATCCATATTTAGGCCTTTACATTTTCTTTACTAATTATAGTAACAACAATTCTAAATAAACCTGGTCCTAGGCTTAAACTTATTGACGTAATAGTCATTCTAGGACACTTTAGGTGCAGCTACTACAAATAAAGCAAGAGTAAGCTTTATGTTTTAGATTTAGCATTCAGATAGTTTAAGAAAAAATAAAAAAAATAAAAAAAATTGTCTCTTGGGTAAAAGGAAAGGAGTTAAAGGAAGATTGGACAAGTTACAACTCCAACCAAACATTTAACGAGCCAATTCAACACCTATGAATGGACCGAACTAAGACTTCAAGTTTAGAGAAAATGCTCGGATCATATAAATTGTATCCAACATAGACGTCTACGCTAAAACGCAAACCAGTTTTAAGGACTTCAATAAGTCAAAATTAAAAGAAATCGCTGCTTAAACTTACGACACAATAGAATGGAACAAACTAAGGCTCAAAGATAGGAACTCAAGAACATTAAATGAACACTTTGACTAGGCAAGACCAAGTCGACTTAACTTCTGGAGGAAAGCAGAGTGAGTTAAGTTCACTGTCGATTCACAAATAACACACAATTCAAATCATATTTTAATAAGTTTCCAAGAACAAAAGACCAAACTGAACCTAGATTCAGGTAAAACTATTAATAAGGACTAGAATGCTGAAACTAAACAAGGATAAAATACATCCTCATGCTCCACATTAAGATAGATTCTGTAAAAGGGACATCAAATTTGTGCTCTGTACTGTAGACATTTTTGAGCTTTGAATGGCCATCAAAGAACACTTTTACATAAAACCAACCAACTTAAAACACGCATTCATGTTAAGCTAATTCTTTTATACCTTTAATAAAGTACAAAGTAGAGCAAGGACATTCACTTAAACTAACTGGACACATGAAAACCTCAAACACATTTTGCAAGTAAAACACCATAACAAACTGGTTTTAGAAATCCTAATGCCTTTAGCATAAGTAAACAGCTATTCTTTATTTCTCAAAAATCAAATAACGTTTCTAAAGTGAACAAACAGACAAGGACAGAGACGGGTTGAACTTTATATATTTATATGTCTTTTTTGTATAAGAAGATCATTCATATTCTAAGCTTAACTCATGTTAACATATTCCTCGGTAGACCATTTTAAGGGAAAAGTTTTACAACAATGCATTTGCCCTACAGGGGGATTAATTTTAACAGCAATGGACTTATGGATAACAAAATGAAGAATAGAGAGAGGATTTCACAGAACTGAAAGTTACTTTATCTAATCTCGAACGACATTTTAACTAAACTAATCCATACTTTAACTACAAATACACATAACTAAGACAGAGTAAAATGTCCTAAAATAAAGAGAAAAAGCTACTACAGCTAATTACCTAGTTTACTTATCATAAAGCAGCTAATCTCAAACTAATATAAAATAATAGTGCACAGCAGTGAAATACAAATGCTAAAATAACGAGAGAGTTGCTGACCTTTTCCGGGTGCAGCGAACTAGGGCTTTTAGGTCTCAGATCTACTCAACTTTGAATAAAATCGAAATGGGCAGAGATTGAGAGACAATAAAATGCTTAAGTTTTCTTTGAGAAGTGGTAGAAAACAACAGTAGCTTAGACGAGATAATTTTTCATTGTTCCCAACTTGCCTTTGGCTAAAAAAGTTAGAGATGTATTTATAGGAGGAAGTTAGGGTTTGTCCAGTGGAATTTTTTTAGGCGGGATCTTGAAAAGAAATAGCCATTTGAATTAGGCTTGGGAACGGATCCTTTGCTTCAGCAAATCAGAATTTTGAAAGTATTCTTGGCTTCTTGTATGTGTTGACCGAATCTCGCAATAAAGATGAGAGGAAAGAACAGGTGAAAAGGTCAGAAACTTACTCTAAATTGGAGAGGCAATCTTCTGCCATGGATGGAGAGAAATGTTTCTTGGCCAAAAGTGGAAGGAGGAGCCACTTGAGTGATAAAGGAAAACCCTAGATTTGTCTAAGAGATATGAGGTGGGCTGCTGTGTTTTGGGTGACAATGGGCCAATTGGGCTGGTCTGAAAAAAGTGGGCTGATTTCTTCCAATTCGTGGGCTTCAATATTTGATTTAAGCATCCTCTAATAAATTATATACTCACAAATGCTTAAGTAAGTAAATTATACAATGCAAAGTATAATTACTGGTGGTTATATGGCAGTGAAAATTATACGATATCATAATAGTTGCATGATAATATCTATAAGATTTGAAAGCAAGTAAATCTTTGTTGTCTAATTGTATAAGATAAATGCGATGCGTCTTGCATAAGACGAAAAACAAAATGTTGAAAATGACTATTGCGATTATAATATTAAGTGTTTGTCGTATGATGGAAAAATAATAGCAATAATAATAATAATAGTAATAATAATAATAACAATAATAACAATAATAATAACAATAATAATAATATTAAGGTAGCGATTATAATAATATTAATAATCATACTATTAAGTGCTCATGACATAATAAAATAATAATACTAATAATAGCTATGATAATAATAATAAATATAATAGTAATAAAAAATAATTATAATAATAATAATAATAAATAATAATAATAATAATAATACTAATAATAATAATAATAATAATAATAAAAATAACGATAATGGGTGACGACTATAGCTGGACAGTGGAAAACGATCATATTAATAGAAAGCAAATAATTGTGGTGAAATAGACATGACTATTCGCAAAAAATAAAAATTTGGGGAAAAGGCGGGACAAAATCGGGTGTCAACAGGTATCATAGGCCGACTAAGATTAGCTAACATATATTAAGGCAATAAAGTAAGATAAACAGGTAAATCAACAAGGTATAAGTCAATCACGAGCCAGTAACCAAGTACACGTCATCAGCTATGTTATAGCATCTAAACCCACATGTGCTAAGTCTCAGTATATCCAATCCGAATCCGTATATCACAATAGTATCACAATAAATCACAGGAATATCACAAGAAGCCAAATGATACAATGCAATGCAACAATGCATGAAGTGTGAATGCAATGCATATGCGCCGTACACATGTACTCCAATGATGGAACATCACATCTCGACGAAGATAACATGAGGGACCCGAAGTCATGTACCCTCGCGATTTCGGCAAAGACCTCGAATCGCTACCCGACGCTCATACCTCGATTCGGGATAAACATCGGACATCGGTCCTCGTGTCACTCTCTATCCAACTGAACCAAAATTTTATAACAATGTTTCCTTGTGTATCATCAATGTATCAACAGTATATCATGAAGGATGAGAATGCGTGCAATGTATGAGTTCAGTATCAATAATCAAGTCAATATCAACAGTACCACACATGGGCACACCAATAATATCAATAAAAGGCTACACAATAAGCCGTAATAGAATCAGTATCCTCGTCTCAAAAACACCAACCACTAAGGTGCTACAATATCATCATCAAGATATATCACTAGTCACCAATATCTACTATCTCCACGTGGCATCGAGCCAACAACAAATAGGACAAGATAGTCACACCACAACAGGGTGGCTAGCCCCAAATCACACAACAAGGCCAAACCTAAAGCAATATCCAACCCAACTTTATACCCGAAGGTTTACATGCATTCTCCGACAATATCATCTAAATATATGCTTCGTTAATCGAAGTCTCACCATAGGGTAAACCGTAACCTACCTAGAAGGCTGAACAGCAAGGTCTCCACAATCACACCTTAGTCTTTCCTTTCCTTTGAGCCTCGAGATAAAGAAAGTCTAAGCATTTTCGAATCATGAAATTAGAATCAAGAAGAACATCAATCAAACCCTACTTCTATCCAAGACCCAAATCCCGAACCTATAGAAAGAGATTTATGAACTAGAACGGTGAAACTAGGAATCTTTAGGCCTCAACATGAAATTAACACTCTAGGTGATCAATTCCCATCAATAACAAGCTAGAACAATTAACAAATTACTTAAATTCGGATTCTAGGCAAAACCCCCAAATTCGGGTATAAACCCTAACTTTCAATTCCGGAAATTAGCCACTAATTTGAAAGAATTCATGCAATAAAATATTCTAATCATCAATTCCATGCTTACTAGAGCTAACCCAACCAATAAATCAAGATTACAAAGCCTAGAATGAAGAACCCAATGAGCCCTCTTTCAATTCTTAAACTCTTAGTGAACTAGCATGATAATGGAATCCTAAGGTGATAATGAAATCATGAAATAGCAAAGAAGGTAGAAGGACTTAAGACCAAGATTTTCCCCCAAGAATCACCTTGAAATTTTCCCAATAACTCTAAAGTCCCTTAGGACTTTTAACACCTATTTAATGAAATTAACTGCCCGTCACCCGCTTCCGCATCCAACATACCGCTTCGGCAGTCCCATGACCGCTACAGCGGTCCTACTCAAATTGCTTAGGCAGCTTCAGCGGCAGGGTGACCGCTAAAGCGGTACGACTGCCGCGGTGCTAGTGCCTCCATAGCGGGCACCAAACACCATTCCCAAGTTTTTCACGAACTCAACCCAAAATCCCGACTATCAACCGAGGCCATCTGCTCACATATCAAATATGCAAACATACATAAAAACACAATACGAACGCACTCGTAGCCTCGGAATTCCCAACGGAGGTCTCGTTGACCGAGTCAACCCCTTATACCTCAACATCAACTTCCCAACCCAAGTCCCGAAATGCACCCGAGTGCATTGGGAACCGAACTAAATATACGCACAAGTTCTAAAAGACCATCCGCACCTCTCGAAATCGACGGATTCTCGGAAAAGGTCCGTTTACCTAAAAGTCAACTTTGAGTCAACTCTTTTTCGCTTTAAGCCCAATTTTCCCAAAAAGTCACCCAAATCAAATTCAAACACCTTGGGAAGCGTGTCAACGGTCCCCTCGGGTTAAATGTGAGCTAAACAAGCTCGGGAGTCAAAAGTGCCAAAAAGACTATAACGACCAAACGGGTCGTTACATCTTTAATTTCTTGCTTTGTATTTAATATTTAAGTGTGTAGTATTTCATTCCAATGCTTGAAACTTGTTTATGGGAATATTCATGATTAAAGTTTGGATTGAATCTCTTGTTTTGCTTATGTATTAAACGATTTTTATTTCTAATGAAGTGGGTTAATGTTTCTCCAATTACTCTTCAAGCTTTAATGTCATTTATTGGTTGCAAACATTAAGTGTGATTTTTTACCTTGGCTTTGCTTGGAAAAGAAAGTTAGGGTTAGGAAAAGAGTAAATAGCAAGGATTTGGGGCTTTAAACCTCATCTAATGACTTGAGCTGGGAATAGTATAGTTTACTTGAGGTTAACTTGGTTGTGCTTAATATCACACTCTAAGGCTTAGGAAAGCTTAGATTGAAATTCATTGATTTGGTTGGAAGACTTTCAGTTAGATCTTAGACATCATTACCTATTAACGTAAACTCGCTTTTAGTTAGAAAATCGTAAAATACATTGGATCGTTACTTGAGTGTAAATTCCCTTGTATCCATGCTTGTAGCCATTGATCATTTTACTTTCTTTCTTGATTAGTTTTGTCTTTGTTAGTTTTTAAGTCAAAAAATCAAATATTGAAAATGTGTTTTGCTTAGCTTAGTTGGTGATAAATCCTTAACTTTCTTAATTGCCTTTATATTGTTCTCTGTGGGATCGACCCGACTCATAGTTGGGTAAATTATATTGCGAAGATCGTGTACACTTTCTTTTTGGAGAGTGGATTTGGACGTTATCATTTTTGGCGCTGTTGCCGGGGAACAATTTGGCGTATTTAGGCTAGTTTAGGAAACAAGCTAACTTGTTTTGGTCCAAACTTGTCAATATTTGTGTTGTTATTTTCTTTGCTTTATTTTATTTTTATTTGGAAAATGGCATCATTCCATGAAAATGGATCGGAGGGTAGTTGTTTATACTTTGATGACCCTTGTCCTTATTGTGTTGGGCCCCATTCTTGGCAAACTTGTTTAAAGTCTCCCGGGGAAGGATTGTCACAATCTCGAATCCATGGATGGAGCAAATGTGATAGATTTAGTGATCAAAATGGCCATTGGGCTAATTTTCCTTATGTGTCCTTCCCTTCCCCGAACCCCCAATATGACAATTCTACTTTTTGTTGTGACAATGATAGGGAAATGGAAGTGGAAGAAGTTGAGAATAGTCAAAATAGAGAATTCAAGTCATGGTGGAATGCCTACTTGATGGAGGAAATGAAAATCAAAAAGCTTTGGAGGAGTACTTGGAAACTAGTCTTCAAATTGGCTTGATGAGCAAAGACAAAGATCCTCCATGGGCATTTGAACAAAATCAAGAAGAATTCTCAAACGCTCAATATGAGAAGATAATGCCGATGCTGGTGTCACGACCCAATTTCATAATTCGTGAAGGCACTAACTCCCACCAAGTTATAAGCCATCCACAACCCGTTAGAACAAATTAATAGGAGAATTAAAGCCGGCAAAAGAATCATATGAGTTATTTCAAATACTAGTTATCTTTATTTTCATAAAACACGATAATAGAGGTACAACCATCCCCGAATCTGGTGTCACTAGTACAAGAATGACTAAACGAGATATAAGTCTAGGCATACATCGGAAAGTACATAAGTTGTCCGAAATAAAAGACAACAATAAAGATAACTGAAGAAGATCCGGTGCCATGGATCAACTCATGGCTCCCCCCCGAATCGTCCAGATGACCCTCACAATGGTTAGCAGCGTCTCGAACTCTACTTGTATAAAAAATAGGACCTGCACACGAAAAGAGTGCAGCAAGTGTAGCGTGAGTACGGGGAACAACGTTTATTCAGCAACATCGTTGATCGAACCTAACAAAAACGGAAACGAGGGATGGCCTATGATTACTACTTCCACACTTAACCGCCATTAGTACACAATAGTGATAATAATATGTCAAGCCATAATAATCTCATTTTAAGCCTATGTGAAGCTCCCAAGCCATAAGCACATTAGGTAACCAAATAAGCATCTAAGTCCTTGGGCTATCAAGAGATCAAATAAGCGCCTAAGTCCTTAATCTGTTAGTCATCTCAAGCCAAAAGGGCAATCCAAACCACAATTAAGGCATAATAGACCATCAACTTACTCAAACCATAATAATAACAACGAGATAAAATGAATGATATAATATAAAGTGCAAATGCATGTAATGTTATGCAATACAATGCAATGTATTGCAAGGCCTTTCCATCATTTGGTATATTCGAATATGAATGAATCGTGACCTATGGGGGACTCGCAAGGTCCATATACCACCGCTCCAAAAAATCATCAGATCACGGACCGCTGCGGTAGCACCCTTGGGCCCGTATAAATCACGTCTCGGCCCCTTAGGCTCATATACCTATCAACTAGCCCATTGGCTCATAATCATCATCACTTCGTCTGGAATCATTTCCCTTCGGACCTTTCATTAGTGTCATCAATGCATATGAGATGCCATGATAAATATGAATATGATATGCTCAACAACAAGAAATCAATGCATACAGTAAAGGACCTTACTTTTTGTCATGATAAGTATGCAGGAGATATATAATAAGCATGGATATGTCATGCATCTCAATAAGAAGTCGGAATACACATAAGATTCCCTTTTTCAAGTTCTCATAATCATAAAGGTCCCACCTTTAGCCTCGTATACACAATAAGGTTCTGTCTCAGGATAACTTCATCACTCCGTCCGAAAACATTTCCCCTTGAACTCACGTATGTATCCTCAAATATATATAATGCATGAGATACAAAATAAGGCATAATTATAGCATGCACAATGACAAGAAGCCAACAAATATAGTAAAAGATCTCATCTTTATTCATTATAAGCTGTAAAAGGCCTATCTTTAACCAATTACGCAATAAGGTCATTATCTTAGCTTCTTTTCCATTTTTTGACGAATATTTAGGAGTGATGAGGACCACATATATCAGACAAGATAGACTCAGAGTCAAAGAGACAGAAAATACGGGCTTCATACCCCACTCACAGATCCATAGGATCATACTATCTACCAACTAGTGCCCAAAATATGGCATTCAGACCAACTATACAATTTAAATTGCACAAGTTTCCATAACATGTTACCGGTAACCGATACAAGTGCTCGTCACCTCATGGGTATCGGGACCTCCTTATTAACCCTGTTACACCCTCTTATTTAGATTTAAGTTAACAACCACAATACTTAAGTTAGAGTTTATAGTCTCAACATGCCTGGTAAGAACTCTAGCCAAATCACAGCAGAGCCTTGCCCTTCCGTAGAGCTTCCGAACGATCCAATCTGCTCAAATACAGATTAAGCATAAGAATACGAGACAAACGATACCTATATTACCTTATAGAAGACTTGGGTCCAAAAATTCAACCCATAGACCCCTTTCCAAACCCCAAAGGTCAATTTCGTAATTTTATTGGAAAACGATTTCAATATGGTCTAATTAGCATTCTAGGAAGTAATATGAATCCATTGATACCCATAATGGCATTCTTAAAAACCAAACCCAAAAGTCACCCAAAATAGGATTCCGAGCCACAAAGGGCAAAATAGTAAATTGAACCTAGAATCATGTTCCTCATACTTCATATAACTCATAAACCATAACCCATCCATTAATATCCACTAATTCATTCTCAATTGAAAGAATATTAGTCTCTTAAGTTAGGGTTCCAAAACCCACAATTCCCCTTCCTGAATCATGATTTCTAACATGAATTTCCATAACATTGGATGATATAATCATAAGGGAGGGATTAGGAACTTACCCACTTGAAGAACCTTGAAGAATTTCTGAAAAAACCACCCTTAGCCGAGCTCCCAAACTCCAAACATGAATGAAGTGTCTAAGGTTCGAAATAGGATTTTAATAGGGTTCTGCCCAGCGATTTCAGCTTCAATAGACTATGACTCGCGCCCGCGAGTCCACTCCCGCTGACAAACCACCGCAGGGGCGAAGGCACTTAAAGGATTCGGAGGTGCGCACCTGCGGACCAATTAGCGTAAGGGCTATTCGGCTTCAGCGAACGTGTTTTCGCAATAGCGAGACCTAACAACATTCCCTAAATCTCGCGCCTGTAGGCCTCCTTCCATAGGAGCGACCTCGCAGGGGCCGACAAGGGCTCGCAAGGGCGAGTACACCAGAACTAGCAAATCTCTGCTCACACACCCTGAAATCCCGAGACTCTCCCACAACCTCCTCGATACAAACCAAATATGCAGACACATCTAAAAACGCGCAACGAACTCATTCGCGCACTCGGAATTCCCAAAAGAGGTATCGTTGACCAAGTCAACCCCGAACGGCCAAAAACCAACTTTCCAACCACGTGACCAAAATTCTCCCAAGACCCCCGAGAACTGAATCAAGTACACAACCAGCCTATATTCGACGTTCTGGAACTAATAGAATCGATGGAATTCAAAAAAGACTCATTTACCCCCGATGTTGACTTTAGTCAACCCAACACTTAAGAACTTCCAAAAATCTCATTCTCACTCAAATCACATACGATGGCCTCAGGAATTGCGCTACCCCTTCCCCACAAGTCAAATACACTCTAACCAAGCTACGGGGAAGGTCAAAAGGGGTAAAATGGTCAAACATGCTAAAACGACCTAACGAGTCGTTACAATTGGTGGTCAATCATGAAAATGAGGAATCAAGAATTGAACACCCTCCAACCGAATCCATTCTCATCAGAGATGCCGAAGAAAAAAAAATTAGAGCCAACCATTGTCTTGCAAAAAATGGTGGAAGTTGACTCTAATTTGGGGGAAAATGAGAATGTCAAAATCCAAAAGAATTTGCAAATTGGGAGAATGAAGTCTCACTTAGAGGCGGACCCACCCTATTAGGAGGGGGGTCACGTGTCCCCCTAACCTCGGGAATACCCTGTACATAAATGGTGTATATACCTTAAATAATATATATATGTATTTAAAAGAACCCACAGAGATATGCATTGCTTTGGTGCATTTGGTTGTTGTGCCACTTAGATCCCTATATGACATCTAAGTTCGAGTTTCGCTTGCAGCACCTTTATTTCTAGTTTTTGTTGAGTTTGTTTTGTTTCCGTTCTAAACCTATTTTCGTTTCCAAACTTTCATATAATAAGTGACATATTTATATTAAGGCAGTGGTCATTGGTGCCCCCTCTGCGTCAAAATCCTGGGTCCGCCTCTGGTCTCACTCCAAGCATTTTTCAACATTGGATTTGTATAGTGACATAGGAATTGATTCAGGTACATCCACGTTAGATGGTGAAGAAGAAAGACAAGTGCCTAAGAAGAAAGACTAGTGCCTTACATCTTGCAGTTTGAAAGATCGAGAAGGCAAAATGACATTCCTCATTCGAAAGCCAAGAAGTGTAAAATGAAGAAATTGACGTTTAGCTTGTTCATCTACTTACAGCCCCCCACCGCTCGTGGTCACAAAATTGAGTCGAAGTTTGGTGCCCAATTTATAAGTTTCAAATGACGAGAAAAGTGGTAAAGTTGGTAACCATCGTGCCGCGACGTTAAATTAAGCGCTTGGTGGGAGGCAACCCATCATTTTTAGTCATTTCTGAAATTTTCTTTTTTTTAGAATAATTTATTTTATTATTGTTGATCATTCTACCAAGTGTCATAAGTTTTGGAACTGTGTTGGACAAGTTTGAGGTTTGGAGCAACAACAAAACAACGCAGAAAATGGGTCCATGAGCTAAGTTGAAATATTGTCTAGCAGATAGCTCTTGATAATGCACCAACAGCTCACACATAAAAATAGTGTTCCAAGCAGTTTTCAATTTTCCTGCGTATGTAACTGCTAACTCGCCTGTTTTTAAATAAACAAAAGAAAATGTGAACTGATTAAACTACAATTCACATTAAATTGGGAGGGTAATATGATTGCCTAGATGTCCCAAAAAGTTTAGTTAAAGTTCTGCCTGCAACCTGTTCGATGAATTGCCTAAGAGAAAATTTCATTAGTTGGTCAAGTCTGAGTAACCGAGCGATATTAGGAGATGTTTAGAAGTAAGTGTGGGATGGTTTAGGTGATATTCAGAGCATTGAATTTTGTATCCTTTGTGAGAATTGAGCACTTGTATGTAGTGCTTCACGCAACAATATGGTGGCATATGTTTAATAATGTCGAGTGACTTTTAACTGCTGTTCCTTCACTCTAAGTGTTTGAAAATGAGTTCACTTACTGAATTTAACCATGAATATTTTGTCTTGACTTGATTCCTTGGTTGCTTCTCCTTGATATCATATTTTAATGAAAAGAATTGTGTTTGTTTCCACGTGGAAACTGTGATGTTACCATTTTGTGATGTAAATTGTGATGAGTTCTTTGATGGTGAATAATTAGTTGGGTTCTTGGTTGTTTCAGTACATTCTACATGATTAGGGTGAGAACATTTGAAGATGGAAAGCTCATAGATTCAGGAGATTGAATTCGTTCATGAGAATGACATTCCTATCTTGAGAAATCTTTTCAACCGTTGAGATGAGTTTATTTTCTTACAGGCCTTGTTTGTGAAGAAGCACAATGCAATATGAAACATGCTCAGAGAATATTAGTTTGATGATGAACAAATGAATGAGAATCTCATGCACAAGACACCACATTTTAAAGATTTCATCTTGAAGAATGATTTGCAGGAAATGAGGTTGCCACGCCAGTTGAAGGGCATTTCTTTTCAGGGAGTTCCTTTTACTTTGCTTTAATTATATAGTTACATTGAGGACAGTGCAACATTCTAAGTTAGAGGGTGAGACTTTATTTTGATGGATATTGTCAGATTGGCTGTGATATGTCATGATAGATGATAACTTGGTAGATTGACTTTATTTTCGGATTTTTTTTTCCTATTACATATTTATATTAGTGTGATATTTTTTTTTACTAGGTTCTTTAGTTTTTCTAGGTGCGTGGGATGTGATTTTTGCCCCTTGATCAATTTGTGGCTTGCTTGGTACAACATATTTAAACCTTCGCATATGAATTGTTGGTTTTTGAAAAAAAGAAGAAGATTGAAGTAATGATTTTTGTTGTGACTTCTAGACTCAATGTTTGGCTCTTAAGTTCACCAGGTAGTCTTTTTAGGCTATGAGTGGCTTTCTTTGAGTTCATTTGTTTCATTTTAATTTTGGATACATATTTCACTTGAGTTTACATGTGCCATGTGTGGTAAGATTTTCGTGAGTTCTTTTTCATTATTTGTAGTCTAGAACTTGCCTAGAATGTGTTTCAAGGCGAAATTCTAGGTCACACTTGGTTTGAAAAATGATGTTAGGCCTTCTTTGGATCGTTTTTGCCTTAAATTTCCTACCCTTGCATATTTTCCTAGTCAACCCTTTTGAGCCTTTAACCTTTTCTTTGAAAATCCTGTTACAAGCTTTAACCTTTTGTTCTTTATTGACTTATCTTTTGATATCCTACCTCCCTAAGTGTTTTGAAAGTGCAAACATAGGCTAAATGCCTAAGTTTGGGAGTGATGGTTGGAGAAAGTTGTGATGTGGGAGTTACTTTAAAGGTGAAGAGGTGGAAAAAAATTGAAGTAGTAGAATAGAAAAGGAAAAAAAATTGGCAACTTCTGTAACGACCTGTTTAGTTGTTATAGTGTTTTGACCCATTTAACCTTGTTAACCCTTCCCCAAGTCCCGTTAGTATGATCTATGACTTAATGAAGTCATTGGATTGGTTTCCGCAAAGTTCTAGTGTAAATTGAGTCATTGATGGAGAAGCTAGTTAAGTTAGCGAGTTAGAGTTGACCACGGTCAACGTCAGGTTAGGATGATCCCGTTTCAATATTTTGGAAGTTTCAACATGTTAATATGATGATTTTGAACTTGTCCACAAGTTTTGGTGAGATTCCGAAGAGTTTCAGATGGGTTTGGATTTTGTCGCGCTAGTATTCGATGTTTTCGTCGTAGGTATGTGGATAGAAAAGGCTCCAGATTGATCAAACGACCTTTGTTTTGAGTGAGTTTTGAACCATTATATTCGTATCGAAATTAAAAATCTGTAGCAAAAAGAATTGTCGCGTTTCACCTCCGTATGAGGGAGTTATGACTATTTTAGTACGGACTGTTCCAGCAAGTCCGCTGTAGCGAACATAAGGCCTATATAGCGGGACCGCTGTAGTGGTCTGGTGACCGCCGCAACGATCGACAGGGGGAAAAAAACCCTATTTTAATACTTCAACTCCTAATCATTACCCCCAAGACCCCAAAGTCAGTTTTCAAGAGAGAAAGAGGCAAAATTCATTCCATTCTTTGGTGAAAGCATCTTGGAGGACTTTGACCGTTCTGAGGCGCTTCGAAAATTGAAGGCAGTTATGGCTTACTTTAGTTAGACTTTGATTAGCGAAACATATGTATTGTGTAGAATTGACGTGAGAAAGCATAATTAGGTCTTCGGACATGGTGTTTTGGTTGGATATTAGCTAGGTTGCTATGACTTCTGATTTTGTGGGCTCATCGCCATTACGTTATGTACTGAAATATGAGGTGTAGTTGTATTCATACGGTGGTGATTCGAGATGGATTTCTATTAGGTTGATTGTTGTTGATGGTGGCTTGTTGCCCTATTATTGTGATTAGACTTATTGCCTAAATTGTCGTGTTATACTCAGTTCTCTCTTATTGTGACATATATTATCGGAGAAAGGAAGGATAATGAGTTTAGGATTGAATTGTGATATAAATTTATGACAATACGTAGATGAAAATTTGATGTATGATTTATCGTTGATGATAATATATAGAAAAGTGGAGCTTCTTGGTGATTCAAGACTTAGTTGTGAGCCGTACTTGCTACATGTGGAAGTAAAGAGGGACACATGCTATTATGTTGGTTGAGACGGTTTGTATGATTCATTTCGTGGTTGAGTTGATCCAAGTCTTGATATGACTTGCGGCTTTGTGACTTGTACCTTCACTGTTGCTTTATTGGTTTGCATTGATTTACCACGTTTACACTCATTTATGCATTCATACACTCGGAAGACTTGTGGCATGATAACTTGTGTTTGACATTGATATTGCTAATTATTCATAGTCCATACATACTTGTGAACTGGGATACGTTGAGACATACATTGTGATGTGAAATTAGTGAAGAAGTTAATATAATCTTCTTGTTGTACTTGTGATACTATTTGATACATGGTACTTGATGAATTGATCATTGAGAGTGATGTGACAGTGTTACTATACATATGAAAAGACACATTTAACCAGGGTGAGGATATTGCCTAGCTGTGAGCTCGTGGTCCGAGGTTCGTTCCGGAAACGAGTAGTACATGATGTGGATCCGCGTCCGAGGTTCTTTCCGGAGCGGAGGATTTATGGCTCGGGTTCGATGAGTATCCGGAACGAGTGGTATATGGACACCATGGGTCCCCTGTAGGTCATGACTACTGAGTAATGACATCAGTTAGCATGTGTGTACAGTTCGAGTGATTGGCTAGTGCATGGCATTGCATTGCACGTCATCATATTTTGCATTGCACGTCATTACATTTTATTCTGCATTATTGTATGCTCGTTTGTTTCTGATTTTGGTATGGATGTTGAATGTCTATTGTGATATAAATATGACCATTGACTGAGTTAAATTGTGGATTAGTGACTCTACCTAGGGAAGGAACTTGGACTTGTGATTATCAGGTGAGATTATTGAAACTTGACATACTTGTGGTTTAGAAGCTTCATCTTAGGCTGTGACTCTGTTATGAAATGTTCTGTGACTTGGACTTGAGTATTAAGTGCCTATCTGTTTATTCTGTTGATTTTATACTTATATGCGTGAACTAATCTTAGTCGGCCTATGATGCTTACCGGTACATAGTGTTTGTACTGATACTACCTGCTTTTTGAGTGCGGATTGTGTTTCGGTAGATTTCATCAGGTACTACATCTCTAGCTTGAAGCTAGTTAGCTTGATCGGATCCGAGGGTGAGCTTATCCATGCCATGCCACACAAGATCTCTTTTCCCGTATGTCTATTTTCATTCCAAACATTATTTGTTATTATATTTGAGATATACTTTATTCTTTAGACATTGTTAGTTAGAGTCCTTGTATGATGACTTTCAGATTTTGGGGGGGTAATAGTTAGACTTGCGCACTTATATTATCTATTAACTATGACTTGTTTTATTTATTCATTCATTCACTTATCTATTGACTGTTAATAAATGATTAATGAAGTTGAAATTGGCTAATGATTAATGGATTAACGGGTAAGGGTTCGCCTACTAGTGATAATAAGGTAGGTGCCTGCAAAATCGGTAATTAGGGTCGTGACAAATTCCTTGTTATTTTGAAAAAGAAAAGAAAAAAAAAAAAAGGACTAATAAAGAGTTGTGAATAAATGGGAGACTATTTGGTGAAATGAAAAATGAAGAAAAGGGTAAAAAAGTTTGAAAGGAATTGTGTTTTGATTGTTGCAAATTGTAGTGTTTAGAGAGGTTTTGAGTCACTCTTACCCAAATTGTGCCCTACCTTAACCAAAAGCCTACATTGCCACCCTTTAAGTCCTAATTGATTTTTAACCAAGTGTGTCTACTTTAGTGGAAAAATACATGAAGGGCAAGCCTATGGTACTACTTGTGTGCATTTGAACATCTTTGTGAGGGAGAGAGTTAATTCTTTCTATTCGATTTTCCCTTTGTATTTTGAGTTGCATTTGTGAGTTTGGGATTCTCTTGATTGTGAGGGCACATGAGAATTTGAGTTGATTTGTTCCATTTTACAATTGAGGAATGAACAAAATAAAGTTGTTTTGTGACAAAGAGGCAAATTTTGAAACTTAAGTGTCATAACATGATTGCTACTTTGATAAAATTGGTGTTTGAGCACTTGAAATGAAAATGAAGTTTTTGGGAAGTTGTTGGTAATTCATATGTCTTGGATTAATTGTTGGTACCAATCAAAGCAGTGGCGGATCTAGCATGCTTGGTGGGGGTTCCATTGAACCCCCAACTTTCGACGCGGAGCATAATTTTATGTGTAAAACTTTACAAAAAATGCAATAAATAGTAGACATGAACCCATAACTTTTAAAATACGACGGGTTTACACTAAAAATCTTAAGGTTGAACCCATAGAGTTTAAATCCTAGATCGGACTCTGAATCAAAGTCGTGTTTGCGCTTAAAGTGGACTCTTTTGACTTGGTATGATGTGGGTGCACTTCTGAATTGAGTCCTTTATATGAAATTTTAAATTTTTGATTTGCTTGAGGACAAGCAAAGATAAGTTTAGGGGTTTGATAAGTTGGTATTTTTACCAAACTTACCTCTTCTTTATGCTTAGATTTTATTATGTTTGATTGAGAAAAAAGTGCATTTACTATGGTTTACTTCAATTTTATAGGTTTGTATGATTGAGAAGTGATCATGAAGAAATCAAGTGAAAACAAGTCAAAAAGAGGTCAAAGTGAAGAAAATGATAAAAGTGACTAAAAGTGCAAAAAGTGGCCAGAACTGCAATTTCAAAAATCTAAAATTTGAAGGTTATTTTTGTCATTTTTTATTGAGAAATTTGGGAAACTACGAAAGGAAGACTTGGGTGAAATTACTTTCATCTTTGGCCATTCAACACAAGTTTTGGAGGCTAAGGTTCCTACACCACACTTTGGGATAGAAGAATTGAACATTTGGTTGAGCACTTTTTTGAACCTTTACTTCATGTCTTTAACTTCTTGCTTTGTATTAAATATTTAAGTATGTAGTATTTCATTCCAATGCTTGAAACTTGTTTATGGGAATATTCATGATTAAAGTTTGGATTAAATCTCTTGTTTTGCTTATGTATTAAACGATTTTTATTTCTAATGAAGTGGGTTAATGTTTCTCCATTTACTCTTCAAGCTTTAATATCATTTAGTGGTTGCAAACATTAGGTGTGCTTTTTTACCTTGGCTTTGCTTGGAAAAGAAAGTTAGGGTTAGGAAAAGAGTAAATAGCAAGGATTTGGAGCTTTAAACCTCATCTAATGACTTGAGCTAGGAATAGTATAGTTAACTTGAGGTTAAATTGATTGGGCTTAAATTCATTGAAATTCATTGATTTGGTTGGAAGACTTTCAATGAGATCTTAGACATCATTACCTATTAACGTAAACTCGCTCTTAGTTATAAAATCGTAAAATACATTGGATCGTTACGAGTGTAAATTCCCTTGTATCGAATACTTGTGGCGATCATTTACTTGCTTTCTAGGTTAGTCTTGTCTTTGTGCCATATATCACGTATGTTTCAGATTCGCATTTCATCCAATGATCTTCCCTTTTTATCATTTCCATTCACTGGCAGACAACCATTACTCTCTCCGCCTCAATTTATGTGATAAATTTTGACTAGGCACGAAGCTTAAGATGGAAATGAAGACTTTTGAAATTTGTGGTCTAAAACAAGTCATAAATATTGGCTGTAAATCATTTCATTAAGGGTAAAAAAGAAAGTTTAAATTAAATTATTTCAAAATATAGAAATGTATCATTCTTTTTAGGACAGGGTAAACAGGAAAGTGTATCACATAAATTGGGACAGAGGGAGTAATATTCTAGATAAAAGTTAATCAGCACTAGAAATATTTAACACACATGCGCGCAAAACGTCTTGCTTGAGTACTAATAAATTATTTTAGTATTGAAATAATTAATAATGACTCTGAAATTCTGAAATGAAAAAGGTCAACAACTTAAACAGAATTATAACTACAAAACTCGAGTCTTTTTCATATAAAGAGAGGAATTATACTAATTTAACAAAAAAAAAAAAAAATTGGAATCAACACTATGACATAATAAAATTTAGTTGTAAATTATCCTTAACATATTGTAACCAAAATTAATTTGGCTACAACATTAATTGTAACCAACTTAATTACGACTTTACCATACTTCACATAAGTGCAAGATTCTCTTCTCACCCAAAGATCCTCCCTTTCATTTTATCATTTTTTTCATTCACGGGCTAACCCATCTCCAAAAGACACATTAATGAGTACTAAAATTGACATATGCACGAGCATACACATATAAGCGCGACCAGAAATATTACGTTCACTTTCACCTAACTTTTACTCTCTCCTTGGAAAAAATAAGAAAAGAAAGTGATAAACAAACAAAAAAGTTTATGTATTAATTCTTGACCGGGGTCTACTTCTGCTTCTTAATTATTGTCTGAGTTCTGATTAATTATTTGTTACTATTGGAACAAAAGAGTAGTGACAACTGAGACACTAAAGTTAAAAAAGTCAACAACTAAAATAAAATTATAATAAATAAATCCGAGTCTATTTCACTGAGATTAACAGTAAGGGTTAGACTCAAAAAAATAAATTAACCTCTTAGAACCAACATTATGAGTTATGACAATAAATGATTTTAGTTTTATTTTCTTACAAAATATTTAAATATACTGAAACAAAAATTAAATTGGAATATTAATAAAATTTTAGAATGACAACTAAATTACGACTTTACCAAACACTAGAGTAAATGCAATATTCTTTTCTCACCCCAGGATCCTCCTTTTTAAATTTTTTTAAAAATCATTTTTCCCTTTACGGCCGGTCATTCTCTCAAATTCATATAGCACTAGGAATACTAATATATGCACAATTACACGCGTGTCTACACACCCATAGAGTGAGCGCAATTGAATATTACATTCACTTCATTCGACTTTTGCTCTTCCCGAATAAATAAATAAACAAAAAGTTTGCGTATCCTTGATGGAGGTCCACTTCTATTTTTTAAATTTTTATTGCATGAGTTCTAATTAATTTTGTTCTACTATTGGAATAAAAGAGTAGCGACAACTGAGAATCTAACACTCTGTTTGGATGGTTGTTTCCCGTGGTTCATTAATGTACATTATAGTATGACACAGTATGGTGTTGTATTGTATTGTACTGTATTAATGAACACAATGTTTGGATAGACTGTATCGTTTGTTGTGGTTTAATAACGTTTGTATTGTTTGGTTTATTTGTATGATACTATATAATAACTTGTAAGTTTACTAAAATAATTTTAATTCTTAATTAAAAATTAATTTATATATATTAATAAAACTCGGGTAAAGAATAAAATAGGAACTTTAAAAAATAAGTAGGTAGTGGGTAGGATGGTGGAGGGGTGGGTGGTTGTACAATGAGAGCGGGGGTAGTGGGTGGTAGCGTGGGGGTAGGGTTGGGTGGTGGTGAGGGTAGTGGGTGGGGGTGAGTTGTTGTGGGGTGGGGTTGGGCGGTGGTGAGGGGTAGTGGGTGGTAGTTGCGGTGGTGGGGGGTGGGTGGCAGAGGAGTGGGGTAGTTGGGAGTGGGGGTAGGTGGTAAGGCGAGGTGGGGGTGCGTGGCGGAGGATGGGGTGGGGGTGCGTGGTAGGGTAGGGCAGGGGTGGGGTTGGGGGTGGGGTATAATGGAGAAATGAAATACGTAGCGAAAAAAACGGCAAATCCGTGATTTCAAAAATTGAAACTTTTCATGGTTATATAACCACGGGATGAACCACGGGTTTACAACACCATACCACATAATTTTAAGAACAATGTAAACAAATATGGTTTTATAGAAAATCATAAATTAATGAACCATGGGATATCACCATCCAAACAGGGGGTAAAGTAAACAGGTCAACAATTAAACAAAATTGTAATAAATAAGCTCTGGTCTTTTCGATAGAGATTAATGAGAGGGCGTAGAACATAATAACTCATTAATTAATAATTTGTCTGTGTCTATTTATAAAGTGAATATTGTGGGCTGCTTGGGTTTAGCTCTTTTACTTGTATTTTTTGCATTATCTTCACCAAATTGATCTCCGTTATTTCTTGGCACTTCAAAAGGAATGGTAAAACTAAAACAATATGCTAATTAGATCTGTTTAATAGTGTATTTGGATTTCTAAGAAATCAAACAAAGTATACAACATGTAAAGGGACCGACTAATAAGATTTTGAGTTTCATTCTTCTATTAGCAAAACTTTAATAATTACTAATGAAAACTACTATTTATACAACTTGTAATTTTCTTGTCAGTCATACTATAATAGCGATTATATGCTTCGATTTCATTATTAAGGTTTCCGCATCTCAAATTATAAACATTAATCTTCTTAATTAAGTTATATGCGATTTGTCAAATTAAAAAATTAATAATTGCAGTTTGCCATGCATGCCTGTTCTTATGGTTAAAAATTCAAAATTTGAAGTTCCACCAGTGACTAACTTTTATGATGTTGGTTAGCATAGTAAATATCTGTAGGAATTTACTAGATATATGATGATTTAATAATGACGTATGAGTTTGCAAGTATACAATTTTATAACAGAAAAGAAGAATGGAGGGAAAAATTAGGCAAAAATATTTGGCAAAATTATTTTAATGTTCAATAACTTACTAATAGTACTGCCTATTGGTAAGTGGATAAATGGTGGTAACAAATAGAATAATTACAAATTCAGATGTTGAGGTCTCATATATATATTAAGGTATACGTGACAAAAAATCATTAAGGGTTTGTTTGATATAAGAGAATATAGAAAATATTTCATTTTGAAAAAAATATTTTCTAGATCATTTTCAAAGTTTAGTAATAATACAATTTGAAGAATTTGATAGGGAGATAATGGTCTTCTGACGCTTTTGGATAGTAATAGTTGATAACAATATGTAAGTGTTGGTTGAAACAATTTAAATGGAGTAATACACTCAGATCCATAAGTGATAGAAGCCATTTTTCTTATAATTAAAAACGTTACCTTGAAAAATACATTTAAGTAACTAAACACTAAAAAATGATTTTATCAATAAAAAATCCCTCCATATTAAAAATGCATGCCTTGTCTTGACTCAAGAATGACAAATAAATAAAAATTTTTCTTATAAATGCCTTTGTCTTGACTCGAAAAACAAAGTAGATGGGTAAAATTTTTTTGGTCAACACTAAACATGCATTAGCCAGTATTGACAGGGACTAAAAGGTAGAATACATTTAACCCCATGACAACTCATCATGATTTGAAAACTAAAAATATAAAATATCAATAAGTTAATATTTATAAAAAAATTAAATTATTTTTAATAATTTTATCAATAAAACATTGCCCTGAGTTAATTTACTAAATTGATTTCATTTAAATTGTAAGTTTGAAGGGACTATAGTAGTGTATAAATCATGCCTTTAATGATTGACTTGTCAAGAAAGTTTTTATTCTAAGAGAAAAAAAAGGTCACAATAGGTCAAACCTATAAATTATTTGTATGGTCAACACTAAACATGCAAACTAGCCAGTATATGATACTATATAAATAGGCTTCAAAGGTAGAGGATACTCTACCAAAAGAGTTAAGTGCTTCATTGACAAATTCGGCCTTTTTATTACATTTTTCCTTATTTTTTTTGTATCTCCTCCTTGTAACCGAAGAAGAAAACTATCAAACTGTTGAAGGAATAGATAATTCCATGAAAATTCCTTATCATGATATGATGAAAGAGGTTCGCGTGTTGCTCGTTGATCACGACAAAGAGTTTGTTATTCAGATGGTTGACTTGCTAAAGTCTTATGCATATAAGGGTAAATAATCAACATCTCTAGAAATATTTACAAAACTAAATTCTGTGTGGTTTCCATTTTTTGATATGAGATTTAATTGATATGATGTGTGTTATCTCAGTTTTTATTTTAACATCAATCATTTTTTGGATTTCATTTATCTTGTAAATCTTGGATCTCTTTTCCTTGTTACCATAACATTGTTTTTATGCTTGTTTATGTTGTTTTACAAGTTAATTAATGATTTTTTTTTTTTGTGGTTATAAAGATACAAGTTAGATTTTCTATTTTGATTCTTCCTATAAGCTTGTCACACACTAGATTAGCATCCTCCATAAAGATGTATATGATTTTTTCAAAGATGGTCGATAAATTTATGTTAATCTCTGTATCGTTCCCATTTTATCGGATTTATGTTAATTTTAATTATTTAATCAATTAGAAAATTATTCTTTGTCAATTGGCCAAGAGTGACATAGAGTTGGAGGAGAAATTAATTAAATCCATCAAAAAAGATTTTTGAAGGTCTAAATCTTTGATTTTTTTTAAATCTTATCTATCATTTTAGAAAAAAATAAGTTCTCTTGGGTGGCGCAGACACAAGATTAGGGTAATAAGAGGAAAAAAGAGAGCAGGAGAACGACATGATAATTGATAAGAACCAATCTGCTATCATTATTATTGACCTTGAGATGGTTTTTTTTTTTTTTTTTGTCTTTTATTAGATGTAGACACAAAATAGAGGGGAGACCTGATTTTCATGAAAAATAATAATTTTTTTTTCTATTTTTTTTTAGTTTAATTAAAAATTTCCCTCTTAATTTTATTTGGAGCTTATTCCCCCTTGTAATCAACAAAAATACTTGCATCATTAAAGAAGTTTTTACTAACTTTGTTAATATGCACATGTTATTTCATCCTTGTGATTGCGCGCGTGCATTGAATTTTAGAATATTTCAATTTTATTATTTTTTTCTTAATTAGAAAGAAATAAATTTGGATCTTCTTTAATGGCTTCTTGCCAAATGTTATTTTTCATTTTGTTTCAACCTTAATGGTCATTCAATCACTTCCTCTACTTTAGTTTGTGAGGACATTAGACAATTTTCAAAATAAATGTGACTATAATTATCTTACTCGAAAATTCACATAAAATGGGAATTTTCTTGAATTATCTTACCCCCAAAAAAATGTGTTTAACCTGTTCAACATTTGTAGCCTATGGAAGGCTTTTTATGTGTTTACTTTTTTTAAAAAAAAAAAATCAATAAAAGGGGCTGATTTTTATAAAAAAAATTCTTATGCCAAAAAAGAAAAAAAAAACTAAATGTGCAAAAAGTTTAACTGATAAATTTAGTATAATTTACGTATGTTTTTATGTTCAAGGTGTGCTAATCGTTTTGACTTGAATTGTTTTGCTAGCTACTTTTATATGCATCATATAGTAAACATGCATAGAACAAGTAATTTTGTGGTAATAACAAAATACCTAATTAACAGTAAGAAATAAATTTTAATTTTCATGAAATGTTAAAGAACAAATATCGCAAAATCTGGAGAGAATTAACTTCTATTATTTTAAGTAATACATTTTTCTAGAAAGTATATTTTGTCGCTTTGCGGTTCGTATTCTACAAAGATTTATGATTTTTTTTGTCGGTTTTATTATCTATAACCTTTTGTACTTTTGTTGTCGCACTTAAGATTCTTGAAACAACCTCTCTACCCTGCAAATGTAGAGGTAAGGTCTGCGTACATCCTACCATCCTTATACTCCACTTGTGGGATTACACTGGGTATGTTGTTGTTGATGATATATGAGACATCTAATGACACGCGAATTTCATAGAACTTTTTATTAATATCTTCATATTCAATTGAATTAGTTATATTATTGATGCCAAGACTTAAAAGATCATTGCTAGGACAATAGATAAGTGAAATGAGAATAATTAAAATTTATTGATAAATCCTTTCCTCTTTGCTAAATCTTCTAAACTTATTAGTTGCATATTTATGAAATAAGATTATCTCAAAACTTTTGATCCTATTATCTCTGGGTGTTGATAGTAATTTATATTCAGTGTTTGTTTTGAACAATGATTGAATAAATTGGAATAGATTTTTTAACAATATATCTCTATATGATTATTTTTATTCCATATACTCCATTTCCCCCCTAAAAATATATATGTGGACCTGTCTAAGATTGCACAAATCAATTACAAAATATAAGTTGATTAATATGTGCAATTGAACTAAAGTCTAGAAATATAACATTGAAATTTGTAATTGAAATTGTATATGATAAATAACAGACCCACATGATAATTTTTGGATAATTTTTTTTATTTTTTATTCTTCACTGACTTTCAAGTGCATTGATGCAGTTACGACGGTTGATATGGCTTCCACAGCCATGAGAATTCTCTCCAAAGGAAAGCAAAAAATCGATGTGATGATAGTCAATGTCCATTCACCTGATTTACTTTCTTTTCAACTTTTGACTCAAGCTGTAGCCTTGGATATTGTTTCACTCGGTAAGTATTTTGTTCTAGTATGATTTGATCAATGACATCTGCTATAGTGGGTAAAGTTAATTATTTATTTAATACACTATTAAAAAAATTAACTACAAATTTGTCGATAATCTACTGCTAAATAGTCTGTAGCTAAATGAATCTATCTTGAAATTAACTAGTCACATAATATTTATGATATGACATGAATATCTTTTATGACTTTATTGTTATAGTGGGTAAAGTCAGTTATTTTAATCAATATATTACAAAAATAAGTACTAACTATGGAAGTCATCGCAAAACAATGTGTAGCTAATATGATTTTTTGAAAATCTGTGCGTGAATAGGATTAGAGATGGATTTATTCAGTTTAGCGTTAGCAGTTAGAAATAGTTAATACTTTTTTTTTTTTTTGTAGTGATATGAGAAACAATTATTTTTGACAATAATATTTATCATGGATAAAGTTCAGTAAATATACGTGTAATTAACTCTTCACATGTTTACAATATAATTCAATTCTAATGCTAGCTTCTCAAAATAATTATGCAGTTACATGTGATGAACACGATGAATTCTTAGCAAAGAAGGCTTTGGAAGATGGAGCTTACCTGTACCTAAAAAAGCCACTTGACGAGGAAATTGTGCAATACTTATGGCAATTTGCATTGAGGGAAAAAATAAAAAGGGAGAAATCGAGGGAAAGATTAGAAGAAAATGAAGATCATACAAATGTTGGTGATGCTGATGATATTGGTGACAATAATATTGTTGTAGATGAAGAACAAGCTGGAGAGAAGAATATACGTAATACTGAGGAACAGAGCAATAAATACAAGCTGAGGATAAAGAGAGGTAGAAAAAGAGCAAAACAGATTAATGAAGGAGAGAGCCAGAGTAGTGCTATTAATAAGATCGTTAGGCGAAAGGTGTGCACAAAATGGACTGTGGATCTTCAT
Source organism: Lycium ferocissimum (assembly GCF_029784015.1). Taxonomy (NCBI): domain Eukaryota; kingdom Viridiplantae; phylum Streptophyta; class Magnoliopsida; order Solanales; family Solanaceae; genus Lycium; species Lycium ferocissimum. Next base: position 63,448,400 of record NC_081344.1, read on the forward strand.
GCCAAATTCATGGATGCTATGCAGCAACTTGGTGATGGAAGTAAGTTTACTTTCACATTTATTTAATCTTCTCTACAATTCATTTATATAAAGCGATATAAACAGTGAGAATTCATACTTATAACTAACGTGAAATTGTTTGGAATTAAGGCACATGTACCTCGGCTTGATCTAGGAATATTGTAGTTATTAATTAAAGTTACATTCTTATGGAACATGTAGGATGTTACCCCAAAGAGATTCTTGAGGTGATGAATGTGCCTGGTCTTACCAGGATGCAAGTTGCAAGCCATCTTCAGGTACATTCTTAAAAAAAATTATGTGGTAAATTATGTATTTGTGTGTGTTTGGTATGGAGAAAGTTATTTTGCATAAAAATATTTTTTATAAATTTATTTTCTCGTATTTGGTTACTAGAATAAGTTTTGCTTGAAAAGATTTTTCATCAAATACTTGTGAGAGAAGTCATTTTTCTACTATCTTAATCTTAACTTTATATCAAAAAATCATTTATCAGAACAAAAAATTCAATTATATACCACTTCTGCTAGTAAATGTTTGGACATTATTAGCAATCTATAATACTCAAAAGTTTTTTCAAAACACTCACCAATTAAAGAGGATTAATTAGCGATAGACTTTTGTTGCATGTTTAGTGACAAAAGTAATTTGTTGCTAATTTCTATTTTTTGTAGTGACTTTTCAATGAAATAATATTATTATCATTCTTTGATTCATATTGTTACAAAAGATTTTTAATCATTCACCAATTACAAAACACCAAAAATATTTTCTATTAAAAATGACTTCCGGTGTTTGAAACACACCTAAATAACAACGAGTTATAGATGATAAATATATCCATGGTCCAACTCTCCTTTCCTTTTTGTCTAACACCTCTCAGAAATGTCGTAGCAACAATTGGAGAGCTCCAAAAGAGCGAAAATCTATTCGTAAGCCATCAGGTCAAGGATCCTCAAGTGGTTCTCAACAAAGACGTGGCTTTAGAAGATTTGGGACAATGCCTCGTCTTCAAACAAGTGTTCCAAATATGCAACAACATCAACGTAACCCAGATCAAACCCAAAGAGGCCCAGAGTTTTCATTTCCAACAATCAATACCAACAACATTTTTACTAGAGGAGAGAGTTCAACTCAGCAACACCTCTATCACCCACAACTTCATATTCAACCCCACTACCTCAACATTGACAACCCATTCAATAACCCATTTTTGTTGCCCCAAAATAATGCTAGTGGTGAGCTACAACAACAACATGGATCATTATTTGGAATGTCGGGTTCACAAGGACTACAAGGCCCAATTATTGGGAGCACTAATTATAGGTCTGGGTTGGCGTTTAACATTGAGGATCATCATACTCAAAATGACTACAACTTGGATCTCAATGTGGCCCATGTAACAACATATTCAGGTAGTGCAATAATGTCTGATACAAGCATTCGAAATGCGACAATCAATGAATTAGGAGCAGTAAATGCTAATTTCCAGCAATATATTGGTGAACCAAACATGTCTAATTCAAGCAATATTATCGCGACATCACATGCAAGTGATACTGAAGGAAGTGATTCAAATGAGAGGGAAAATTATGATGCGTATTTCGATTTCAATAATATGGGTTATCTCTTCCAGAATCTTGGACCTCCAAGTGCTAACCTACCTAATGAACATGACAGTGAGATTGATCAAGTTTTTGATCGGGTTAGTGCTTCTTCTACTTTCTTATCTAATGACCTATTTTTTTATTTGAATATTAGTTTGATATGATGGAAGTTGCTTTTCCCAAAAACATTTTTCAAAAAATGACGTTCTTTTTTTTTTTTTTGAAAAATATAACAAAAAAATTCTATTCTCTGATGTTTATTGTAGATGAAAATATTTAAAAAGTTTATATTGATTGATAATAATCTTAGGGACTGTTTGGTTATCAAGATTAGAATATTAATCCCTATGTAAAATTTAGTATTACATTTATTTGTTTGGTTATTGGTATTAGCTAAAATACGTATAAATATTATTTTTTGTTGATATATATATATATATATATATATAATATCTAGTATCCATGTTCTATATATATATATATATATATATATAAAAAACTAATTTTCGCCTAAAAGTGAAAGAAGTCATTTTCCTCCTTTTGGTGAAAAATAATTTCCATAAAAGATATTTTTTTGACTGCTCAATACTGAATTAATGGTCGGTAATCAAAGGTGTATTAACCTCATATTGAACATACTCGTAATTTCCTATAAATTTAACCTTAAACCTACATATGCAGGTGGCACCGACAACAAGTGTCCAGTTTCCAGGAATAGCAAATTGTTCTGACGAATCATCAACATGATGATCCAATGCTATTAGAGAATATCAGTGACAATTCTCATAAGGGCTTTTTGTAGTGACAAGGTTGTTTTCTCAAGTGAAAATTGCTATCTTTCATTTTTCTGGAGACTATTATGTTTCATTTGATTTGGATTGTTGGAACTAATGGTATTTGTTTTTTTACTGTTCAGAACTAATGGCTGATATTTAATTACAAGCTTCCATTATTTTCTTGACTTGGGAATATTATAGTTTCTTTTAGTATCCTATTAATTGTTGTGGTATTACAAGTTTTTTGGTTGACTTACTATTTATTTATAGTCTAAAGGGCTCTTTGCAGAAATAAAGATATTTTTGCAAATTTACATTACATCTTTTATTTTTCTGGAGACTGTGTAGTTTCATTTTTAAATTTTTTATATTACATTGTGGGGTGGGCGTTCGGTTTTATCAAACTTCGGTTTGGCTATTTCGGAGTTCGGTTTTTTTTTGAAGGTGGAACACCGAACCAAACTAGTTCGGTTCGGTTCTTTCGGTTTCGGTTTTTTAAAGTTTGGTTCGGTTCGGTTTCGGTTTTTTCAATTCGATTTTTTTGATATAATATTAAAAGCGATTCCATTGACACTAATTCATATTCTCAAAAGCAATAAAACATAAAACTGATAAATTAAAATCAAAAGCAAACAAACAGGATACACAAGAACAGAAAACTATAATTATGATATAGGATTACTAGGTGTTATATACATACCGTAAGAATAATTAAGAAAACACATAAAGGACATAAATGACATACATTAATCCTAAAGACACATCCTAGTTACCTTTCTTTGTTAAGGATATTTAATTTTCTCGATTGAAGTGAAAAATTAGGGATACAAATGCAAAAGAGGACTTATTACAATTGAGTTTTTTTTTGCTTTAAACTTAATGGGCCTGGACTATTTTAATTTTTTTTTTTGGTAATGTATTAACTTTCGGTGCGCGTTCGATTTTTCGGTTCGGTTTTATCAAACTTCGGTTCGGCTATTTCGGTTTCGGTTTTTTTACGGTGGACACCAAACACCGAATAAAACTAGTTTGGTTCGGTTTGGTTTGTTGAAGTTTCGATTCGGTTCGGTTCGATTTTTCGGTATTTATGCCCAGCCCTACCTCCGATCCAAATATAAGAGGTGATGATTCGTCCTCAACTGCACCAGTGATTCGCACAGTCTAGCTGAAGAGAATGTTGTATTTTGGAAGTCTCCTCCATTTTACACTTTACTCCTTTAAAGGCTGTTCGAAAATTGGATCACCACTACAAGTTCTCTTATATAATGGATTTGTTTTTGTTTGTATTTCTATATTTAATTTAAGTCACTTTTATCAGTAAAAAAAGGTTCATATTTGGCCTTAATTAATAGGAAAATAAAGTAGAGCCTTAGAGCCTAAAAACTCATCTTTATAAACCAAGAACTGCGAGATTAATCCTCATTCTGGGTTGACGGTGTCACTACCCAATTTCACAGAGTTGCGCGCGCACCTACCTATCCACCTCGGTAGGCGAACCCTTATTCCAACATTCACAAACACAGTATAAATATGTAGCGGAAGAAGATAAAGTAACGTAAGTCTGACATATGAATATATAATAAATGCGGAAGTAAATGAAAAACCACCCCGGTATCTCGTTTGGTCATACAAGAGCATCTACCTAAAATCTATAAGTCTGGAAGTAATAATAATACATCAATAGTCTCAAGTGATGTCTCAGAATAGCAAAGTAAGACATAATAGAAAAAGAGTCTTCGGGTAGCGAAGCGTTCACATGCTCAGCCCAACAGACTTGAATCAGCAGCCTCGAACTCTCAGCCACGAGGGGTAGACGTCGATCCCACCTGATACTCTGCATCCATAAAAGAATGCAGTAAGTGCAAGTTAGTACAAACAACATGTACTGATAGGTATCATAGGCCGACTAAGAATAGCTAACACATACTAAGACAATAAAGTAAGATAAACAGGTAAATCAATAAGGTGTAAGTCAAACCAGTCAGTAACCAAGTAGAAGTCATCATCTATGTTATAGCATCTAAACCCAACTGTGTCAAGTCTCAGTACAACCAATCCGAATCCGTATATCACAACTATATCATCAAGAATATCACAAGAAGCCAAGGTACAGTGCGATGCATAATGTATGAAATATGCATGGATGCAATGCATATGCACCGATACACATGTACTCCGATGATAGAACATCACATCTCAGCAGCACAACCCATGGGGGACCCGTGAAGTCCATGTACCAATCCTCACGATTCCTGCAAAGACCTCGGCAATTGTTACTAGCACTCATACCTCGATTCCGGTATAAACATCGGACATCGGTCCGCACGTCACTCTCATCCAACTGAGCCCAGCTTATAACAGTGTTTCCTTGTATATCATCAATGTATCAACAATATATCATGAAGGATGAGAGTGCGTGCGATGTATGAGTTCAATGTGAATAATTAAAACAATCTCAGCAGTACCACACATGGGCAAACCAACAATATCAATAAAAAGGCTACACGATAAGCCACAATAGTATCACATTCCTCGTCTCAAAACAACAACAAGGAAGGTGCTACAATATCATCATCAAGATATATCACTAGTTACCAATATCTACTATCTCCACATGGCAACGAGCCAACAACACATAGAACAAGATAAGTCACAACACAACAGGGTGGCTAGCCCCAAATCATACAACAAGGCCTAACCTAAGACAATATCCAACCCAACTTCATAGCCGAAGTTTTATATGCACTCTCCGATAATATCGTCTAAATATATGCTTCGCTAATCAAAGTCTCACCATAGGATAAACTGTAACCTACCTGGAAGGCCGAACATCAAAGTCTCCAACAATCACACCTTCCTTTCCTTTGAGCCTTGTAATAATGGAAGTCTAATCATATCCGAAATATGCAATTAGAATCAAGAAGAACATCAATCAAACCCTATTTCTATTCAAAAACCAAATCCCCAACCAATGGCATGGAGTTTATCAACTAGAAAGGGTGAAATCAAGGATCTATAGGTCTCAACATGAAATGAATGCTCTAGGTGATCAATTCCCATCAATTACAAGCTAGAAGAACCAACAAATTACTTAAATTTGGATTCTAGGCAAAACCCCCAAATTTGGGTATAAACCCTAACTTCCAATTCCATAATTTAGCCACTAATTAGGAAGAAATCATGCAATCATAGATTCTAGTCATCAATTCCATGCTTAAAGAAGCTAATCTAATCAATAAATCATGATTACAAAGCCTAGAATGAAGAACTCGTTGAACCCTCTTTTAATTCTGAAACTCTTAGTGAACTAGCATGATAATGGAATCCTAAAGTGAAAATGTAATCATGGAATGGAAAGGAAAGTAAAGGGACTTACCACAATGAATTTCCCCCTAGAAATGCCTTGAAATGCTCCCAATAACTCAGTTTTCGGAATAGTAATGAATGAGAAACTTAGGGCTTTTAACACTCATTTAATGAAATTAACTGCCCGTCACCCGCTTCCGCGACCAATATACACTTCAGCGGCACCGCTTCTGCGGTCCCATGACCGCTACAGTGGTCTTGCCCAAATCACTTAAGCCGCTATAATGGCAGGGTGACTGATAAGGCGGTACCGCCATAGCGGGCACCAAACACTAGAATTTCTCAAGTTTCACAATCTTAATCCGAAATCCCGACTATCGCTCGAGGCCATCTGCTCACCTACCATATATTCAAACATACATAAAAATAAACTACGAACCCACTCGTGGCCTCGAAATTCCCAACGGAGGTCTCGTTGACCGAGTCAACCCCCCTCCCCCCGATACCTCAAATCCAACTTCCCATTCCAAGTCCCAAAATGCACCCGAGTGCATTGAGAACCAAAACAAATATGCACACAAGTTCTACTGACCATCCGGACCCCTCGGAATCGACGGATTCCCGAAAAAGGTTCTGTTTATCCAAAAGTTAACTTTGAGTCAACTCTTTTTCGCTTAAAGCCCAAATTTCCCAAAAAGTCACCCAAATCATATCCAAACACCTCAAGAAGCGTCTCAATGGTCCCCTCCGACATGCGGGCTAAACAAATTCGGGGAAGGGTCAAAAGTACTGAAAAGACTATAACGACCAAACATGTCGTTACAGATGGAGGGATCATACCATTCGAGGTTCCCAAGTTAGTTCGAGAAGATCGAGAGAGAGAGTGTGTGTGTGTATTTGTAACCAGAAGAGATAAATTTAATTCTCAAATTGGATTTTGTTGGAAATCGTTATTGGGTCGGGTTTACCCATAAGGGATGCTAATTTACTAGCTAGCATATTAATTTGTCTTCCTCCTAAGCCCTACCTATAACGTATAGAGCATATCATTATGGGTGAACTTTGAATAGAAAAGATTTTTCCACCATAAAATGACAGCTAGGGCTTACAAAGAAAACATTGTGCATCTGCTAGAGGATAACTAGGTTGCGGATAAATTAAAGGGAATTCATCCGTTTCGTGAGGATTCTCAACGATCGGTGACATGTCATGATTGTTGTAGATCTGCTTCCGTGAAAGGAGAAACTCGTAAGTTTCCTTTGTAGACACGTAATTTTTGACCCTCCCCGAGTTGTTTTACACGATTTTTAACATTAAATATTTCTTTTGGGCTTAATCTTGTTATTTTGAATTTTATCTCATTTTAGTTGTTTGGTTGTGAAAATAAAAAATTATAATACAAAAATAGAGTTGTATTTAAGATAAAGAAAATTTCAAAAAATATTCTTTTCTTTTAACCAGATTTAAATAGATAAGTTTGTATTTTTTTTAGTCTAAAATTAGGGGGTTAATTTGCTATAAGTGTATTTAGATTTTTATTAAAAAAAAAAAAAGTCAAATGGAAATTTACCACATGTCCAAGATTCCATCTTATCATTTGCAACAAACTCCACAATTCACACACACATACACATTCACGCTTTTGGAGGAATATTATTGTTGGGGTGGGGCCCACACAATTGTAAATAAAATAAAATAAAAAGAAAGATGACAAAAAGCGAGAAAAGAGTAAGTGGAATTATACCACCTCATCACAAAATGACAAAGTTTCATAACAAATCTTTTATCACAAAAGGGAAGGGGGTCACGTTTTGGAAGGATATTATTATTGGGGGAGGGCCCACTCGTAATTTTGTGGTTCTGTTTTGCTTTCAAAGGGAGACAAATACATACACCAAAACAAAAGTAGAGGGGTCCCACATAAAATTAAAAAAAAAGAAGCAAGGGAAAAAGGGGAATAGAAACACGTGAAAAGAGGGGGGATTCATTATTTCTATATAGGGAAGGTACAGATATAGGAACAGATAGAGAAATATGCAGAGAGGGTGACGGACTGAACTAAAAAAAATAAAGGATCATCTTCTCCATTTTATTTTGTTTACCCAAAACCACCCTTTCAACCACCCCAACTCCACCGTGAGCCACCGCCACCCCCATCGGAAAAACCCCGTCACCAGTCACCACCCCCTGTCTATCTAAAACTAAAAAAAAAAAAAAGTCACCAAACAAGCCCAAAAACTCCATTAAAATAGCCATGTAACTCCATTAAACATCCATTAACGCAGCTCCAAATCCCAACTGCGTCGCACCATAAAACCAGCCCCTAACTCCATTACAGTCGTTGTTCTCCACCCAAAGACACCATCTTTATACTGTTTGAAACCAGCCATGGAAGAACTATAACTTCACCTTAAATCACGGTCGATATTCTATCGGGTTGAAAGGTTCAGCGAGTTTGTTCGAGGTTTCCGTCAAAGCTCCGGTCAGAGGATCCTTGTTTCGTCAAGTTCAGTTATTTTCATGCCAGTTGATGTATCCATTTTTTGAGATTCATTAATCAAGAAAAGCTTTTACTTTGAGGTCCATTTTCTCACCTCCCTTATTTCATTCTATGAGTTTATATACTCTAGCGTGAAGCCATGAATTTCTTATGTGTGATAATATGAAGTTGTCCCATTTTTTTTGAATATGGTATCAAGTGAGTTTGTGTTCCATCTAAATGTTTTGGATCGGTGGTTTACAATTTAGAAGAATCATTGTTTCTCTCATAATATAGGATCCGATGATTTTATAAGGAGTTAATGAATTTTGGTAAGATTGAACGTTCATCACAATTTGTTTTCCTTAAATTCGTGTAAGTTGAAATTAATTTAAACAAATCAACTGGTCAGTTGCTAAACTACTGTAATTTAAAGCTTTATTAGAGGTTCATTCCTGTTCTTTGCTGTCTTCAATTTGATTCCACGATCTAACAAACTTGGTAAAATTTTAGCTTGATGTTTAAGCTCGATTCTTATGGTTGAAATGAATTACAGTAGTTGTTATTGAATGATGAGTGGACTTGTATTGATGTAGAGCTTTAAGGTGTTGCTGTAAAATAGAAATATGCGTGGAAAACATTTGAGAAAGTTAAATCATTTTGACAAATCTAAAAGAAGAGGTGGGTCACGGTGGTAAACCGATTTCGAAGTTATAGTGTTTAGTAGTATTAATTTCATTCCGTGATTTTGTTTAAATGGGCTGCTGGTTCACAGTTCTGATCGGATTTGGTTCACTTAAGTATAACTTTCAATGATCCTAGCCAAATGTAAATGCGACTCAAATAAGTGGTGAACTCAACTACTCCCCGCAAATCGTGTTAATATTTTTTTCCTTTCGTTAAGAATGCATATGCTCAGTTACAAAAGAAAAGTTCAAGGCTCCAATCAAAAAATAAGTTGTGAATAAGGTAATGGATGGTGGTTTCTACTAAGGATAATGTTGGCTGGACAAATTTATGATTGATGCCGGTTAGAAACAAGAAATGAAAAATCTTGGGAAATAATTACCAATCATTGTATTATTGTACATACACATACTACAATTTTATATTTCTTAAACAATCAACCATATTTCATTGTAAACCAATATATTTTTTCCGATGGGTATTTCTAAAAGTTTGGAATGGAGTAATTTGGAGAACACGTGGGTTCAAACTTCCAGTTATGCGTCATACACAGGTTGATTTAATTTGACTTCATTTAAAATGAAGGAAGTTCAACCAAATAATATTTTTAAGCATTTTGATTTTAGAGACAAAAAAAATTGCTTTCAACGCTAGCTACGAGCTTTAAGGACGATTTAAAATGTTTTGTCTCGATTAAGAATGCGGTTACGCACTTCGGGCTAGCCAAATGTTCAAGGCCCCAATTCAAATTTCATTGTTAAGCATAAAAGAAAAGAGCGGAAAAAACCAATCATGAGGGAGGGAGATGGGTTGCAAACACGTTTCAAAACCCGCTGTCAAAGGAGTGAAAGTTTAACCAAATAATATTAAGTCTCGGATTTTAGAGACAAATAAATTGCTTTCAACGCTAGATGAGCTTTAGGCACGATTTAAAATGTTTTGTCTCGATTAAGAATGCGGTTACGCATCTTATTTTGGGACGCTTAAAGAACTCAAGGATGCGGTTACGCACCTTGGCCACCTCGTTTTAAATAATTTATCTTGTTTCGATTAAGCATGCGGTTATGCATCTTATTTTAAGACGCTTAAAAGATTCGGAATGTGGTTACGCATCCGGGTTAAGACTAATAATTCAACAATAAAAGTACAAGCAAATCAAGGCTCAGATGCATAATATATCAAATATTGGTTTAAGCTAAGTATAAGTTGATAAAGCGACCGTGCTAGAACCACGGGACTCGGGGAATGCCTAACACCTTCTCCCCGGTCAACAGAATTCCTTACCCGATCTTCTGTTTTCGTGGACCATAATAAAAGAATCATTTCCTTTTGATTAGGGATTCATAAGGTGATTTGGAATACCAAAACTTAATTCCAAGTGCCGACTCTGTAAAATAATTAATTTCTATTCAAAACCGCCACTTCAAATGAAAAAACCCTTTCAGCAATAAAAACCTTTGTGCGTTCATTCGCTCGAGGCCCAAAAAGGGGTGTGACATCCTCAACTAGTATGTACACTTAAATACGGATATCTTCCAACGGCAACAATTCCACTCCAAATATCTTTTTCTGTATTGGACTTTTGCACTAACCACAATCTTAGAGATTCCCTCCCTAGTCTCTACATACCACCAAATTTCCAATTCGTTTATTTTCTAGTCAATTGCTCTCTATTCTTTTCAAGGGTCATTCAACTGTTCAACCCATCTGATTTTATAAATTTGCACATTAAATGGTCAATATTGATCAGTAATCTATATATAGTTCCATATTTAATAATAAAGTCACGGATGTTAAAATATTTGGCAGCAGCATATAGATAACATAGTGCTAATGGATTTTCAACCTGGAACATTTTCAGCTAGTGGTGATGGCTGTCCTGCCAGGGAGTGCAGCAAACTACACTTGCAGAACAGATTGTGAAGTCACTCTCTCTGCTAATTATTCCTTGGTGGATGTTTTTCCGCTCTCAAAGGATGCGACAGATTTCCATGATCAAAATGGCGCAGATGGTGTAGTCTTGATTGAGAAGCGAGTTAATCACAACTGAATGGAGAGAAAGAACAATTTAGGGAGATGATTTCAACTGTCTTACCTGATGGATCATCCAACAGTGAGCATAGCAATCCATTAATGGAATTGGAGAGTGAGTATTTAGTTGTTGAGAAGGTGCCAAACAAAGATGTTACAGAGGGAGAGCTGAAACACACTAGCGATAATACTGGAATAAGTTATCAGATCCGCGGTGGATCTTTGTCAGGTATAAATCTATTATGTTTGTGAGCCATTTTTCAACTTTGCTTCCTGAATGCTATGTACTGCTTTCCATTTCACATTTATTTGTTGTGGTTACTTCTGTCATTTCCGTATCCCCTTTTTTACAAACTGCTTTACTCGAGCGGAGGGTCTTTCAGAAATAGCCTCTCTACCTCTACGAGGTAGGTGGGTTAGGTCTGCGTACACTCTTTTTGAAACTGGTAATGTTGTATTCCTCAGTATGTAGTGCATGGTGGCAACCCAAAGTAGAATTACAAAGGAAAGGAAAGAGAGATTTACAAAGAACCTAAGAGATCTACTATCTGTTCAACTTCATCTATACATTCCTGTTTACACCAAAAGGGTAAGGATATGATACAATTCCATTTAACTTGGTAAATGGAATTAAACCTGTCCTCAAAACATCTCCCATTCCTCTCCAAATGCATGCTGGGATTACTTTCCACCATTTCTTTTGACTTTTGCTACTACCTCTCCTAATCCAATAGCTCAAAAGATCAGCAGTATGCTCTGGCATTGACCAGTTTGTTTCTGTGAGGCTTAGGAAAAGTGACCAGATCTGTGATCTTATTTTACAATGCAGAAACAAGTGATTATTGGTCTCTTCTGCCTCATTACAAAAGAAGTAACTAGAAACTATTTGGAACCCCCTTCTTTTCAACCTTCGTAGCCACCAACCAGGAAAAGCCATTTAACCTTAGTTTGTGCCCAACTTTTCCGGATCTGTTTTCATGGACCTGCTATCCCTCCTTGCTGCTTCCTCATCTCTTTTTGGTATAATCTGATCACACAAAATTTCCAGCAGCAGCATTTAACCTTAGCTGCTTGCAATTAGTTGTGTCTGGTGACTGGAGTTGAGGACTTGAGGATGTTGCATACACTATACCCGCCCTAGACCCCATTTGTGGGATTACACTGGGTTTGTTAGTGTTGTTGCTGCTTCCTCAAGTGGCCAGAATAGTCATCATCTTCACGAAAGATTTGTTCACTGATATAACATTCAGATAATCATTGATTTCTTCTTTTCCCTCTATCTTCATGGTCGCAGTTGCAAAAGTTTTTTTCTTGCTAGTATCATCATATGTTGAGTCCAATAGCTTTTGATTAAGCCCCATATTTATATTAGGAAATTCGTTACATAGGTATAAACATTTCATTACATACGAGCTATCCGTTCCGTGGCAAGTTTAGAATCCATAAATTTCAAATCCTGGCTCCGCCTCTGGTCTTTGGGTCGTTTGTTAGTGTTTATTGGTTACATTAGCATTTGATGCCCTTCCATGGTCCAAAGTTGGTTCTCCAAATTTATTGTTACCTCCTTCTGATTGGATGTCTTGTGGTTGAGATGGTTGGAAACTTTCAAGATCAATAGCTCTGCATAGTGTCTTCCTTCAGATAGTTAGTCATATTTATCACAGTTAGTCATATTTATCTTGTTATGTCTTTTCCTTTTGATTAGCGTATGTTTAACGCTTCTATCCATCTTTTGCAGGGAATATGAAACGCAGGAAATATTATCGGCCTTCTTTATTACCTTTCAAACGCTTCTTGAAGCATAGGCCGTACACTTTCAGAGGTTAAATCAGTTTACGACTTTGGGAGGTTTGTCTAATTGTTTATTTATGTCAATTATTGACAAGTGTAAGATCATTAAAGACACAATTATACGTTAATTCTCTTCTTCCGTTTATTCCAGGCTAATGCCCTCTTGGATACTTTCTGGTTCATGATTCTAACTTTACTGTTTTATGACTAAGTCCAATCTTTGTGTATTGTGCATCTTATTTTGCACTAAACATATGCATTCAGAATACTGTATTGCTCATTAAATATTACTCCTCCTATTTAAAATAAAGTGTCTTTACTTTCCTTTTTAACACAAAAAAATAAATCTTTTCTATATTTAGTAAGTTGATAATTCAAACATCCTACATGGCAAATTTAAAACCACAAGATTAAAGAACATTTTAGTACATTACATACATCTTTAATTTGGGACCACACGATTAAAACATCTCTTTGTATTCCTTAAAACTTCGTGCCAACTAAGACATTTAAATTGAGACGGAGGGAGTACATCTATCAAAAGTATTAATCAAAATCCTCTCGTGGCACCTACTATTGCTTGGCAAGTTAGTACCAGTCATATAGATAAGATTTGATATGCATGTGGTGATATCAATAGTTCAATACTTAATCTACTTGGATGTAGAAAATTGGATCAGTTTGATTAAAGTTATATCAGTTTGATTAACTGTTTTTTAAGTGATAGGATTGCATAAATATTTTTTAAATGTCAAACTTAAGCTCTTCCAAAAAAAGTTGTAAACATATAAGCTTCAAACGGTCATTAATCATTGTGGCCAGAGGCGGATCTAAGATTTGAAGCTGACCGGTGCCACAATTGTTTTCAATGTATATCTTGTTAGGAATGTGTATTTGGGTCGGGTCCATCTCTTTTTAGTTTATTTGGGTCAACTTAATAGTTTTTTATTTTTTATTTTTTATAATTTGCAAATATGAAAATTACATCTCAAAAATCAAGAAATGAACATAACTAGCATTTTAAACAAGAAATCACACCCATTAACAACAGAAGTAAAATTAACATTTTCACCAATGGACTTACATCTCTTATGTATATTAAAAAATGAATTTGTACAAGTAACATAACATCTTCAATAAGGAAATTACACCAATCAAAATAAGAAAAATAATATAAAAACTCTTCAATTGGTAAATACACCCCGTAAGTAAATGTAGAATTAGATAAACGATAAGTTCTCAAAAATAAATCATAAATTTCATGTTTTTTTCTAAGTAGCGCTTACAAAAATTCCATCACAATTTAAGTAGTGAAGTGATTTAAAGTGAATTTAACAATTATAAAATAGCATAAATTTTTATAATACACTCTCTCGGACAATTTTTATTTGTCCATTATACTAAAAATATATGTCCACTTTTACCTATAAGTTATATAGTTTGAAAAACCAAGACATAATTTACCATTTTATAAAAAAAAGATCTCAATTTTATTTTCCCTTATTATTAAGTTTTTCGATTTAAATACTCCTATTCATTTCTCATTTTATTTGTTGCTTATTAAGATCACACATAAAATAATGAAAGACAATATAAATAATAAAAAGATAAATAGAAAATTAGGACGGAGGAGTAATAAACAAAAGAAATTATAAATAAATAAAAAATGAATTTTGATCTCAATCCAAAATTCCCATTGATAGCCAAGTTTTTCGCAATTAATCAAATACTCACATATTTGAGTATATAAGAGAAATGTTTAATTTAACGATAGTTTTCCTTATTTACAAAACATAACGATATATTACAAAACATGACGGATTTTTTCTATTTATGTGTTTTATTTTTTTTAGAGTAAAATATATATATTTTTTATCAAACATAAAAAAATATTTTTATTTTTAAAAAAATAATTTTATATATATTTTTTAAATATTAAATTTTTTTTTTTTTGCTCAAAGCTTAAAAAAATATAAATAATAAAAAGATAAATTGTAAAATTGGGAGTATGAAAAGCAAAATTTTAATATAATTTTCATATACAAAATTTTACGAAAAACTTTAAGCCTTGAATATTGTATGAAAATTGTTACAAAACAGATTAATTTTCCGTAAATCTAATATGAAATTTATATAAAGAATGAAAAGGGAGTCTTGAGGAAGAATAAATTTCATACCAAGCATAAAAAATAATGTTTAAGCCTTGATCAAGATATACACATTTTACGTTCTTCATATTTAAAATTTCGGAGCCTTGAGCAAGATATATAAAAAAAGCGATTATTTTAAGTCTTGAATGTTGTATCAAAGTTATATACAATGTTGTTGTAGTTGTATTAATTTTACAGAAATCTAACATGAACCACCCCTACAAATTTCTTTAGGGTGGATCCTCATACATTTTTCATACACACTAAATTTTGAGCAAACTTTTTTGTGGAGATATACAATTTCATAATCAAATTTACATTTTTTAAAAAATAAAAAAAATTTAATTTTTTTTTTTTTTTTTTTAAAATTTTTTTTAAAAATATTTTTAAAAAATAAAAATAATTTCATTTTTTTTTTACTAATTTTTTTTTTTTTTAATTTTTTTTGGACTCGTAAATATCCTATATATATACAAACATTATTAAAACTAGCTAGAAGGCAACAAGGATAAGAATAGTTCCAGAATATTAAAACTTGATGAACTCTTTGTTTCCTAATAATTTCAAATTATTTAGGAAAAATGTCTGCTGAAAGGCATCAAGAAAGCTAATCCAGCTCTCATCATCGGCGTCTAATTCCTCTATTGATTACATTCATTCTGAATTATTTCATCATTTTTAACAAACCTTCGTCTAATGTGAGGTCCAAAGTCTTCTTGCATTCATACTGATTTTTCACAACAAGAAACGATCCATGTTAATAGGTAGGGGAGACTCAATAAAATTAGTGGTCTAAAACAAATTTAATAAAATAATAAACCGGAAAGTGTGTAGCCAGAGTCTTGCAATTCACATATGGTATGTGTTTGCACGTCTTAACTTTACTATTTCAATTCTTAGATGCATCCTTGGCAAAATCTTTTTTGCAAAAGTAATTCCTTTTTTAGTGTTTGGTTGATGGAAAATATTTTCAAAATTCTTTTCTCCACTGTATGGGGGAATTAAATTATTTCTCTCGCTTGTGGGTGGAAGAGAGTTTCCTTTGCGGCTATTTTAACTCTGAACTTTCTATTTCCACTCTAACCAACTCTTACAAATTGTTTCCAATCTTTAAATATTGCAAAAATTATCAGAACGCTATTTGCTAACACTGCTATTAATTCTTACTAAACATGTTTCTCTTCCAAAAAAGAATATTTCTCACTCTCCAAACAAACATCAGAATTTTTTTTTTTTTTTTTGTTTTTTAAACTCAATACTTATGGAAGAATAGATGTACACATTTTTTGGTTTTTGTTTGTGTCTCTTTTTAATTTGTTTTTTCTCCTTTGTACTCTTCCACGGAATTTCATTTGAAAACAACTGATATAAATAAAAAAGAAAAGCAAAGAAAAAAAAGAGCTTGTAAAATGAATTGGGATTGTGATTTCTCAAAAACATAAAGGAATTAACTCCTAACAGCACCATTAAGTACTATGGGCAACAAGCTCTCCCAAAATGTGATCTAATATATGTTAATAATCTTTATTGAGTATACACAATGTAAAAGACCGCCTTTGAAAAATTGATGGCCTAAAGCTAAATTTCAATAAGAGTCCTTTAACTTAAATTCATTTTCTTTTTACATCCATTCTTCTAAATTCTTTTAGGTTCATAATGAAATCATGTTAAAAAACGTTTGAATTTATAACTCACATGAATACTTACTTATAATTCATTTAACTTATTCAAAAAAGTGTGTTAAGACTGAATGATAAAGTCGTCTTAAACAGAAAAATAATATATGTGGAGAGAAAAACTCAAAAAGCTAAAGGGAGATAAATGTATTGATTAGTAAGGGATTAAAACTTATTATAATTTGCTCATTCATTTAAACAACCTCAATCAAATTTTAAAAATAAAAATATCTATATAACTTATATATTATTTACATAATAGTAACAAAAATTGGTGCATTTGATATCTTAGGTCTATAACAACGTCTTCGGTAGCCTTAGTCTCAAGTTGCAACTGAATATTACATCAGTCTTAACAAATTGAATTAGTTTTAAAACACTTTACAATTTTGTCACGATCCAAAATAGGTTCCGTGCAGGCACTTACCTATTCTCACCTAGTAGGCGAATCCTCTCCCAAAATTATACAATTTAAACTCCATGTTGAACACACAACAAAAGAATCAATTTTTCCATTACAATAAAATAAAGTAGAATACAAAAGTTTGACTACAACCATTTTCCAAAGATCTGATCTAGACTAGTACAAGAGCTTCTAAGATATGAATATAATAAGACACCTAAGGAAAGACAACCCTATTTAGGATGAGAATAACAGAGTCTTCCAGATAGCCCTAGCACATCCTTGGAAGCTACTAATCACGGACTCAACCTGAAATAATCTACACCCCAAAAAGGGTGTGGCAAGAGTAGCATCAGTACAACGCTCGTACTGGTAAGCATCATAGGCCCACAACGATTATGAAATCATAATACAACAGAAGATAATAGATAAGTATGGTAGGCAAGTATTTAATCAACAACAGTTTATAATGGGAGGGGTTCTACCAATTGAATCAATTCAACTTATCCCATACCATCGCTAGCTTACTGCCACGTATGCTTCCAAAAGGGACCTCACGATTATTACCAACAAGCGTAACAAAACAACCAAGCTAGAACCAAATAGAGGATAGATTCAGTAGTCATCTACAGTTCCACTAACATCACCTGAGACTTCCCAACTCTCACTCACAATAATTAACAAGTTCATAACTAAACACCCTCGTATTTGACGCGACCTAGGACTCCGTTTCCTTCCACAAATTTTTCAGTACCAACCCATCTCACCGACTCCCAATACTGAATGGAAATCGAGAAAGTGTATCCTCTAAATCACAACTACCAACACAATGCAATAATAGAGAATATCCGCACACTATCCAACAATACGGGAATATGAAGAGTGAATATGAATGCATATGCAATGCAATGATACACACACGCTTCGGACGGAATATCGCGTCGCCTCGACAGTCATGACCCATGGGGGATCGCTAAGTCCATGTACCTGCTGTGGCGCGCAACCCAATCCCAATTAGTGTTGCGGTGCGTGCAACCCGATCCAAGTAAGTGTTGCAATGCGCAACCCGATCCCAATTTATGTATAGATGAGTGAATGCATGATAACAAAGCCGACAAGAATGTATGAATCAATGGTACCACACATGGACACATATCTCAATCACAATATCAATATCATAACCTTACGTTCCTTTCCAACAACCTAAATCATGATAAATATGCTCCCCGAATCATGAGGTAATTACAAAACCTCAACTCTAGAATCAATCACATGGCGATAAGCCAACAATTCACCATTAAAACAATAACTCAATGGAACAAAATAAGGCGACAAGCCATAGTCAGCAATAATACCAACCTAGTATTCCATCCCAAACTTCATACCCAAAGGCTTACATGCTTTCTCCAATAATCACTAACTTTACAAATGATTCGCCAACCGAAGTCCAACCAAAAAGGTAAACAAGGGTCTATAATAGTACATAGTCAATAAGAAGGGACTCAGTCAAGTCATACCGACACCAACATTCACGTCTAACAAGGCAACCAAATGGGAATAACTACGCAACAATCACTATAATAGTACCAACCTAGAACTATCCAACCCAACTTCTTGTCCAGAGACCTATGCATGCTTTGTCCATCACTTTCTATCGAACATGTATGAAGTACTAATCAAAGTCTACAAGTAAGCCGTAACTTACCTCGAGGCCGAGCGGGTGCCACGAACATCCATTTGTCTTCGTCTTCTCATCCTCAAACCACGACACGTGACGAAGGGTCTAGGAAGGTCGACGAATCCAAGAGAACAAAAGTCAAATTCTAGAAATCATACCAAGTTTCGGGTTTGTAAGGGTAGAATCGGAATTTGTTTCCAACTTGACTTTCCTAAATTTTCATGGACTAATATTCCAGGTTTCATTACTAAATTATCAATCAAGGGAACCCTTTCCTTTAATAAATTCCTAATTTCAAGAAATCAATTTGTAACCCATTTGTAGAAAATGCAAAAGATTAGAAATTGAGGTTGGTTATTTAGCCTAGTATAAAATCTAGGTGATTAGTTCAAGATTGAAATGAACTCACCCAAGAATTTCCCTTTTATCAACCTAGGATTTATATTATTGAACACCTCCATTTTTATTAACTTAGAAGATAATTTGTGAAGGAAGAAATAAATTAGGGAGAGAGAGAGAATGAAATAAAAGGGGTTTAATTGGTTTACCTCTCCCAAGCCTTCATGGATTTCCTTCCAAAATGCCCCAAATGGCGGCTGAGATATAGGATTTTTAGAGAAATGAGGTCAAATCCCGGAGTAGATACATGAATAGGCACATCAAGACGGTCACTAGTCAAATCCCAACCAACAAAATGATAAGCAGATACATGTGAGAAAGCAGACCCGGCATCAAACAAGATCACAGTCGATAACGAACATAAATAGTACCGAGATCACAAAGATCGAGGCCTCGGCCTCGTGCCTACCCGAAAAGAATAGCAAAGACCACCACCACGCCACTCGACCCACCGTGCCTCCCTCCGAGGCCTCGAAACCGCATCTATCCGACCGGTGTCCACCCCCGGGATCGACGAGATCCACCGCCGCCTGACTGAGCACCGCCTCTGGCCGAAGAACCACCCCGGCCACTAGATAGTGTCGGAGTCCTCGGAGTCTGGAATCGAGAAGCCTGTTGGGACCCACTTTGTTCGGATCTGGGACAATCTCTCATAAAGTGGCCAGAGTCACCACAAACATAGCAAGATATACGGAAGCTAACGAACTAGAGGGGCCACCACGGTCAGCTGGACGGGAGTACGAACTTCCATGGGACTGTCCAACTCTATAACCACTGGGTTTAAAAGGACCACCTGACGAAGCCTGTAACGCTGACTGAACAGGGCGGCTGGGGGCTGACTGATATGGCTTGGATGATTGTCCCCAACCCCTGTAGCTAGAACCACTATAACCACCATAATGACGCGACCTCTTCTCACTAGACTCTCTCAAAGATCGAGCCTTGGCAGACTCGACACCCACAGCATGATCAACAACCGCCTGGAAGAAAGATCCCAAAGACACCAACTGAAGACAAGCAATATGGAGGTGATATACAAG
Organism: Lycium ferocissimum; assembly: GCF_029784015.1. Taxonomy (NCBI): domain Eukaryota; kingdom Viridiplantae; phylum Streptophyta; class Magnoliopsida; order Solanales; family Solanaceae; genus Lycium; species Lycium ferocissimum. Next base: position 63,468,444 of record NC_081344.1, read on the forward strand.
TCGATCAATAAACCTATGAACCCTTTCCTTCTCCGTGGGAATCAACTGAGCAGTATACCAAGCCAAGAATAAAAATTTGGCCTCATACTCTGACACGGTCATACCTCACTATCGCAAATGAAGTAACTCATCTTTACGCTCATCCCTCAAAGTACGCGGCACGCACTTCTCCAAGAAAGCCTGGTGGAATTGGGTCCAAGTAAGTGGAGGTGCACCAACTGGTCTGCTCTCAGTAAAAGTCCTCTACCAAGTCTTCACACCGCCGCGAAACTGAAATGACACATAATCAACCCCATGAGACTCCACAATACACATCTTATAGATCCTCTTATGCATCTCCATATTAAACTCGTATGCATCCTCACTACGCAAGCCAAAAACTTGGGTGGCTCCATCTTCAAGAACCTGCCAACAAGCTCTTAATCCTCAACTGTCAAAGGCTGGACTGCCACGGGTTTGGAAGCATCCTCAGGGGCTGGAAAACCACATAAACGCGAGGCCATAGCAGCAATAGGATGCATCCCCATAGTCTGGCCCTGGTCAGGAGTCCGTACCCCCACTCGAGTCTGGGAACCACCTGGAGTAGTGGCCCCTCCTATGGCATATTGGCCGTCAAGATAAAGAAGTACACGAGCCATGATATTTTGGAATGCCTGATCAGACATGGTATCAGGGTGAGTCTGGTTTGGTCCCTCACCTACCCCTCCTGTCTGTGCTCTCTCAGCCGACGCTCCGCAGAGCGAACGTGCTCGCCTCGTCCGGCCCGCGAGGAGAGGCCTCATCCTCGGCCGTGCGGCTCCACGGCCTCAGCTCGGCCGCGACCTCTGCTCCGTGCTCGTCCTACTGCTGCACCGCCAGCGCGAGCTGCGCACCTCATCCCTCTCGATGGTAGCTCATGTCCTCATCATCTGTGAAAGAATAAAAGTGGATTAGATATCAATTAGAAAAAGCTAGATACCAATTTGAATAAAGTAGCACGAAAGAATGTAAAGTTTCCTAAATGTCCCGTAGCCTCCCGCAGATAGGTACGGAGCTCATCGTACCGATCCACAAGACTCTACTAGACATGATTTTGTACTTATAGACCGGGTAACCTAGGGCTCTGATACCAACTTGCCATGCCCCAACTAGGGGACCATGCGGGCACCTACTGTTTCCCACCTCAGTAGGCGAACCCGTCCCTTATTCACAACCAAACAATAAATAAAATACATCCAATCACCCAGAATTATATACTAATAAGTCTAACATAGATAGGTAAATTTAATAAGTGCAGAAGATACATCAAATCCCAAAAATCATCAAATCCCAAAAATCTAGTCTGAATAGTACAAGAGCCACTACATAATATCTAGAAATATACAAGTCTCAAATATCCATAAATACTGTTTAAATGATAGAATATAAAGACAGGAATAGATAGAGCCATCCAAGCTGCCAATCCAACCAAGTGCTCACCGTGGAATGCTCGTCAGACGGCCTCGAGACTCAGTCAGGAAGCGCAGAAGTCGATCAGGTCACAAACTCTGCGCTCAGAAAGAATGCAGCAAGGTAGAATCAGTACAACAACATGTACTGAGTAGGCATCATAGGCCGACAACAGTTAGAAAATCATATATATAAGAAAGAGATTGAAAAAGTAGGCATGCTCACAATCAGATAAAAGGTCAACTCCAAAACATCCAAAATCCATAATTCCAACAAATGACCTAAATCACACCCGTACGCCTCGAGACTTGAACCAAGGACTCAACTAAGTTATAAATGACGTTCCAGAACTAGTGGAATCAACGGAACTTTGAAAATGATGAGAATACTCCCGATATTGACTTTGGCCAACCCTTTTCATTTCTTCAACTTAGAAACCTCTAAAATCGCCAAAACCAATCAAAACCCACCCGATTGCATAGAGAATCGCACCACCAATCCCCGCAAGTCATAAATGCCAAAATAAAACTACGGGAGGGTAATTCAAAAAAAAAAAGAGAGATAAAAAGCCTAAAAGACCGAACGGATCATTACAGAAAGATAATTATAATGTATTGTTTCCTCTTTTAGTCGACGCGAAGTTGTCTAAATTTAGTTTTCAAAATTAAAATCAATACATCCAATAACATAACCCGCTAAGAAGTGAGTCCAAAGTTACCAATTTAAGTCTTCCTAAGATTGAAAACACAAATAATAACAAGGCTAAACCAGATTTATTCCGTTGCATTTAGAAATAATCTGCATATCCTCATCAGTGATAAAATACCTTGATGGGCATATAAGTTTTTTATTTTATTTTATTTTTTTATTAACGTTTCCCGCAAAGGGTATATTAAGGAAAAAGGGTAGAAGAAAATCTGATTTAGTCTGTCGCATTTAGGAGTGATCTACGTGTTCTCATTTAGTCATGATAAATTACCTTGACTACCCATATGAAATAAGTCTATTATTACGTATTTAAGTATTCTTAAGATCAATTTACAAATATTAACAAAGATAAATCTAATTTTCAGTGGACGATACAATATAATAATAACAATGATAATAAGAATAATAACAATAATTAAATAAATTCTTCTTTTAACTATTGGATAGTCTAGTATGCACGCATAGGATTGCATATAGTTTTTTTAGTTAATGTAGATCTAAGCTTGGTTATTGTAATGATTCTTTAGTAACATATATGTGATACAGCAGAAAATTTTGTGTAATATTTTGATGTGAAATTCAACAATTTTAATCATGACAAAGAATTATTTGAGTTATAAATTTTCTTAAATATTTTAACTTACCAACTTTAAATTAAATTTAGATCGGCAACTTAATTACGACTATATTATACATACAAAAAAACTGATAATTTACGGAGGTTAAAAACCTCCACTATTTGTTGACATCAAATAACAGATGTTTTTAACCTCAGCGAATTGCACTTTCAACCTCCGCAAATTGTCAATTTTTTTTGTAGGGATACGTATGTCTCAAATTTGCATCTCATCCACGGATCCTCCTTTTTTTAGGATTTTCATTCGCTGGCAGATAACCATTAATCTTCTAAATACCTATTGATGAGCACTAGAAATAATTATACACATATACGTGCGCACAACGTCTTGCTTGAGTATTAACTAAATTTATTTTACTATTGAAATGATTAATAATGACTCTGAAATTTTGAAATAAAAATGGTCAACAACTTAAACAGAATGATAATCAATAAACTCGAGTCTTTTTCATAGAGATTAACAAGAAGAACTATACTTAATATATTTTAAAAAAAGTATTGGAATCAACACTATGGCAAAATAAATTTTAGTTGTAAATTATCTTAGCATATTGTAACCAACAGAAAGACAAATTTATTACAACTTTACCATACATAATTTGGATCATAACTAAAACTTAAAACGGCAACTTAATCATACTTCATATAAGTGCACTATTCGCTTCTCATCCAAGGATCCTCCCTTCTATTTTATCATTTTTCTAAAAAGACACATTAATGAGTACTAAAAGATTGACATATGCACGAGCATACACATATATAAAGAAAGCGCGGCTAGAAATATACATTCACTCTCGCCTGACTTTTACTTTCTCTCTGAAAAAAATAAGAAAAGAAAATGATAAACAAACAAAAAATTTAAGTGTCAAATCTGGATCGAGTCTACTTTTGCTTCTTAATTATTGCCCGAGTTCTAATTAATTATGTTTTACATGGCACAAAAGAATAGTGACAACTGAGATTCTAAAGTGAAAAAGGTCAACAACAAAATAAAATTATAACAAATAAATTCGAGTCTATTTCATAGATATTAACTACAATGGTTAGACTAAAAATAAAAAATTAACCATTTGGAACCAACATTATGACCACAAATAGTTTTGGTTATAATTTTTTACAAAATATTTAAATATATACCGAAACCAACATTAATTTGGAATATTAATAAAAATTTAGAACAACTTAATTACGACTTTTCAAACACTAGAGTACATGCAATATTCGTTTCTCACCCAAGGATCCTCCTTTTTTAAATTTTTTTTAAAAATCATTTTTCCTTTCACGCCAATGATTCTATTCTCTCAAATTCATATAGCACTAGGAATACAAAATATTTACGAGCACGCGCGCGCACGCACCCACATAGAACGAGCGCAATAGAAATATTTCTTTCGCTTCATTCGGCTTTGTTCTTCCTGTATAAATAAATAAACAAAATAATAAACAAACAAAAGTTTGTGTATCATTGATGGAGGTCCACTTCTATTTTTAAAATTTTTATTATTGCATGAGCTCGAATTAATTTTGTTTTATTATTGGAATAAATAGTAGTGACAACTGAGATTCTAAAGTGAAAAAGGTCAATAACTAAATAAAATTTTAACAAATAAACTCAGGTATTTTCCATAGAGATTAATGAGAGGGCGTAGAACATAATTACTCATTAATTAATAATTTGTTTGTATCCATTTATAAAATGAATATTGTGGCTGTTTTGGAATTAGCTCTTTTAATTGCATTCTTGTCACAACCCAAATCTGACACTTAGGCCACGACATGGCACCTGACGAGCTTCTACCCATGAGGCGAACCCTCTAAGCTAGGCATGCAAATAATGAAAAGATAAAGAAGAAGAAGAAGAAGAAGAAGAAGAAGAAGAAGAAGAATACTCAAGGTCTCCTAATATAAATTAAGTGCAGTGCAGAAGCGAAATACAAATACTAAGTGTTGACACCTGATTTTTGACCTCTCGTAATTTACTTTATTTACTCAGGGTCCTTGGATAAAAAAAAAGACAATTTTGCACACCCGCAGAGGTTTCTGAATAATTTTAAACAATTATTCAAGTTAACATTTTTCTTCCGTAAATTAATGATGACACTTTCAAAGCTTTATTAATTTTAAATTTAAATTTTACAGCATTTTACAATACTTTCTATAATTTCCCCGGCAGCCAATGCGATTTCAAATAATTGTTCCTTTAATTCAAGAAAAAAGTCAGAAAAAAGTTAGGTAAAACACATCTTCATTTATTTTTATCCAAGGGACTTGAGTAATTAAAAGAATTCGCTACTTTTACCCCTCGAGCTTGAATTATTGTTGTATAGGTATATTTGTGCCACTTGTAGCAAAATTATTTTTAATTATGATTTCTAGCCCAGTTACTATTATTGTGCATTAGTGACCGCCTCGTGGTTAACCAACTCACGGTTCAATACAGCTGGGGTCATTTTGCAGATTTCTAAACTCCGGACGGCCTTAATTGAAATGTCCAAGCCATGGGCGGATTAATTAAGGGCGTTGATATAAATTAGTCTTGATTGGTTAAATTTAAATACCAGAATAAGGCTACGCTTGCAAATAATTGATTGCAAGGACATTTGTGCAATTAATTACAACGATTGACCGTAATTGCAATCTTTATTACTAAAAGACCAATTTAAGGTTATCATCTGCAAAATGGGTTTCAAAACTCTTTTAAATTTCGTTACGTCTTCAGTCGCCCTCATTTTAATTTTTTTTTTTTTTGCGTACTTTAAGTGGCAACCTATTTTATTGGACTATTTGTTTTTTCCTACGAGTGTATATACACTCAATATACGTGCGTAATATACAAGAGGGGTCAGATTTTTGAAGAAAAAAAAAATAAGGCCAGGTCCAGCCCACAAAGAGGCTGACCCGGCCCAAGCTACAATATAATACTCCCTCGGTGTATTGACAAAACATAAGGGGGCCTTCATGTTATTTTCAACGAAGGGGCTAGGGTAAAACCCTAGCCGCCTCCCTACTCCCCACCCCTCTACCCCTCTCGTCGGGTCAAATCGGCACTACTGTGCGCCACTAGTGCTGCTAACGTTGGTGGGTGGTTGGAGAGAGGACGAAGCATTATTCGCGAATTTGTTTATTATTTACTTCGTTTGCAGTCGTGAAAGGCGATTATGACCGTTGATTTTGTGTGAACTGTGAATCTGAGCCCTTCCTTTGTGATCTGGGCTTGGATTTATGGACTTCCACACCATTGTTGTAAGTTTTGATGTGCATTCTGGGGTTTATAAATAGAAACCCCTCTTCCATGAGTAAAGGGGTCGGGACTTGAAAAGAGTCAAGAAATTTGAGATTTGAAAGTTCTCAAAAGTTAAAATTTTAGTTTCTCTTAAGGTTAATCCTTGTTCTTTATTTTGTTTTTGCTGCTGGGCTTGTGTTTGGAGAGGGAATTCCTTTCAAATTCCCATTTGGTCTTGGCCGTGCCCAAGAAAGGTAATACTCTTATTATTTATTGCTTTTCCTTTTAATTCCTGTCAAATTTGCTTGCATTTGCTTATTATTGAATGATTTCAGTGATAAGTAATTATTTTCCAGCTTTATTTTGATTATTATGGCAATATTTAGTTCATGTTTGGTGATAGATATAAACAAAATCTAAATGTTGTTGGTTCGACTATAACAAGTTCTCATTTGGTCTTGAATGGTCTATTGTTAACACTTGAATGGTTTCCTTTAGTGGTTATGGTAATGGCCTTGGGTTGAATCCTTGTTATTGATGAGTATAAACAGGCTTTGTTGTTGTTTCTTTGACTGAGTCAAGTTAGGTTTTGTTCTGCCTTAATAAAGTCCAACTATGTGGGTGGAGGGTCTGTTTTGCCAAACCTAGGATCAAATAATAAATTGGCTTGGTTTGAGATAATGGTTGAGTCTCTGTTTGATAATGATATGAGTAGGTAACACAATAGTTAAGAGGCGGAAGGGAGTGGCTAGTTGCTTGTTTTGGATAGATGGAAGGAAAAATGAAGTTAACAAGATTTAAATGGTCAGGGAAGGGTGTATGTTTCAGTCTGATATTGGTATGTGTCTTAGGTATATGTCCTGGTTACCATTGGCAAGGGAAGTGTTATTTAAATGAGGGTGATCCTAGAAAGTAAGGTGTGGCATATCCCATCTGGTTTGTTTTATCTATTTTTGTGTGAATCATGTGAGTCTTTCTCCTCAAAAATTTGATCATTTGCATTTATGTGTTAGTCCCCCCCCCCCCCCCCCTCCCCAAATCTAGAAATTTTTGCTTTTTTGCTTGAGTTGTCCTCATCCTGTATACCATGGTTGCCTATTTGATCCCTTATGAGAGTGTAGACCAGACCCCCCTCATCTCCTTCTGAGCATGTGTGTTTGGCCTAGAGTAGTTCACCTTCCTTGTGGTGAATGAACCCTGCATAGTCTTTTTTTTTTCCTGTGCTCTTTCTCACTTTCTCTCAACTTGCTCTCTCTCTCTGTGAATTTGTGTGAACCAGAGTAGGTCATATACTTTGGCACTCCCCAGGTTGGACTTAAATCATATACATATATAACCTGCTTCAAACTCTGAATTGTCTCTTAACCCATACCCTGTTTGACTGATGCCTTGAATGCCACTTCTTAAGAGGATAAGACTGTAATAATCCCGTCTTTTCATTATAGTTTGGAACATGAATGACCTAGGACCCATGAGACCTTTCCTATCCTTCTAGTCACCCATCTATTCCAAATAGACCAATATAGTTAACTTAGCATGCCAACTTACCTCCCTAGTGTTACCTGTACACCATGACTTATATTCCCTGCTTGGCTGACTGTACTCTTGTCCTGTGAGGATCTGTACTGCCCTGCTATTCTCAAGACCAACCCATAGTTGTTACTTGTACACCAGGACTTATATTCCCTGCTTGGCTGACCGTACTCTTGCCCCGCGAGATCCGCATCGCCCCGCTAATCTCAAAACCAGTCCATAGTTGAACTTTAGGATCCATGCTCATGCATTATAGCCCTGCCATGCATTTGTAGGTCATACTATCAGTAGCATTTCCTCCACATATGTGGTCCCTACCTGCACTTGCTTATTAGTTCATCACCCATGTTTGTTCTCAGCAGCATCATGACTAGTCCATCCTCCTTGATCACCATGAAAGCTATATCTACATCCCATGCATACCCCTCCTGCTTAAAACCAGTTCTGCCTTTCCTTGAACTGCCACCTTAGTTGTAGAATTTTTGTATATCTGGCTCACTTATCGTCGCATTGGCGCGTGATCATACCGCCTTGTGTGTCCCTCTATGCCTCTATCACTTGTCAATAGAAACATCCACACCTCAAGACCACTGAGTGATTGACCAGGCTGCTTAAGTATATAATCTCCCTCCTGCCACTTCACTATAGAGGCTTGCCCACCACATCTCTGCCTACCTCACCTTGTTTAGTGTATGCCTGTGTTTGGCTAGGCCTGCCTGTTTCTCTTTTTCTCTCTTTGCTTGTTCTTTTCCTTTTCTTTCCTTGCTTGGTGTTGACATCTAAGGACCTTCCTCTTTCTCTTAATATGCTTGTTCCCTACCCCTGCTTCCTTTGCTTGGCCGCACCATTTTGTTTTCTTTGCCTCACCTAGCCTTGAAGTCCTAGGTGCCAACTCTGCCCACTCCTTGTACATTACTAAAATCTGCTCCCAATCGTGTGCTATAAATATAGAGGTTAGTCCTTGCAGCATTTACATACCTTATGATGAACTTAGATCGTGCCGCCCCTTGTCGGGGTACCGAACCCGTCTCGCTAAGCTTTCTTATATTGCCTTGTCTTGTTCTATGGCCTCCCCTATCTCTGTTCACACATATCTTGTCCAGCTTGCCCTGATAATATGATCATTAACTTCTTTGTCTGAGAATGCTTGATGTTGCTTGCTAGTGTGTGCTAATCTGCCAAAGTATAGTCCTGCATACTCCTTAATTCTATAAGGACTTGACCTCAAAAGCGGACCTGGTTAACTCTTCTTCTTGGACTGATCTTGCTTCCGTTGTGTTGACCATATTGTTAATAACTTTTGCTCTCTTTCAAACTTGATACAAAATGCTAATAATACTCTCATGCTGTATCTCGGCCAAGTCGAATCTCATCAAATTATTTCATAATCTTACTTGCTTTCCTTGTTCCTGGGTAGTGTTGTTGTTGTGGTATATGTAAGCTTAACTGATTTTATTTAATCCAATAGTCTTATGCTCTCTACTGTCTCTTTTGGGATTTATTAGTTTTGAAATAAGTTATGGTAGTTGGGGTGTCCAAGCCTTTCCTGTTAGCCATGCCTCGGGGTCCTTAGATACCTTCGGGAACTTGCGCGACATCGTGTATATAGGGGCAAAGACCTAGTCCCCATACCATGTCAAGTTTTAAACAAATAAAACCCCATTTTGGGATTAGTACGAGGTAAGCATAAAACTACATATGTCTTGTTTGATATGTATGTAGATACATAAGTATAATTTATTATTATTATAGTGATAAGTTCAGTTATTATAAACTAACCGAGGTTTTCTTTCTTTTCCCCCCTCTCTCCTCCTACCACGTGGTCGCTTGGTCAAAAATGCATAAACCATCCCTCTCGGGGCCTAAGGCCCAAGTAGGAATACTACTTCAAAAAATAGAGTCCGAAAGACAAAGAAGAGCATCGAGGCGTTACGTAAGGCCCAACCACGGTGAAATCGTGCACGCCCCCCACTAACCAGGGGCTTGGTACGTGCCTAGTCTAACCTAATCTCTTGACACTTTGTTCAAAATTTGTTTCTATTTTGATGTGCTTGTACAAATGTATTCAAACTCATAATTATAGGGGAAATCCCTATGATTGGAATTAGACGTTTTAGGGCAACTGTTCTTATGCCGTTTAGTCGACTTTAGGTCCCCATACGCGATTTTTTCTCTCTAAAAATCACGGACTTAGCATAATTTCTTTTTTTATATATATATAAATAACCAAGTACCAAAGCAAGGCTTTAAATTACTTTCCCAAGAAAAACAGATCGCCATTTTTGGTTTTAAAGTAAACAAATCATGTCTTATAATAAAAAATGAGCTTATCAATAGAATTCCTACTCCCAAATTGAATTTCAAAAAAATCATTTGTAATAAATGGACTTAATCTATATATGACCGATCTTCAATTAAATATTGGGCCGAATTTTTTAGACAAAAATCAGATTTTGTCAAAACCATAAAATGTGTCTTTGAAAGAATAATGAACAAATTGGAAGTTTTTAGTATGAACGTTGTTTTTGGCCCAAAGTTGGCCCAAATTAACCTCTCTTTTCAGACGGAATATACTCGTTAAAACGCAAAAAAAATCTTTACAAAGGATCGCAAGAACCTCCGCGTAATATAAAGTTCCGGATAAGACTAAAACGTATCAATACGAGTCAACTCGAGCCTTGGTGTATGAGTGTAAAAAAATAATAAACAAAACTTCTTTATAGTTCACATTCTTCATAAAGGAAACTATTTACATACGGATAATATAAATCTAAAAACTATGATATCCCTATAAATAAAGAGGAATATACCTTTTTTTCAAAACATATGATATGCATGATGGTTCACTTTTGCGGGAAAATAAACACAAAGTAAGCAATTCAAACAAATACTCATACACCGGGATTCGAAGGTCAACTATATAGTAAGCGGATCCTTAATACCGGGGTGCCTAACACCTTCCCTGGGATTATCGTAACCTTTACCTAGAACTCGATTACAAAGGTTTTTTCACCAGCGTTTGAATAAACCCTTCAAACTTGGTTTTCCTAATTTTAAAATACCAGTGTGGCGATTCTTTTTTTCAAAACAAGTCCGAAAAGAGCACCAATGATTTCAAGATTTCCTCTCTCGTGCCCTAAACCCGTGCGAAAAAGTGAACCGTTACACTTAGTCAACCCCCATAAAATGTCTAGGTCATGGAACTATTAGTCTGAATACAAAAGTACAAGACGCAGCTCGATATACTACTAAGTCAACTAAAGAAGAAGGGGCTGCCATGATCTAATGGTGGCTCACCTTGACTAAACTGGATTAAAGAAAGCTGGAATAATCAAGTATCGGCTACCTAGTCCGTTGACCACACCTGCACACACACAAACATTAACAAGCTTGAGTCTAAAAGACCGAGCAAGATCAACGAGACACTCTCAGCTTACCCATGGGGCAAGTCTTAGAAGTCCCTGATAAGGCATAAAAGTAATTAAACAGTACAAGTATATTAAATATATACAAACACTGAAGCTGAAGCTGAAATCATGAAGCATAAAAAACCAACACATGAAATACTGTGAATCTGAATCTAGCTGACGGGACACGGTACGTATTTGTCCATGTCTTACCCCATCTTTCAGAGTGGGGATTATTTACCCACAATCTTACCCAAGTCACTTTTGATTCTAGTAGCTACCTCCAACTGAACCCAATGGGGCCTGGGCTTTATGCCCCTCTGAAGATATGATAAATTGGAACAAATATTCAATCAATACCAATTCAAAACTTTACATATATAGCAAATATCTATTGAAGGGAAATTACGCTAAAGGACTCATACGGTCATTACTTTAGACACTTGAAAATTATTCAATTTAGATCATGCTTGTCCACTCACACGAACTAAATGGTTTAAATGCATACATACAACACAAACCATATGCTTTTTATGAAAAGCAGGTAAGCTAAGAGTTTAAGCCCCACTTGCTTTATGATCGGTACGCAAACCTCTCTTGAAGTACCAAATTCTCTTCAAGGACCTCTAATAGTCTCAATCTATTCAATAACACAAATAATAGGTCCAAATTAATCTAGGGAAATTAATCCCATAATTTTAGGACATCTCTTGGTCAAAGTCAACTCTTGGTCAACTCCAATCCGCCCCTCGGGTCGACAATCCGAAATCCAAAATTGATTAAATAGACACGTTACCCATAAGTCATGAAGTCTAAATGTATAATCAAATCCTAATTTGTATGTCAATTGATGTGTCAAATCAAAATTTCCCCTATTTTAAGCTTAGAGCTAAACCTCAACATTCTTTAATTAAAAGTCAAAGTACAATACATATACAGGTGTACAGTATCACACACACTCTATATATTACTACATCGAAAGGGATTAAAAAAGGGTCATGGAATAAGGATTCAGGAATACCTCTTCTACCGGTTTCTAAAATCTAATTTTTCGAAGGCTGCAACTCTACATTCAGTTATCAGACAACAAGGCAATACTCTTTGGAATTCTCATATCCATGATTACTTGATAAGTTAAAGTGCATTCTATGTTTTGATGATGATCAAACTAATGGAGAAACAAAGAGAGACCTGATCTACGACCTGCTCTCTCTGTACAATGTATAGCCGCCAAAGAATCGTACAGAAAAGTAAGCTGCCGAACAACAGACATCAAGATAAAGAAGGTTCGCTCGTGGCCCACACTTTAGGTCAAACTTGGAGGATTTATCTCTATCATATCCCACATGCTCTTAATATATATACAACACATTACAACATATTAGGTATCACTTGAAAACCTAAACTATTGTGTGCAAAGCTTTGCCGCCAAAGTTCTCAAGTGGTCTCAAGAACAAAGGCCACTTACAAGCTGAAGGACCTAATCCAGACACCAGATTATGTCTATGTTCTTAAGGTTGTTGTAAGTCTTTGTTCATTAGTGCTTTAAATGGTAAACCTACTCTTCTTTGAAGAAATTGTTTGTAGGTACTATAAATTCTTAGTAGTTGTAAGGCAATTTACCTTTCAAACTATTGAGAGGTACCCTTGGCTAGAGCTAGTCAACGTGTATTGGTTGATTTGGCTAGAGTTAGTCAAACTTTGTTGAGTGCATGGCTAGAGTTAGTCATAGCAGTGTAGCTTGCAATAGGTGTATTGTAAGGGAGAGGGATTAAGGGTTTAATTCCTAGATGGCAAAGGGTTGTAATCTAAAAGTGCTTGATGTAATGGAGTTGAAATCCTACGTGATAGGTCGTGATTTTTAATCTCTTGAGCAAGGAGTTTTCCACGGTAAAATCTTGTCCCATCTACCATGTATCGCATCGTGAACCGGTAAATAACTGTGTCTCTCATATTCGTTTGGTGGACGCACAACCTCCAACAAGTATGGTATCGAATGTGTTTTTAAAAGGTTAACACCTAGAAAGAATCTGTGAAATGGCAGCCCCACCAAACTTGGAAGAAGGTCAATCATCCACTAGACCACCCAGATTCAATGAAAAATATTATGGGTGGTGGAAGGCTAGAATACATGACTTCATTAGGCGGAAGACTCAGAGTTGTGGGATATCATCTGTGATGGTCCCTATATTTCGATATCACAAGTGAAGTTGGTATAAAAACTACTGCCAAAACAAGGAAAGAAAACAATGATGCTGATAGGAAAGCAGTGAAGAAAAACTATAAAGCCAAGAAAATCCTTGTGTGTGGAATAGGACCTGATGAGCACAATCGAGTCTCACCTTGTTCAACTACTAAAGAGATCTGGGAATCTCTCCAAACTACCCATGAAGGAACAACACAGGTGAAGAACTCAAAAATCGACATGCTCAAAATAGAGTATGAGATGTTTAAAATGAAAGAGAATGAATCCATTCATGAGATGCACACAAGATTCACCTCTATTATCAATGAGCTTCATTCTCTAAGAGAAGTCATCATAACTACCAAACTAGGGAGGAAGTTGCTTGGTGTGTTGCCTGATTCTTGGGACAACAAGGTAAATGCTATCTCTGAAGCAAAGATCTCAACACGTTGACAATAGATGAGCTTATTGGAAACCTTAAGACATATGAGATGAAAATGACTATGAAGAAGGGTGAAAAGGATGAAGTCAAAAAGAAAAGGAGTCTAGTTCTCAAAGCTTCTAGAGAAGACTCAAGTGGCGATGAATTCGAGTTGTCATATGTCACACGGAGATTCCATAAATTGATTCGAAGACATGGTGGAATTCCGAAGATAGGAAGCTCCAGCAAAAATTTCAAAGGGAATGACTATTGCTGCCATAGGTGTGGAAAGCCTGATCACTTCGTCAAAGAGTGCCCTAAAAAAAAGCAGGACAATTACGATAGAACTGCAAAGGAACCAGGTTCCTAAGAGAAAGTTCAAAAAAAAGAAAGCTACTGATGAACTAGTAAAGCAAGCACTTGCTGCATTGAGGGATTCTTCTAGTAATTCTGAAAATGAAAATGAAAAAGGGGATACATTAATGGTAGTCATAGAAAATGAAGCCTCCAAGTATGAGTCAACCTTTGCACTCATGACGAAATCATATACAAATGATAATGATAAGAGTGATGAAAATGAGAGATTTTTTTTCTTTTGAGGTTAAGAAGAACCTGAAAGCCTACTCTCAGAAAAAGCTCATATCACTGTCAAGTGTGTTACTAGATGCTTATCATGCCCTTATTGCTTAGAAAATTCTGCTAACTTACGAAATTAGTGACTCCAAACTTGAAAGAGACAATTTGTTAGTGTCCATTGGAGAGATGAAGGAACAAATCGATGAGACCAATCAGCTAAATATCATGCTGCAAAGTCAAATGAGAAGGGATATAGAAGCATCTTTTAAAGGAAAAATAAATCTAGTAAGTCACTTGGAGCTTGAAAAATGAGATCAAAAGGGCAAAACTGAATATCACTGCTGAGATCGAGAAGAATGAGTAGTTGAAGGAAGCCTTAACAAGGATTAAGTTGATCTTGATAAATCTCTCAAGTGGACCTGTTCCTCCGATGTAATCACCTCCATGTACAAAAGCAAGGGAAATGGCAGGGAATGACTTGATTTTGAAAAGGTGACCCAAAATTCCTACAACAAATATGCCACGACAGCTGAGAACTAGTTGTGCACTCATTGTGGGCAAACAGGTCATGCAAAGCAATAATTGAGTCTCTTCAAAGGAATAATGATTTTATCAAAAAAGGAGTAAGTACAAAAGGAGTTGACTCTCAAATAAAAAGACCTCAGAGAAGGAGAGGAAATGTGCTGACCATATGGGCTAAAAAGAGCTTGATTCATCCCTTCTATAACTACAAGGGACCCAAGATGGTTTGGGTTCCCAAATCCAATCACTGACATTGTGTGCAGGCTGAGGAGAGAGAGAAGAAAGAAAGCTATCAACTATGCTGACAAACAGGGACAACAAAAATCTCATGGGTTAGTTAAAGAGGTCTCTCCTCAAGGCCTTCATGGCAAGATGTGTGCCCTTGGAATCTAAAGGAAAGGACACATCTCAATGTCAAATGCTGCAGTTCAGGATTCACAGTTACTCTGGGCAGAAGTAAAAAAGGAAGATGAGTAGAATAATGAAGTAGAAAATGCAAATCTTTGGATCAAAAGGTGGATGTGACAGTAGAAGGGATATACACACATGGGAGGTGTAGGACAGCGTGTGAACAAGTTTTCAGAATTGTTGCTCGACACCGTCAAAATTGTTTAGACACCCGGTCTCTCTGTGACTCAAGTTAGTAGTCCTTTCAGCACTTTCGTATGTTCTGAACTACTTAAGTGCCAAGTCGGCCAAGAGTCTCCTAATTCAAAATTCAAACCTTAAATCTTCCAATCGACGCTTCACTTCTGAACCAATCTGTCCCTCATATTACACCTGTCCTAAAACGCCATCTCGGATACCTTAAATACATCCCTCTTGTCTTTCTCTCTCCTCACTTACCAAAATCTTCAGACCATAAGAATCTCTCATTACCTCCTTTGTCTTACACAAGGCTGTCTGAACCAACTTATAACTCTGTATTCTCACCATGTACAAGCATCACTAAACCTTTTCAAACCAAATCAAAATGGTCTCCAAACCTTCATCCTCAGAGCACTTAATCTCCTCTAACCAAAGTACCTCTGAACCAATTCCAAAATCCCTCATACTCGTCCCTCTGGAAACTAGTAGATGAAGATTTTTGAGAAAATCTACATCCTTATCTGGTTTCTTTGACCAAAGAATAGCTTTCGACCTCATTGGAAGTGATGCAAATGTATACCTGCTATCATCAGACTCTTTTTTGAGAAAATCAGATGAAAGAAATGGAGGGGTTAAAATAGGAAGAGACAACATTGAAAACTCTGTAGGACAACAGATCATAAATCTTAACAGGGAAGAAAATGTTGTTGATATCTTACCCGTATCCCACCCTGAGAAGAAAACCTGGTGCTCCATCTATGTTGAAGCATCAAGTGCCTCAAAATAAAACTCAAGAGAAAATGTTGATTCTGATGGAGATATTATACTTTGTTCTGCAAACAGACCTCTAGTGGTGCGAATCCAAAGGAAAATAAGAAAAGGAAATCAAAGGGAAAGACAGAAGGAGAGGAGCGTGATACTCAGTCTGCTTCTCAAAAGAAGAGGAGGATAAGTACAAGTAAATAACCAAGTGCCTCTAAGAGACATGGAAGTGGACTGAGAGAGGGACACCTCCAAACACAGAAGATTCTCTTTAGAATGATGATTGATGTAAACTTGGGAGAGGAGAATGGGATGAAAGAACTGTTGGAAATGGTGGAATTTTAAGATTGAACTCATCTTCTTACCCCGCTGGCTCCGTATGTGTATGAAGCTAAAGTGTTTGAACTGTTTACAAATCCACGGCATCTTGATGACAGTACTCTGGTTCTAACAGTGAACGTGACAGATTTTGTTTTGACTGAATCAGTGCTAGCCGAAATTTTAGGAGTAAAAGCTGAAGGGCTGAGGGATGTGACTGGAAGGGTTTCCATCTCCTTTAAAAATGTGATCGTTAAGGAAGGAATGTTAGCCTTCCCAGGAAAAATCTCCAAAAAGGAGCTCGCTTCTACTTACCAATTGATCTTTGAATTTGTGGACAATGTACTCATACCGAAAATTGGAGGAAATGGCAGTGTCACTACGACACATTTGGTATTCATGGAAGTCCAATCAGTCTTTGAACCAATCAATCTTCCAGCTATCATGATCAAACATATGATCAATGCAGTGAGCATGGGGGAAAATGAACCTGGTCTTCCTTATGGCTTTCTCTTGACAAAGTGCTTGGGCATTTCAATGTAAGAACTGGAAAAGCTACCTTAGGAACAGAAGAGAACTTACTCTCCAGAGCTACTCTGAAAGACTGTGAGTGTGCGGCTGAAGGAGCGGGTTCCATCATTCCTATCCTAACTGAAGCACTAAAGGCAGCCAGTGCAAAAATTATATAGCTGAAGGCTGAGAACGCTCTTCTGAAGGATCAGTTGAAAGCTAAGGTGGAAGATCTTAGGAACCAACTGCTCCAGGTCAGGGTGCACACATTGAAAAAATTAACAAAATTCTTCACAATCTGGATCATCCCCAGTAACAAGTCCCTAGCATTTCCCTGCAGTCCTTGTCCCCCTCTCCCCCCGCCCCCCCAATGTCCGACTTCTCTCTTTCTGACTGGTACAATAGTGGTTTATTTAAGGGAAAAGTGTTCAAAACACACTCTAACTTTGGCCACTTTATGAGTCCTATGACCCCCGGACTATTTTTTTGTGTATTATTGAGGGTATTATTGGTGACGTGGACTCAATAATACCCAATTTTGAGGGACTCACTTTTTTGTCCACGTCACCCAATAATACCCTCAATAATACACAAAAAAATAGTCCAGGGGGGTCATAGGACTCCCGCAAAGTTGGAGTGTGTTATAGCAATTTTGGCCAAAGTTGGAGTGTGTTTTGAATACTTCTCCCTTTATTTAACATATGCTTACACTATTTGAACTACTATCTATTTTTGGGCTATTACATTGTTCTCGTGCACTATTGCTTGCCTGATCGTATTTTTCTGCTCACAATATGTTGTGCTTGTACCTCTTACTGGCTGTGGTCTATTTCCTTTTTGATAATGCCAAAAGGCGGAAGATATGTTGATGATATGAGAGCATGATGGATATGTGCCTATAAGTGATGAGAAGTATGTTGTGATTAAGGGGGAAGAACTGGAAGATTGATATGAGATGTGGTTGAAGAACCCTTTAGTGGGTAACTTGGTCTTGCAGTGTATTTTGTTGCTAACATGTTGTGGATGCCTTGAAACAAATGAAGTGGGATCTGATTCTCAAGAGGAACATCGTCTATAAGTTTGTCACCATAAAAAAAAGGGAAATTGATAAGTTAAAGTGCATTCTATGTTTTGATGATGATCAAACTAATAGAGAAACAAAGAGAGACGATCCGCGACTCCTTTCTCTTATTACAATATACAACAAGAAGAATAAGATACCGTAAAGCTATGCCAAACACGCACATCAAGATAAAGAAATTTGCGTGCCCATGCTTTAGGTCAAACTTGGAAGAGTTGTCTTTATCATATCCCACATGCTCTTAATATACATACAACATGTTGCAACATATTTAGGTATCACTTGAAAACCTAAACTATTGTGTGCAAAGCTTTGCCGCCACAAGTTCTCAAGTGCTCTCAAGAACAAAGGCCACTTACAAGTTGAAGGACCTGATCCAAACACTAGATTATATCTATGTTCTTTAGGTTGTTGTGAGTCTTTGTTCATTTGTGCTTTAAATTGTAAACCAACTCTTCTTTAAGAAGCTGTTTGTAGATACTTTAAATTCTTAGTAGTTGTTAGGCAGTTTACCTTTCAAACTATTGAGTGGTACCCTTGGCTAGAGTTAGTCAAGGTGTATTGGTTGGTTTGGCTAGAGTTAGTCAAACTTTGTTGAGTGCGTGCTATAGTTAGTCATAGCAGTGTAGCTTGCAATAGGTGTATTGTAAGGGTGAGGGATTAAGAGTTTAATTCCTAGATTGCAAAGGGTTGTAATCTGAAAGTGCTCGACGTAGTAGAGTTGAAATCCTACGTGGTAGATCGTGATTTTTAATTCCCTGAGCAAGGAGTTTTCCACGGTAAAATCTTGTCTCATTTACCTTCTGCACTGCATCAGGGAACTGGTAAACAACCAGATCCCTCATATACTGTTTAGTGAACGCACAGCCTCCAACATTGCTAGACTAAAAAAACTATTGTATAACTCTTTCTCCTAAACCTTATACTGATGCCTCCACTATCAGTAGCCAAAACCCCTATTTGCGTGCTCTTCATAATAACCCCAAAATGATCAATTAACTTACCTACCCTATGACCACACGTGCTAGCAAAAAGAACTGGTGGGCTTTGGCCTATTTTCAACCTTTGTAAACTTACCAGAGCCTCTTAAAAGTCAACTATAAATTTGACCCTCTAACTACTTATAATTAATAATAAACTATCTCATACATTATAGGATGAAAATCATTTTTATCTCCCAACTTTGCTTTAAAAATCAAACTCCCTCTCAACTTTGAACAATAGTCATTCTCCCCCCTTTATCCTAATTGACTTTCTTAAATTCCTATCTACCATTACATTATCAACTTGTCTTTTTTTTTTTTTCTTTCTTTTACTTCTTTAAAATCATGATTTTTTTTTAATCTCTGTAATCTATGTAACAAATTTTCTTTAAGAAATTAAATATTATTTTCGAGACAGGAAAAAAGTGATAAATACTAGTCAAGTATATAATTTAATGACATTCTATAATGAAATAAATGAGAAGAATAAGAATTTTTTTATTGATTATAATCAAAATTCTTACATCTATTTATAAAGTATAAATAACAGGTAATAATAACTTTAAATATATTTCAATGCAGGTAATACAAAATAATTAATAAAAATAGAGGTATATTCTATAACAAATTCCTAAAAGATTATCTATTTATATTATAAATGAATTTTAAATTATAATTTAAAATATTCCATTATTGACAACCAAAAACTCATTTATATATTGACAAGAGAGAATAAGAGAGAAACTTATAATATACATATATATATATATATATATATATATATATATATATATATATATATATATATATATATATATATATATATATATATATATATATATGTAAAAATAATAGGTAATATGTGTGTGCTCGTGCCCATGTACATACATAATATATACTTAATCCATGTAATATTAAAATGATTACTTTACTTATAATATGAATTTCAATTAAAAAAAAAACTATACATACCTAGGTTAAAATAATAAATTTTATATAATATAAAAAAATATTACATAGATGGAGGAGTGAAAATGTCAAGGGTAAAATAGACATTAAATAGAAGAAAGGGGGGAGAATGACTATTGTTCATAGTTGAGGGGGGATTTGATTTTTAAAGCAAAGTTGGGGGGTGAAAATGATTTTCACCCATACATTATATGTGTATAAGCAATATGTTTAATAATACATATATATTATATAAATCTATTTTAAAATTACTCGCTTCGATATGAAATTCGTTAAAATTAGTAAGCTATAATTAAAAAAATAACTGTAAAATTCACTTGGAAACTATCAGGTCGTTACAATTCGTGGCATTATCTTCACCAAATTGATCTCCGTTTCTTCTTTGCACTTCAAAGGAAATATAACACTAAAACAGAAAGCAAATTAGATCTATTTAATAGTATATTTGAATTTCTGAGAAAATTAAACATATTATACAACATGTAAGTGGACATACTAATAGGATTTTGAGTTTCATTCTCTTGTTAGCAAAACTTTATTCATGGTCATGTCAATTTAATTACCAGTGAAAACTAGTATGTACACAACCTGTAATTTTCTTGTCAATCATACTGTAATAGCGATTATATGTTTAGATTTTCATCGTTAATTTTTTTTTTTTTTTTTTGGTAATTAGCAGTATTTTATTTACCAGGGAAATTTTTACATCGTTTTAGGATCAGAACCCATCTAGAGTTGGACATGCCCCAACTTCTAGTGCAACATCAACATCAGAACATCGCTATCTCAGAATCATACAGCTATACATTTTTCCTATGGATAGAAATTCAGAGTTTGTAATATTTTTGCAAGTCTTTCCTTTTTAGCTCCTGCACAATGTACATCTTGGATAATCATCTTCACGATTGCTTTTGCTATTCTTCTTTTACTCTGGAATGCCCTTTGATTCCTCTCTTGCCATATATAGTATATGCATCCTGATAGAGTCATGCGATATATCTCAGCCTTTGCACTGCTCCCATTAGCGTGATCTCTGGCCCATTTTTGCTCTTGGTCCCAGCTGAGTACCTGTCTCTGTATCTTCTGCCACTTAAGCAGTTTTCCTCATACCAAGTGTGTTGTTGGGCACTGGAATAACAAGTGTTGTACGCTTTCTGGATTGGCTTCACAAAGAGGGCATGTTGGACTACAGTCAATGTTCCATTTGATGAGCCTGTCTTTGGTAGCTAATCTGCCATGGATTGCTAAATAGTGTATGAACACCATCTTGGGCAGCCATGGTTGTTGCATATAATTTTCTTCCACCTTGTTTTTGGATAGTCCCCTCTCAGTTTGTTGTATATCTCTCTGATTGAGTAGGTTGGTAGTTGCATAAATGAGGCTTGTGTAATCGACTTCCTCTAAGTATTTTTTTACATTGAGAATCTTCCATTACCATGAGGCCCTCTCTCTTACTCGTGTTCCGTATGTCATTTCCCTTGATATAGTAAGAGTGCACCCATTGTATCCAAAGCTTATCTTTTTTCTTGAACAGATTCCATAGATGTTTAAGTACAGTAGCTCTGTTCCATATATATACATCAGTAATGTTTAAACCCCCAGCTATCTTGGGCATACATAAAGTATCCAAGCAATCAAAGCACTTTTTAAGGGTTCAACACTGCCAGTCCACAAGAATTTCCTGCATATAGTCTCAATTTGCTGAATGATCTTCTGTGGGAGTATAAAAATTTGGGACCAAAAATTTTGTATTGCTAGTAGGACACTCTTGATCAACTGGAGCCTGCCTGCGTATGAGAGAAATTTTGTTGTCCATATAGTGATCTTCCCAACCATTTTATCCAGGAGAGGTTGACATTGTCCGATGGATAACCTTTTGGAGCTTAAAGGCACCCCTAGATATCTGAATGGCAAAGTGCCAGTGGTGAAGCCCAGTGCTTGGGTGATCTCCTGTTGATCCTCTGGTGTTACTCCCCCAAAGTATATGCAACTCTTTCCTTGGTTAGCAATCAGACTAGAGGAAGAAGAAAACAATTGAAATGCATCATACAACATTGTAGCAGAACCAAGATCCCCTCTGCAGAACAGAAGCAGATCATCTGCAAATCCTAGTTGGACAAGGTTCAGTTTCTCACATCTAGGGTGAAAATTGAAGTCAAGGCTGTTTTTGAGGTTTTTAAGAATCCTACTCAAGTATTCCATAGCAAGTACAAACAAGAAAGGAGATAGTGCTTCCCCTTGCCTCACCCCTCTCTTTGCATCAAAGGGTGGGGTTGGGTTGCTATTGATCAATATGGAATAAGACACTGTTTTGATACATGTCATGATCCATTTGGTTAAAATGTTAGGAAAGTGTAGTCCATTTAAAATTTGATCTAAGAAAACCCATTCCACTGAATCGTACGCCTTTTGCATGTCGATTTTTATCATACATCTCGGTGAAACACCCTTTCTCCCATACCCTTTAACTAGTTCATGACTAAGAATGATATTGTCATGGATGACCCTTCCAGGAACAAAGGCTACCTATCCACTATCTATGAGACTATTCATCACCCCTTGCAATCTAGATGTTAACATTTTCGAGATAATTTTATAAATGGTTGTGCAACAAGAGATTAGCCTCTACTGTTTAATGGAAGTAGGATTCTTGACTTTGGGAATAAGTGTGACAGCTGTGCAGTTTATGGCTTTATGCATCTCATTAGTGTCAAAAAAATGCAGAATAGATTGAGCTACCTCCTGCCCAATTATTGTCCAAGCCTTTTTGAAGAAGTGCGAATTAAATCCATCAACTCCTGGAGCCTTCAAGTCATCAATGTCTTTCAATGCTTGGTGTACATCATCTGCCGCAAATGCTTTGATCAGAGTTGCTACTCTCTACTCAACTTTGGCCCCTTTTTTAACATTGTTGGCTGGATTGCTGGTAATGTTGGGTTATTGTTAGCAAATAGGGATTTATAAAAAACCTCAAAGACACCTCTTTTTAATGTCGAACTTCATGATGGACGATTGTGTTGACTGTCTGTCGTTCGAGGATTTGATTTTGTGCTGCCCTACTCTTGATTGTAGCATGAAAGTAAGCAGTGTTTGAATCTCCTGCTTTTAGCCACTGAACCCTTGATTTCTGCCTGTATATACTTTCCTCAATCTTATTCCATTTTTCTAGACTCTATTTCAATTTCTTTTCTGCATCAAATAGATCAACTGTATGGTCCGGTCTTCTCATTTGCTCTTGCAAATCTTGTAGTTTCTTCTTGGTGTCTTTTATTCTCTCAGCAGTTCATGTAAACTCCTGCTTGTTCAGATGTTTCAGTCCCATCTTGACCTCTTTGAGTTTATGCGTATTCTCTTCATGGTGACATTGGTTGAACCAGGTCCCGGCTATTTTGTACTATTTCAAAGAAACTTTGGGTGTTCGGGATAGGCGATTTAGGAATCTAAAAAGGCTTAGAATGTTGTTATGCGCTGGATTCCCCACCTCAATGCTAAGGGCGAATGATCAAAGAATAAAGGATCAAGTACATAGGCCTACTGTTGGCATGTTCATCATATAAGGTTTACCAATGCTCTTTCAATTTTGCTTCGACATGATTGTTGGTCCATGTGTGCTCCTTCCACATGGTACCACCATACCAGTTGTCATTTATGAACTCCTCAAAGTGTTTTATCTCCCTTTGTCTGGATCATTTGTTCCTTGAATTCTATCTCCGATACTCAGTATTGCATTGTAATCTCCCATTAAGAGCCATGGTTTTTGAGTTCTGCTATCAATATCCTTTAACTTCTTCCATAACCCTTGCCTATCATGCATTGTGTGAAGTCCATATATAGCATCCAGCATTAGATTTACCCCATTCAGATCAATAATTTCCACCAAAATAAACTGTACATGACACTGAATCTTTGTGACCTTCACTTGTTTAGGGTCCTATATTACCCATATTCTACCTCTTGTTCTGGATGTTGCATTTGATATCCATTCCCACCCTGGGGCTATGTTTGAGATGGCTTTATTAGCTTTAGTATCTTGGGTTATGTGCTCGAGAATGGCCAGGACACTAATTTTATTTACTCTAATATACTCTTTCAACTCCCTTTGCTTATATACTTTATTTACTTCCCTAACATTCCAAGTAACAACTCTCATTGACAGAGGGGGGGGATTTGTTCATGGTATTCTTTACCACTTGTACTACCCCTCGTCTGTGTGTCTGATACACTCCCTTGTCCTTCCTGCTAGGGAGCTAAGATTTGAAAAGCGTTACACAGTGTTCGGGTTTTGCTGTTGTGAGGATCTTTCATTTGAACTTTTTGTAGGAGACCCCCCCCCCCTCATCGCTTTCTAGTCACCCCTACTGGTTGTATGTCCTCTCTGTAATTCCTGCTCCGCCTTATTTGATGTCATCGTTAAGGTTTTTGCATCTCAAATTATAAACATTAATCATCTTAATTAAGTTATATGCGATTTGTGAGTCCGTTATGTTTTGCACCCTAATGTATGTTCTCTTTTGCGTTTCGCACCCTGCCCTATTTTTTCTTTTTTATGATTCGCACCCTAACCTCTTCATTTTCTTGCAAAATAATAAAAACACTCTTTTTAAAAACATTTCAGAAGGGCAAAATTGGAAATACAAATAGTAAAGAAAGAAACGGCACAAAATTAAGAAAGAACTAAATAAGAAAATGATTAGCTTGATTGTTTCTTTCTATAATTGATTTTTCCAGGGAGTCTTGGATGGAAAATACGATGACTTTCTTTAATTATCTTCATCCATAACTACAGAAGTAATTTAAGTTCCTGCAACACTTGTGATTTTTTCTGGGAGGACCGAGGGGTCCAAGATTTTCTGGGTTTTGTTCTTATATGCAATCCCGAATTGTGATAGGGAAGACATGGAGCTAAGTCTTACAATGTTGGTTGCCCAAATTATGAGGGGCTGTCTTTACATCACTTTCTTTCTGAATACCTTCTGGTTTTCAGTCTTGCTTGTCTTAATAATGTTCTCTTCTCTAACCTTAATTGTCATGGTGTGATATATATACACCAACAAATGCAACTAGTCGAACTTATCACAGCATTGATGTCGAGCAGTAAAGACTTAGGTCTCAAATGGCACCGTTGTTGAACTCTTGGGAGCCATTGGAGTTATTTGTTCTGTACACATGCGTAGTATTCAATTGATAATAGAAATCTTGTCTCATGGGTG
The DNA here is from genome assembly GCF_029784015.1 of Lycium ferocissimum. Classification (NCBI taxonomy): domain Eukaryota; kingdom Viridiplantae; phylum Streptophyta; class Magnoliopsida; order Solanales; family Solanaceae; genus Lycium; species Lycium ferocissimum. The sequence goes on from NC_081344.1 coordinate 63,493,505, forward strand.
GCCTATCGAAATGAAAATCAAATGTCGAGCAAAGGTGCCACATGTATATATCATAAAGAAAGAAATAGACTAACTAGTTGCAGTCTCCTCTTATAATAGTATTTTTTTTATTGGAAATAATAATTATTTGTAAAATTGGTTAGGGTTTATATTTTAAACTAAAATTTGGGTTTGTAGTCAA
>NC_081344.1:63493785-63540323 GCF_029784015.1 Lycium ferocissimum
CAGAGTTATAGATCAAAAGATAGGTGCAAAGTATCCAGAGGTAGAAGACATGCCATGAGACTAGGAAAATGATTTTTCCGTAAAATTCACCAATTCATAGAACAAACAATGACAAATAAAAATTAAAAAAAAAGTGGAATTAAGAGATCCTCTTTAAATTCCTCTCCTTTTTTTTTTCATAGGGCGAGTACACCATCTTTGAATTTGCTTGTAATTTGTCTAGACTTCTATGCATGAACAGGGGCATGTACCCTATGAAGACATTGTATGTATGAACAAATGAGAACAAGAGAAAGGAAAACAAAATTAGAGAAGCATTTTCTTATGGTTAAACTAAAATCGAACCCCTAATTGATTTACCGACAACCAATAACAAATATCTTATTGGTTTGGTTAGTTTAGCATGTAGGAGATATATTCAGAACCATGTTGTACATGCAAAATTATAGATCAAAAGATGGGTAAAAAGTATCCAGAGGTATGCCATGAGACTTGGAAGTGATTTCTCTATAAAATTCACCAATTCATAGAACAAACTATGACAAAAAAATACAATCTTCACATGATTAATGAACAAAAAATGTAAAAATAGAGAGGAGCTAGGCACAATATATACCAGTTTATCTTCCCTCGGACTTAACCAATTGAGAGAAAACTTTACTCATGGAAACTCCAGATAAATCATCAAGATTCGACGGTCCAAATTGCCCGGTTGAAGCAGTGGCATTGACATGACTGAAATCGTTCAGTTGAGGAGAGAGCACTCCAATGAGATTGCTACTGTTTTCATCAGGATCGACTTGAACAACCGCCTCTTGAAGTTGAAGTGCATATTCGAGGTTCCATAGCACATCGCCCATCGAAGGCCTGTCCACACCAAAATCAGCCAAGCACTTCTCTGCTGTCTCCCCGAACTTCCTGAGGGAATCCGGTCTTATTTGTCCAGCAAGTTTCGGATCTATGATTTGCTCGAGCTGTCCCTTCTTCTGCCACTTCATCGCCCATTCAGCTAGATTTACCATCTCCCTCGGAAGAGTCGGATCGATGACAGGCCTAGCACAAAGAACTTCAAATAAAACAACACCGAAAGAGTAAACATCGCTTTTTTCAGTCAATTGCTGCCTCCTGAAATACTCGGGATCTAGGTACCCAAAGCTCCCTTTCACCGCTGTGCTAACGTGTGTTTGATCGAGCTCGGGCCCCGCCTTAGAAAGTCCGAAATCAGCAACTTTCGCCATAAGATTCTCATCAAGCAATATGTTTGCAGATTTGACATCACGATGTATAACCGCTTTGGCATAGCTAGTATGAAGGTAGTGTAGACCTCTGGCTGACCCAATACATATCTCGAGCCTCTGTTTCCAGCTCATACTAGGCATATCCGAATTGTACAAATGCCCCTTGAGGGTCCCGTTTTCCATGTACTCGTACACAAGAATCATCTCGTTCTTTTCATCACAGTATCCGATTAACGAAACAAGATGACGATGGCGAAACTGAGAGAGCATCTCTATTTCAGTTTGGAACTCCCTAAGACCTTGTTGGGAACTGGTACTTCCCCTTTTCACAGCTATCTTCGTACCATCGCTTAAAACACCCTTAAATACCTTTCCGAAACCACCTATTCCAATGACCAAACTCTCATCGAAATTTTTGGTTGCTTCTTGCAAGGCTACAAAAGGTATGCGATAACTCATGTTAGATGTAGCACTTATGGTCGTCCCGTTTGAATATTTGCTTCCCATAGTGTGAGACATGCCACCAGTGGTAGAGAAAGGAACCCATGATTTTGACAGGCGAAGTTGTTCCTGCTTTCTCCTTCTGCGCATGCAAAACAAAACACCAACCATCAGCAAAGCGAGTGTGACACCTATGATCACACCCACAATTACACCGATATTCTTCTTTGAGCCCGAGCTTGAGGAAGTAGGTACAGAGGGCACATCCGCAAGGCTTCCTCGAGAATTATTCAACTTCAGCAGTTCCAGTCCATTTAGAAAGGCATCTGGATAAGCACTCTTTGAAGATGGGCCAATACTAATGCTAATTTTGTTGCTATTAGCCAGTGGGGTAACAAAATCCATGTAATACGCGTTGGCCAATCCGCTAACTTTAGAACTCAGATCGAAATCAGCAGCTACATTCGACGAATCAACATAGATATTAAACAACAGCTGGTTAGCAGCTGTAGTTACTATATCGCACAAGTGTAACCGAATGAAATACTGGAAACCTAACTCCACATTGAACCCCCAAGTCACATTAAAATTAGCACTAGCATCGTTACCAGAAGCATCCACATTCATCTTAGTGGCAGTACCATAAACTGTCTGAGGTGCAATATCCACTGTTGCTCCATCTGCAGGATACTTAACAGATCCGATCTTTGACACGGACTTAGCGAAATCCGGTTGTGTCAAAAAACTTTTATCAGGTACCCAATTTCGCCATAGTGTATCGTTTTCAAACGATACAGCTGGTCCACCCATGTTTACTCTAGCAACTGTTTCTATTGCCTGAGCATACATATTACTGAATACTCCCGGTGGATCGAAGGTCGGGGCCTCCTCGGTTATAAGGGAATCAGGTACGGACACGACTTCCAAGGCATTTATATAGGCAAATGAATAGCTCAAAGGAGAGAAAATGATAACAAGATCCTTTGTTGTTACATTCACAGAAAATTCTTTAATAGAAACATTCTTAGGACTAAAACTGCCAAGGAGAACATTTTGTTGAGTTTTAACTGAGAATCTTGATGAGCTCATATCATATTCTTTGTAAACAAATGGATTAAAATAAAGGCGGATCCAATGCCTACCAGATTTGGTAATAGTGAATTTATAACTAGATTCTTTAGTAAATACTCTAGCTGTTTGATAAAGAGGTGAATCAACAGAATTTGTAATTGAGTTTTTTGAAGGTGTAATATCAGCTAATATATTTTGATCAGTTGAAAGATATTTTGCAGATGATTTATCAGACACAAATACCCTATTACCAATATTAGTATCTTTTGAAGATCCACAGTTTATTAAGTAATTATCTTCAGGTTTAAATCCAGAAACACACAAAAATCCCAACATTAATGTAAACAAAAAACTATATAATGACAACATCTTAAAACTCCAGGAATCCATCATTTTTCAAGAATTGAAAAAATTCAAGTATTTGTACTAAAACCCACAAAAGATAACTGCAGAAGAAGTGAAAAGATTGCACCTTTATGATTAAATATGCTCCAAGAATAAGATAGAGAGATTACCCAGATTTGAAATGAAGATATTTTCTTTTTGATGGAAGAAAGAAAAGCAAAGGATGTTTTTTTCTTGCATAACAGCACAAATCTAGCAAAGCACAGGTCACCGCAGATGCAGACCAGCTGGTAGAGTATTTAAGAAATAAAATAAACATTTTCTTCTTTTTTTCCCCAAGATAATAAGGAGTATTAAAGTGGAAAGAACAAGCAATTGAAGAATTAAGAAGTCAAAAAAAGTCACTCATATTTATTTCTCCCTCTGTTTTAAAATGTTTGTCTGATTTTAATTTGGCACAGAATTTAAGAAAGCAACAAAACTTTTGAATATTGTGGTTATGATTGTTAACTGAAGATATGTAGAATGTATCAAAATATCTTTTGATCTTGTGATCTTAAATATGTCATGTGAAAAATTTGAATTAAATAGTTATCAAAAAAGAAAAGAGACTTTCTTTTTTTTTAAAACGGACTAAAAATGAAAGTAAGACAAACATTTTGAAACGGAAAGTATTCAACAACAACATACCCAATGTAGTCCCAAAAATAATGTCTGAGAAGGGTAGAATGTACTCGGCCTTACCCCTACCTTGTGCACGTAGAGAGGCTGTTTTGAGTCACTTATATCTATTCCTATGTGGTAATTAACTTTAGAGTTAATGATCAAGAATACCCTTAAACGGTCACTTTTTTCGCGAGTTTCATATCTCAATTATTCAGTGTTTCTTTTATCTACCTAAATTATTACTCCATTTATTTAAAATGCAACTCGATGTTGTCTTGCTGAGTTGGCCATTTATTTTCTCCAATCAACAACAGGCGCGTGGAAGCCAACTCAGCATCGTGGTGAGTCTTGATTCAAAAAGTGTAATAGTTTAGATCGGTGTTTTCAAAGGCGTTTTCGGGCCGGGGCGTACCAAAAACGCTCCGGGACGTAAATGAAAGTCGTAGATCCATAGCGCGTACGCCGTAGAAATTGGGGCATAAATTCCGGACTCAAAAGTGTAAGCCCCGGGCGTAAAAGCATACGCCCTGGGCGTTAATTATGATTTTTTAAAATTATTTTGAGAGTATTTTTGTAATAGATTATGATTTTTGTTATTGGTGTAAAGATATTTATACTTCAGGTTTTCATGTTGTGGTGATTTTCCCTAAAATATATAAATAAAGAAAGTAACTCTCATTAAAAATAACACTGCCATAAATAGTTTTTTTAGATAATTATGTTTTAAATTGATATAATAGAGATTTCATAGCACTATGTTTATGAATCAACTTAATTTATCCATTTTTTTATCATTGTTCTTACACTTTTTACCTTTCTCCTTCTTTGAAATATATAAATAAAAATCAGTGCAAATAGTAATTGAGGGAGGGAAAGACTAATAGATGTGAAAATTAATGATTAAGTGGATGAAGATTTCATTTTAAAAATTACATAGGCTATTATAAGTTTTGTGTTGTTACCTTTCTCAAACAATAACTGTAACAATTTTTTTAATATTATTGGTAATTTCTTTGATTTTATTTCCAAAATTTTAGTTATGTTTTTTTTTAGTAATAAAATTATAAAATTGAACATACATGAGACATACGCCCCCTAAATCCATGAGACTTATACCCCGTATTTCAGAACTTACGCCTCGTCCTGTGTTACGTAAAACGCAATGCCTTGCCTTGTGCCCCGCGTTTTAAAATAATGATTTAGATAAATGGAACGATATGCAGTTAAGATATAAATCTCGCGAAAAGATATTGTAATTGACATTTGTTTTTGATCATTAAAAAAAGTTCAAGGGAACAACTCTGTAAAGAGGAGAAATCTCAGTTAGTCTTTTTCTTTTTTAAGTACTTTAAAGAGCACAACTAGTGAACTGTGAAGCAATTCACCACAACTTCCAAAGATGAAAGAATAAATAATGCATGTGCGTTTCACGCAAAATGTAGAAAAGAAAAACTTTTTATGTGTTGCACTTAGCAGGCGTTTGAAATTATGATTTGAAATCATGATTTAAAATCAGCATTTGGACATGCGTTTTATCTATGGACTGTGGTTTGAAATTTCAAATCATCCAAAATGCATGATTTGGGGTTTCAAACCATGATTTCAAAAATGTTAAATATAAAACTTGATCCATAAGTTTATATTTTGTAAAAAAAGATCCATAAGTTGACAGATATTTTTAACAATTATTCTCACCAACCATTTACCAACCTTTATTTATGTCTACCATGTGAGAGGATTATATTAAAGAGTAGTTACATTACTATTCATGTTAATTTTTTTTTTTTATTGAACTAAAGTTTGATCAATTAATGTTATATTTTTTTAGAAAGGCCTTCTAGTAGCGTATTAATTTTGTTATGAATTATGACTTGCTCATTTGGTAAAACTGTATAAGAATTGAGAATATTTTGATAGTTTTCACAACTTGTGGGGTTTTTATATCTATAAGTAAAAATACAACTTAAGAAATCTAAATTGCATGTCCAAATATGGTTTCATCTCATGGTTTCAAACCATGTCCAAACGGCTCCCTAGTGTTTGTATCAAATTAATACATATAAAAAGTATTTATTTATATAGACATTTTATTATCAAAATGATACATATGATATTCCTGTCATATACTTCCTCCGTTCACTTTTACTTATTGGCTATATTAAAAATTAATTTTCACTTTTATTTGTCCAGTTAAGTATATAACGAGAAAGAATTTTTTTTTTCTGTTTTACACTTAGCGTTAATTACTCATTCCAAATTATTTCTTAAGTACATTAAAACTATACACCAATTAATATGAGTATGATAGTAAAATATACACTTCATTTATTATATTTTAAGGGGTGTGCATAGTCTATTATGGAAAGGTAAAAAATGACCTGAGAGAGTATAAACTTTTACTACCATTTGACTATAATTAAGCAGATAATATATATTCCCACTTTATTTGTGCTTTTATGGTCGTTTGGTGCATGGCCAAAATTATCTCGGAATTATAATCCCGGGACTAATTTATCCCATATCTTAGGACTATTTTATACCATCTCCTAGATGGTATAAAATAGTCCCAGGATAAGTGGTATAAGAAGGTATATCAATTTATATCATGGGATGCATTTTATACTTTGTTTGTTAAGGTATAAATTTATCCAGGATAAATTTATACCTTGTACCAAACATGGTATAAAAAATTAGCCTTCGGGATATCATTTATACCTTCAACCAAACGACCCTTTAAAGTAAGACTATTTGTTTGGTCATTCATATAATAACTTTTTATGTAATCACTAATAGTTTGGTGATTTTACTTATCAAGGGTTAATTTAATCAATTTTTTGAGGTTATCAATTTGATTAATTACAATTTCTTTAGAATTACTTGAATTTAAAAATTAAAAAAAAAAACTAAACAAAAAGTCTATATATAACAATTTTTCTCCCGTCAAAATAGAAAATATACATTTTGAAATGTTAGTCACTATTAGTCAATCTTTCTGGTCTTTTCTTAACACGAGCAATAATAATTTATTTTTCGGTTCCTCAAAAGTAACTTTTAAGTTCAGAAATTTACGTGAGTCTAGCATTACTTTAGCAATTTATTTGAGCTTTATTATTATTTGAATAGTTTCTAAAATTTTAATAGAATCATATAGCTGATTTCCAACTAATTTGAGATTAAAGTGCAGCTAATTGATTGATTGACTCGTGATTTTTGACTTTTGAATCATATTTTCATCTTGTTTGCGGCGCTTTGTCTACTATCTAGATTTTCAGTCATACAAAATTTTATTCTTTGTTTTTAAAGGAATTAACCAATACTTTTACATTTCAATTTAAAAATGAAAATTTCTTTAGTTGGTAACTATAAAAAACTGTCATTTTCACGACAATAAATCTAACATCAGTTGAATAAAAACTAGACAAATTAGCTTCACCTAACCCAAATTTTTCCCATTTTAAGATTTGTCCAGTTGCACTAAACATCTGCTCCCTCCGTTCACTTTTACTTGTCCAATATTTCAAAAATAGATTTTTATTTTTATTTATCACTTTTAGCATATCAAGATAAGATAATTTATTTTTTCCTATTTTATTCATAATATTAATTACTCACTTCAAATTATTTTTCAAATTCGATAAAAATATGCACTAATTATATGAGTATATTGGTAAATTATGCACTTTATTTATTATTTCTTAAATAGCGTGAAAAGTTCAAAGTGAATAAGTAAAAGTGAACGGAAGGAATACATTTCTACTGTATAACCTATATTAAAATATTTTGACCTACTAATTTTTGTTCAATTTCTGTGTCACCGCCTCACAGGTTGGCTAAGAGCCTGTTTGGATGAGCTTATTTTAAGCAGCTTATAAGCTGCAAACAACTTATAAGCTAAAAGAAAAAATAAGTTGGGGTAGTCCAACTTATTTTTTTTTGGCTTATAAGTTGTTTTCAGCTTATAAGCTGCTTTAGATAAGATAAGTCAAACGGGTTTAATTATTTTTTTAAGGTTATTTTAAGCATAAAATAACTTTAAGCTGACCAGCCAAACACTCAAAAAAAGCTGAAAATAACTTATAAGCAATTTATAAGCCAATTCAAACGGGCTCTAAGTCTTTTCAGCTCCCATAATGTACTGGCCACTTGAGTGCCTACATCATGTGAAATCAATTTGGCAAATCCAATAAAAAGTTAGTCCAACCACTTTCTTTTTAATCATTGCTATTAACATGTCATTTTGGGGTTGTTCACATTATTTCATGATTTTCTATCCATTATTTCTTTACCTCATCACTACTCCCTTCTGTTTATAATAATTAAGAGGAGTTAATTTTTTTTTTTTAGATTTACTCTTATTAAGTATTAAGTGATCAGAGCTCAATATATCAAATTAATAATAATATGTAAAAATGAAAAGGTCTTTTGGCCACTCTTTGTCGGCCATAATGGCCCAAATGAGGGTAGCATAGTAAATTTATACGGGTATCTAAGATAAATTTAATAATTTATACTTAGTTAATGTCATTCCTATCCTTTTCTCTTAGAATTTATCTTAATTCAAAATTATATATGTAAAAAATATGAAGGTCTTTTCATAGGTGTGATTAAATTTGAGCCAAATTGACATGGTAGTTTAGCAGTTTAATTAAGAATAGTTTATACCTATTTTTTAAAAATTTATATTTTTTAAGAGGTGTGCTAAAATCTAATTGGCTACCTATTTTGGTGGAGTACCGTTTCCAACTCAAGACACTGACTCCAAGGCCACATTTTTTTTCTCCCTTTGAATCTTTACGTTTCCTTTCGCCATCACATGGCCACTTCTGTAGGTGTCGCATCACCAACATATGTCTGTTCATTTTTATTTATTCACTATATTAAAATTATATTTTCACTTTTAACATATGAAAAGAATTTTTTTTTTTTTTTTTTGTGTTTTATTTTTAGCATTAATTACTTATTCTCAAAACTATTTTTCAAGATCTAAGCCTAAACTTCAATTATTGTGGGTATTGTGGTACCCATATTAATTATTATTTCTTAAAGGACGCGCAAAGTTCAAACTGAACAAATAAAAGTGAAAGAAGTGAGTAGTAATTTATAATTCCCTCAAGTTGAAGCTCTAGAGGAGAAAAAGCACAATTTTTTTATTTTTATTTTTATTTTTAATATATCAATAGAAGATTGAACCCGAATATAATGAAGGAAAAGTTACTCAATTTCGAATAATACACATACTTTAAACTTATGTGTTAGATTATTGTCTAATAATATAATGTGTCGTCCACCTTATGTTAGGTTAATAATTTTACCTTTAATAACTAATAAGAGATGAATTTGACAAGGGAGGCTTATAGTGAACATATCGACAAGTGGCTGGTAGATGAGAACATATTTGTCTTCTGTGCCTCTTGGGTGGTATGGAGAGGAAACAAAAATTACTACTCATATGACCTTTTGTCCATTGTTTTAAGGTTTTGACACTTTCATCGAGAAGTTATTTAATATAGCATTAATGATATTATCATAGGAGGATTTCAAAAGATCATGGAATAAATGGATCTCCTGCTATAAAAATAAATAAATAATAATAATAACAGAAAATGGAACAACTTAGGCCATGGGAGAATATCACTCCAAAAATATCAATGTCAAACAAATGGGACAAAATATTTGATAATCTGACTATGAAGGTTGTCATTTTAAGGACAACTGTATGGTGTAGTAGCATCTCCAGCTGTGAAGCTAATGGGTTAAAACTAAATGTGCTGGCTTTTAGCTCATTTCAAATGCTCAATTTGCATTTAGTTTCCCCTGAATTTTGCGCTATTTGGGAGGATAAAGTAAGATATTCCAGTCTCAAAGTTATTGATTTTCCTCATAAAAAATGTTGTTTAATTTTCTCTTTCCCATTTGCTGAAATTCCGGCATTGACAATGCTTATAACCTACTTGGGAAAATTCTTGAGAATTGTTAATTAAACTAACTAGGCGTTTGACCATGCATTTACACTCATGGTTTCAAACCCCAAATCATCCAAAAAGACATGATTTGGGGTTTGAAACCATGGTTTTAACTTTTTTAAATATAAAATTTAACTCATAAGTTTATATTTTGTAAAAAAGATTCATAAGTTGGTAGATATTTTTAACAATTACCCCCGTCAATCATTTATCAATCTCATTAACTTCCACCAACCTTTATTTATTTCTACCAACCTTTAATTTATGTGGGAGGATTATATTAAAGAGTAGTTACATTACTATCCATGTTAAATTTTCATTTTTATTGAACTAAAGTTTGATAAAATTAATGTTGTATTTTTTAGAAAGGTCTTCTAGTAGTGTACTGATTTTGTTATGAACTATGGCTTGCTCATTCGGTAAGATTGTTGTTACACCTCGCATTTTTATACGTTGAGTTTTGCCGAGTGCTAGTTGTCTTAGTCTTGGGAAGTAGGACAAATTTTTCGAGGTCATGAGGATAGATATGTCCATCTTGGGTATATAAGAGAGTAAAACCATGTTTAGTAAGCCTCGAGAAGGTTTAAGACTTATCGGACGATCGGAGTCAAGTTTCAACGAAAATTTGGCAAAGTGTAACATTATGGCGCAATATGTGGCTCTCAGAGCGCAACATGCGAGCAGCAAAGCATGCTTTTCGGAGGCGCAATTGCGCAGCAAAGTGTGACAGTGAATTTTGGTCATGTTGCGAGGTCTCCGACACAACATGCAACTCTCAAAGCGCGCTTTGCGACCCCACAACTTCACAGCATGTTGTGTCGGCCCAAAATTTTTTGGACTACTATAAATAGACCAAATTCGACCCTAAATCATTATTTCACCATTTTTGGACCTAAAAACTTCTAAAAACTCTCTCAACAAGTCTTTTTATAATCTAAGACCAAAATCAAGGGCAAACCAAGTGATTCTAACATGAAGAATTCCATGATCATCATTAGATTGTTCTTCCTCTTGTGGTGTTGAATTTGGAGACTACTTGGAGGTGAAGGAATTTTGAACTTAGAGTGATTCTTGTGATTGAAGGTAAGATTATCACTCCATCTTCATGTTTATAGTATTATTTGGCATTTACATAACTCATAGGAAGGAGAAATTGTGAAAGTAAGGTTTAAGTTGTGCTAGAACTTGTTCCTAGCTATGCTTGAGTATGAATTGTTTCTGGACTTGGTATGGCTGTGATGTTGTTGGCCTGGTTGGTGTAATTAAAGTTGTAATATGAAGTTGTTGGATTGTTAAGTGAGTTGCGAAGATGGAAAGGGAAGTAGTATAGATTGAGGAAAACAAGCTACATGAATCTCATGCACATAAAATGTTCGACAAAATGTCTAAATGAGTTCTCTTATAAGTTATGAACCCATCGTTGATACGGATACTTCGTTCACTGTAGATAATCATTCGTAGAGTGTATGAGGACTCGTGGGATCCGTCTACTAAGGAGACAAGGTATGTAAGGCTACCCCTTTCTTTCAAAAGGCATGAATCCTATGTTATGACCCCCTATATGCTATCTATGTTACCTTTACCCCTAGAAGTTCTAGTGAACCTTAACTCTCAAGAGTCTTATGATATGATTGAGCTTACCATGAAATTCTTGACTACACTCATGATAGTTGGTCTCATCTTATGTTGTTATTCCCTCAAAGTAAGACAAGATAGTGATGATGCTTATGATGGTGATTTTCATCCTAGAAAGGCCAAAGCTTAAAGTTCCCAAGGTTTTCATGATATTAATGAGTTTGTCATATGTTTATTGATTTTATTCATTATTGATAATCTCAACTTATGATCATTGTTCCTTCAAGGTGAGATGTAGCGACGATTAATGTTCCATAACATAATCGGAGGTTATCGACCTTACGTCACTCCGATAGAGTTGTAGCTTTTAATTGGGCTCTCATGCATGCTTATTTTTATGTATGATTACACCGGGCCTAGTTGGTAGGCGTACACCACTGGGCGGTACTTATGGATGATGATAGTTACACCATGCCTAGTTGGTCGGGCAGTCATCCCTAGCGGGCGGCATGAGATGATTACCCCGGACGCGAGCTAGTGATGATATTATGTTATGAATGTATGAAAAATGTTTTCTTAAAAGGCTAAGCATGCATGGTATTCGCCTTAAGAGGCAGTTTGATATACAGGTTATCTCTTTCTCTCATGTTTCCTTATTTCTTTATTATATTATTATTCATGCCTTACATACTTAGTACATTGTTCGTCTGACGTCCTTTCTTTTGTGGACGCTGCATTCATGCCCGCATGTAGACAGGGAGACGGATCTGATCCCTAGGAGCTTTGTCAGGGGAGATTCAGGAGCACTCCACTACTTCGGAGTCGCAGTCGATTGGTATACTTCTTTTGTGTATATATTGCGCATGGCGTGGTCCTGTTCCGTCCTTTGTGATTCCTAGTACTCCAGATAGAGGCTCGTAGACATGTGTGGGTAGTAGATGTTTCATGACCTCACTAGAGCATATTTTGTATATCATTTTTGTAGCCTCGCGGGCTCGTGTATATATATATATATATATATATATATATATATATATATATATAGGCGGAGTTGAACGTTGTCTTATAATGAGTTTTACCTTGAGAATTATATTCATTCCGGATGTGTCAATTGAGAGTTCGATAAATGGTCAACCGAGATAGATTGGAAGAAGCATGCTAGGGGGTGCTCGATATGCTGGCTCCGGGTACCCGTCATTGCCCTCCGGTTGGGTCGTGACAATTGTATAAGAATTGAGAATGTTTTGTTAGTTTTCACAATTTGTGAGGTTTTTATGTCTATAAGAGAAAATGCAACTTAAAATAATCAAATTGCATGTCCAAACGGGGCCCCACTCATTGCAGGTAAATACGTACCAACGTCGGGTGTTTATATCAAACCACTCAAATTTATCATGGTTAAGTGTTTTAATGAAGTAAATGTTTATTCATTTGGTATAAACACCCAATGTTGATAAGTTTTTACCCTTGCATGCTAGGAACTAACAACGTTTAAATAATATCAAAGTAAACGCAAATGAAGGGAATGCAAGAAGGATTTGACAAAATGTAGAAAGAAAAAAGTAGAGAGTTCTTCAGTGGTGCGGTGCGTCCCCCAACCTAGAGACTTATCGTGGTGCGTTTCACATATCCAGAATTTCAACAAAATGTTTGCTTTTATAAATAGGTGTATCCATTTTTTAGATTTCACGGCTCTAACTTTTAGGTTTTTATCCTTGAACCTAACATTATTTTGAAATTATAGGTTCAAAATTAAATTTTATTTTTAGAAATTTGATGTTTTTTCCACACCTACACACACATATTTTTCCACACACACATATTCAGTGTCGAAATATTAGGATTAGGTGGGCTACATTACTTGCCAAAAACGACCTTGATTTTTGTGGTGACCTTTTTGCAGAACACATTACTTCATGCTTTTGTGGCTGCATTGAAAATCTTTGTGGAGACATTACTCGCCAAAAATGACCTTCTGTGGTGACTTGTTAGTCACCACGAATATATAACCTTTAGCCACTGAACGACTTATCTCCACGACTATCCAGTCGCCAACTAAAGGTTTTTTATGGCGATTTTAGTCGCCACAACAAGCCGTATTTTTGTAGTAGGATCCACAATTTTGATAGTTCAAGTATTATTCCTTCAAATTAGGGATTTATCTTCTCTCTCCTTGACACCTGCTACTTACAGGTGTCTGATGTCCCATTTGTGAAAGCATGAAAATAAATCAACTTATCGTAATACCCCCCCCCCCCCACCCCCAATGGTTTGGATTAGGACTCGAGGAGCTCAAGTGAGTTTCAACACAAGTGGACCTTGAATTGCCATTGCTAATTTCAGCAATCTGGTGCACAACATGATCGCAAAGAAGGGTGAGGTGGCCTTCAGCACTATCCCACTGGTCAACCGCGATCCTGATGCCTATCACCCATTTGGCCTTCGCGATCGCAGACAAGGAGAGCAATCGTGATGAGTTAGAATCGTAGCTGAATCACAATCATGATGGGATAGCGAGATCACACTAAAGAGCTACAAGGTATAAAATTTTAAGTTACATAAATGTTCTTTTTTAGGTACCATTTAGATTTTTCCCATATTTTAAAAAATTGTGAAATTAATATCCTTGGGACTGATAAAACATTAGACTGTCCTAGCGTCTATACAATTTTAGATTGTGATCTAATATTTCTCATGATTTTCAGTCTGCTGAAAAGTGATCTTTAGATAGTAGTGTAAAAGGTCTATAAGTTGCAAGAGAAATAAAAAGAGGGCCATTTACTAAACATTTGTCCCCAAAAGGGACAACTAGCGAAAATTTCTAGGTATAAAAACAATTTTCACGAACACAACAGTTAATTCCTTGGGGATTTTAGCGAGGTTCTCTCACATTGGGTTTAAAAACGATAGAGATTCAACCTATAATTCAGGGTACGATTCCCTACACTAATATTATTATTATACTCGAATTTGGAGAAATTTGTACCATAAAATCGTGAATTTTCATAGTCTAAAATGAGTTATTTAGACATAGGTTCATAAAGGAAAATTGAGCAATTAGACTATTAATCTAAGTCAAAATTATTATTGACTTAGAATCCTTAGCTAATGGGTAACCGGATTATAAAATTTATTTCAGGATATGATAAATGGGTTTGAATAGATGAGCAAAACCTCCCTTAAATTATGCTAGATATAATAATGCATATGTAAGTGCATAAATAGACACATCTGATACTCCATAAACAGGGGCAGCTCTATGATATTTGTGGCCTAAAGAGAATTTCAATGAGAGTCCTTAAGTTTTTCATAAAAAAAAAAAAATCACATTTAATTTTGTTTGAAATTAATTTTTCTAGCTTTTTGAGATGCAAAATTATTAATAATTTTCTTATAATCGATATCTTCTAATTGTTCTTTTTTGATTGATAATATACATAATCCATTTAATCTCTCCTGAGACATTGTTGACCTTAGGTAAGATTTTATTAATTTTAATTTTGAATTGGTCATTTTCTACTAATATATCTCTCGATTTTGTTTCTGTATTAGTCCATAGACTAGGATATCATATATGTTTTTAGGAATACAATTATTCAATTCAATAAGAATTTCATGATTTTCTTGAGAATATATGTCTAGTTTCTCTCAAACTTCTTCTTCTTCCTAGATTTTATTATTGTCTAACTCAATTATATCGGTGATTTGTTCATCTACAATAAACTCTCCCACTTTTTCTTATTCTGAATTTTTATATTTATCAAAGGCTCCTTTTTGGGATTGTATGAAAGATCAATCTCTCTCTCTCTCTCTCTCTCTCTTTTTTTTTTTTTTTTTTGAGTTTTGAGTATCCGGATTCATACTTTCTAGTTGACAAATTAAAAATCTAAGAGATAACTAAAAAGACAATACACACTATGAAGAAAGATATGCATAATAATAAAATATAAAACAATCAAACATTTTTCGACAAATAGAAACTTGCTATTATTTTTACTGCTTGACTACTCTTGATGCAGCTCTAAAACTTGAGAAAAAAAAATAGAAGACTTGCAATTGACTCTTATGCAGTGAGAAGCATGATTTGGAATCTTAGAATTGAGAAAGGTCCAAATAAAAGTTGAAATGTAAAAGTAAAAGTGAAGCACAAGTAAGAAGAGAAATGTAATAAAAGATAAAAATAATTTGGGGCCCTGTAATAATGATGGTCGTGTATAAATGAGTAAAGAGGGTCATTCACCCATATGTGTTGGGAGAGATTCTTAAAAATTCGATTTGACTTTCCAATTTATCTAAAACGGTCCCATTATTTCTTTTAAAACTGTACTTTTCATTTAAAAATAAATTAAAATATATATCTAGTAATAGAAAATTTTGGGGCCTCCACAACGATGCGGCCTAAAGTAGTTGCTTGGGTTGCTTTATCCTTAAACATAGTAGCATTCATCCTAAAAAACAAATTCTAATATTTTTCATGGTATCAGAGCACAAACCAACTTAATGACATAACATTGAAGAAACTTAGAGAAATAAGGATAGGTCGAAAAGAAAACTGTTATCTTATCTTTGTTAGTAACCTCTGTACGATAATGAATGCTCTTTAGAATTCTCTGTCAACTGTTTTGTTGTTAAGCACAAGAGAACATGCAACATTTAAAAAAGGGAAGTAGAAAAGATGATTTTCACACCTTAAAAGAGGACTTGCATAAAACATTTACAGTTTCAAAATTAGAGAAGAATCCGGATATCATTTGACATCAAAGACTAAGACACCTACATTCAAGAACTTCAATTATTTCATAAAAATAAGATTATTGATATAAGTAGTGGGATAAAAACATTTCCATGTCTACTAGTTGTCAGATTGAAAAAGTTGCAAGTTTCCCTTTTAAAATTCAAATAAAAAGAAATTGAGCCTTTAAAAAAACACAGTGATTGATGAGGGTCATCCTAGTGGCTTCACCCTAAAACATCATATATTGTGTGATTTTTTGTGTTAGACTATACAAGATTAACTAGGGTCTATCCTTCAAATTAGAAACATTGATTTTTATCTACCTTTGTGACATTTCAGAAGTTAGTAGAAAATTAGTTTTTATGAAAAATCAAAGTGTTGCAAAGTGATGGAGGTAGAGAGTTTAATAGCTTGAGGTTCATTGATCATTTGGCTCAAAATGGAATTCAAAGGCAAATTCCTTGTCCCTCCTAATAGACACGAGAAAAATGAAGTAACAGAAAGGAAGCACAAACACATTTATTGAAACATGCTTACATTAATGTTCAATGCAAATGTTCTATTACTATTTCAGTGTGTCAAAGCGTTAATGATTACAGTTTTCCTAATTAATAGAATGCTTAGGTTCAGCCTTGGATATATTACCTCCCTTTATTAAGCTACATGGACAAGAACCGAGTTAAAAGGCATTGAAATATTTAGAGTCCGGAGCCTAAAGGGTATAAAAATACACGATATAAACCAAAAAGGGGTAGCCGAAAATATATATACCAAAAGGGGTATAACGTGGACTGATCCACGTTATACCCCAACTTTTTTTTTCCCTTTGTCAAAATCACAAAACGAAAAGAAAAAAAAAATAATATTTGTATAACGTGGATCACTCCACGTTATACCCAAAGGGATCTGATTGCTCTTCTAGCAATTCTTGAACACTCATATCTTCTTCTAATTTTGTTCAACTTTTCTCTTTCTTCTTTTCTTTCTATTTTGCAAATTTAAATTCTCAAGTGCATTCTTCTTGCAATTTTACTTTTTTTTTTTTTTAAACTTACATAATATGAAAATTGAACGATCTGAAATGGAATATGATGGTATAGGATCCCAATTAATAATGACGATCTTTAGCATTAGGCATCATAATTAATAAACAATCTCCTTTGTAGAATAAAATGTGGTTGGAATGTAAAACTATTTTTTCTCTTTCCTTGTAAGAAAGAAGAAGAAAGAATTAGGAAAGAAAAATTCTCTCAAAATAGCATTTAAAACTTTTACTAACTAATTTAAGGGCAACTTACACAAATGACTACACTTTGGGTTTTTTTCCAAGCATAGCTACACTTTTGCTAATTACATTTCGTAGCTACAGTAACGTGTATTCGAATGTCACGACCCAACCCAGTAGGCCGTGACTAGTGCCCGAGCTGGGCACTCATACGTACCCATCAACCATAATCGTCCTACTAATAGCATAAGCATAGGCGAAGGTAAGTCGTCGCCCCCAAAGCCGACATATATATATATATATACGCGTATATATAACGGACGTAGCCGTAAGGCTATCAAAACATGAGAACACAAACCATACAAACACAATCGTAGATAACTCGCCCCACAACCCACACGTATATGTCTACGGACCTCTAAGAGTCATAACGAACCATATGACGGGACGGGGCCCCGCCGTACCCCATGAACAACATATATACAAATAACGAGAAAGGTCCGTACCAAAATGCGAGGCTCCGGATCAAGGGGAGCACTCCACACCGCGGGATAGATGCCCTGGGACCGGCGGACCACGGAAACGTGTACATTACTGCCCGCGGCATGAAACGCAGCCCCCGAAGAAAAGGGGGTCAGTACGGAATATGTACTGAGTATGCAAAGCAAGAATACAGTGAACAGGATCATAACCGAAGTAAAGAGTACGGAAAGTGAACATAATAGCCAGAATGTCAAATTGCCTGCATCTGAAATACAAGTTATGCATAGGGAGTACAGAAATTAAGCATAATAATCAGAATATCAAAACGCCTCACGTATACTGATCAGAATGCTAGGATGCTTACTCCTGGACCCAAGTCATGCATTTCACCATCATATACCATGTGCACATAAAACGTGTCCCGGCCCTCTAGTGAGGGACTCGGTAAATCAGATCATCATATGTATGTCAATTATCGGAAATCATATGCGAATTACGGAAAACATATATAATAATCAGAATGTCAGAATACTTACTTCTGAACATAAATCATGCATTTCAAAAACATCTATCATATGCGGTCCATAATGGGACCCGGCGGACGGAACGTGGTCGCCCTCGCCATTGGGCGCCACAACTCATCATACTTCGGAAGTTTTGCATATCTCCGAACACATCCTCTGTATCACATCATAATTTAGAACTCATCATACTTCGTATCATATCATATATCAAAACTCATCATACTTCGGAAAACTCATCATACTTCGGAATATAATAAATGCGCACGATACATACCGCCGGGACTCGGCGAAGGAATTAACAATAATGTGCACGGCGTTAATCGTGGGAATTATATGCAATTTAAAATATTCATAACCATATGCAATGTAAACATTTACAAAAACTTAACAAATTAATCAAAACAAATCATTATTTACAAATTAGGACAATAGTTCAATCGCGTTTCTTCCGAATGCCACTCGACACATATCAAACCGAACCTTAAGGATCATAACTTCGTATCGGAATCATATACATAACAATTCTCATTTTGGACTCGTTAAATGAATAGGTAATCATACTCGGGGGTTCAAACGATAATCACATTAAGTCTATTTCGGAAAATCGTTAAGTCTAAGCATAGAAAAGTCTCGGGGCCCACGGATAGGTGTCAACCCAAATCCTCGCCCGCTTATGAAGGTCGGGGATGTTATACATTATGGAACCTCCTATGAGCGTTTCGGAGCGATCCGAGCCCGTTTGTGAAAGTTACGGACGTTCGTAGTTTCATATTCGTTTAAGAACAAAATTCTTTTGAAGACAACTTTATGCAACTTTTAAAATATAGTCATACGAAAGACATAAGAGCCATAATTCGACTACATTAAGAATACGAATATCAAGGGAAAGCCAAGAATCATGGACATGCTCGGATCACCAGAGTAGAATTACCTCGAGAATCGTGTCATAGCTTATTTACTCTAAGACATGCCAAAAGAAAGAAAGAGTAGCTTTACATACCTCGTTTTCTTCCTTAGCTAATCCAAACTCAGGCCTCGGCTCCCCAAAGTCTACACAACGCCAATAGATACCGAACATTAGTTGTAGGCATTTAGGAATTCAATTCCAAACTCGCACCCAATTCTACGAAGAAATTTGGGCAAAAGCACTCCCCTATAAATCCAACAACCCCGAGAATTCAACTGGCTTTAACTCGACAACAACCATACCAACCACCATTCTAACAACATCCATAAATGATTTAAAACGCATTCTAACATTAATAGTTCCTTTCTATACAATTCGACAACATTTCATTTATATTCAAATAAACTACATACGATCAAGCCAATACCAATGCTCACATATTCAAGTAATAATCCGAGGTCATTCAATCAAGATTCAAGAACATTTCAAAGCTATCGCAAAGCATTCAAATCAGCCCATCCAATACACCATGCCACCCGAACCCCTCCAAGTGCAAGAAAACAATCAACAACACATTTGTTCCTTCCAAATTCATCAACTACACTAACAACTCACACATTGACAACATTATTTCCATAAATTCAAGAAACTATATTAAGATCACATTAACCTTCAAATCAGCCCACACGGTTTTTAACTTCAACTTGGATCATTAACCTTCATTTTACGTCATAGAATTCATAACGACGACAACCAAAATACTAGATAACATTAGCTCATTCATTACACACCAAACAGCCCCTAATCACGGCCCAACACCAACATATATAATCTCATGAGTTTCATTCATTATCTACACATTACAACAATACACAAACATGCTAAATGCAATTAATTAATCACTCCTCCTACACAACACATATCACACGGCCACCATACTCACACACACGGTTCAACTTCCACACCCATATTTTCATGAATTTCATTCATTTCCACTTACTACGACATGCACAAACCATTTATGACATATAAAAGAGAAGAATAAATCATACCTCTTTCACTTAATTCCTCAAGTTGGCTATGCTTTGCACCTTGAACCAACACTTGTTCTTACTACTCCAACGACTTCACCACGTTATTATGCACCTTCTAAGGAGTAGAATTGCTAGAGAGAATTATTTTTTTTGATCACTTTTTCTTAGACTACTTCGGCTCCAAGCTTGGCCGAATGGTTGGTGGTTTGTTCTCTCCAACTTTCTTGAAATTTCTAGGAGTGGGAATTGTGAAGGATGAAATAATTTGTCACCCTCTAATATCATATATAACCCATCCATGTGGCCATGCCCCACACCTCATGTGGCCGGCCACATGGCCATATTTTTCATGAAATAACAACTTCCTAAAATTAACTTTTGACCCCCAAATTTTTCATGAGATGTCTAACTTTCCATAATCCACTTTTAACTCCAAAATTCCATAATATCTCATGCCAATAAAATCATAAACAACTCATGCCCTGAAATAAGTCGTGGTTAAAAATCTCTACTTCGTATCCCGGAATCCTCTTGTCCTTAACGTATCATAGTTAGCTCGGATTATCCCGACGTACAAAATACGGGATATAACATCGAATTCGGTTGTATTTCGTTGTATTCAATTCGGATGTATTCAATTGCTTCTGAATTCATTCCTAACTAATTTTACATTGTATTCAACTTATTGTATTTTAAATTGGTTTGTATTCAAAATACAATAAGTTGAATACAATGTAAAATTAGTTAGGAATGAATCCAGCCTTAATTGAATACATGAATTGAATACCACGAAATACAACCGAATTCGAACGTTGAATTCAGAAAACGAAATGTAATTAGCAAAAGTGTAGCTTTGGAAAAAAACCCAAAGTGTAGTCATTTGTGTAAGTTGCCCTTAAATTAGTTAGTAAAAGTTTTAAATGCTATTTTGAGAGAATTTTTCTTTCCTAATTCTTTCTTCTTCTTTCTTACAAGAAAGAGAAAAAATAGTTTTACATTCCAACCACATTTTATTCTACAAAGGAGATTGTTTATTAATTATGATGCCTAATGCTAAAGATCGTCATTATTAATTGGGATCCTATACCATCATATTCCATTTCGAGGATCGTTCAATTTTCATATTATGTAAGTTAAAAAAAAAAAAAGTAAAATTGCAAGAAGAATTCACTTGAGAATTTAAATTTGCAAAATAGAAAGAAAAGAAGAAAGAGAAAAGTTGAACAAAATTAGAAGAAGATATGAGTGTTCAAGAATTGCTAGAAGAGCAATCAGATCCCTTTGGGTATAACGTGGAGTGATCCACGTTATACAAATAATTTTGTATAACGTGGATCAGTCCACGCTATACAATTTTTTTTTTTTTTCGTTTTGTGATTCTGACAGAGGGAAAAAAAAAGTTGGGGTGTAACGTGGATCAGTCCACGTTATACCCCTTTTTGGTTTATACCGTGTATTTTTATACCCTTTAGGCTCCGGACTCGAAATATTTAGGATGCAAATATTTTCCTTTCCTTGTTTAGAGGGACAAAACCCAAATAAATTCCAATTAAATATTTTTCCATGTATTTTCATTGGGTATAGTCAACTTCACAAATTATACAAATGTTAGCTTTTAACTCAACTCTCAAGGCATATTATATTTGGTGTAAAGTACTTACCGTACGTCTTGTGTTCCATTTTGCTTAAATAAAGAAATGAAGATTTACATAGCCAACACCGACTTGTTTGGGATTGAGATGTAGTTATACTTAAATAAAGAAATGAAAATTCATATAGCCAACAGCCCAACACTGACTTGTTTAGGACTGAGATGTAGTTGTGCTTAAATAAATAAATGAAGATTCATATAGATAACAGCCCAACACCGACTTGTTTGGGATTTGAGATGTAGTTGTTTTTGTCTTCAGATGTCAATTAGAAGCAGAATTGGAAGGAATCTAGCTAATTTTTATACAAGTAAAACGTGGAAATGAGGGGAAAAACACAAAACAACAAATGCTTGCCATTTTAATTTGTTTTTCCGTAATTACCTTAAGGTGGATATGATGATCATATCATCTACTCAATTTCTACTTCACAAACAGTTCAGTTGAGACTTTCATCAAACACTCTGATGATCTTGCTCTTTGTTTTGCAGATGATTTAAATACCAAGCCCACCTTGAGTTGCACAGTCATTGTCAAAACCTGTTGGATCTTGTGGAAGTGGAAGTTGATACATCGGCACGTATTGCTTGACGTAAAACGGATAGCGGATTCCTCTTTGATGATTTAGGCAGATGCCTGGGTGATATACCTGCGCTGCGTACAATAGACCCTTGTGGTCCGGCCTTTCCCTGGACCCCGCACATAGCTGGAGCTTAGTGCACCGGGCTGCCCCTTTTTTTAATTCTTCATCCTCATACGAAACTTCCTGCATTAGATTTTTAATGAGCTTCTTGTCTGTTGTTTCACAGCTATCAGAGCAAGAGTAGCAGCTAAATTATCTCCTCATGTAGAGGTAACTGCAACAGCAACTATATTCCAACAATAGGTTTTTCCTCTATTACGTTAAAGTGAATCCACATTGTCGAAGTTGTACTTCAGAAGCAGTAAAGAATTAACCATATATAACAGTTCTATATATGAATTCAACATCAAGACTCCAAAGGAAATAGGAGACAGAAACTGGGGAAAACAAAAGTTTAAGATGATCATTTATTGATCAAAGTTGCTAAGCAATAGCATACTTACTGAAATCGCCCCCCCGCGTATTATGTGCTTGCCACCTTAGAGTTGGAACAATGCACCATCTGGTGACTTCTTAAACTTCACCTCATTAAGTTATTGTTTCGAGCTTGTATACCAAATATCATCAATCGTATACTTAACGGACTTAAAGTTTCCCCCTGCAGAAAAGAAACCACGGTTAGAAGATACTAAAATGAGAGTTTATCGAAAATTGAAAAGGAATAAACAAGGATGAAGAAAGTCGATATTCTTAGCACTTCCATACTTTTAATAGCTTGCGGCATCAACTTTGGATCAGTTCTTTCAGCTTCCCTTATATTATCGTAAATACCACTAGTGTAATTCTTTCTTCAGTGCAACACTGTATCTTTCCCATTCACATTAAGACTAGATACTTCAGACCTGACGAGGTAAGAGAGGACTAGTTGTGACTTATGTTCCTCTTGTTAAAGCGAGGATCTTTCCCTTGAATTGGAAAATGTTAATAAGCCTCAAGATGAAGAGAGTGAAACGGACATTTTTCTTGCACCAATTCATCTGAAGTTTGAGATGGCATATCCTGCATTGATGTATTGATAGGCACAAGAAGATTTTTAGTAACACTTACTGTTGCACATGAGGCCAAATGTTATACAGCAGCACCTATTTGAACATTTTTTTGCATTGGAATTCTCAGTTACTTCATTACCTGACGAGTTTTCACATGTCTCTGATGGTTATTCTTGAAAGATTTGCGAAAACTTGGAAAAAAACTGAGATATAGGATAACTTCCATATAGTACAGAAGTTGCCAACATTTTGTTTCACTTCCTTCTTGCCCATCATAGCAGAGAGTTAGCAATCCCATGCATTTTTCTTGATTTGCAATATATATTACTCAAGTATCTTGGCTTAGGAGTAACATATGATATGCAAACAATTCAAGCCACGACAAACAGAAAAGAGAGTATACAACAACGATTCTGAAACAACATTTTTTTTTTAAAATAAGGTAACATTGAAAGAACAAATTTGGAATGCATAGAAAAGTACTGGCTTTTTACTATAAGGACACAAAATGAAGAAAAAGATGGAAAATTGAACAAAAGTACTGTAGCAATAATATATATTAATACAACTCCATCACTTGTTCACCACAACAGAGTAAATGAAAAAGGAAGCTAATAGCTGGGAGAATGCATTAGACATCTGAGGATTTATCTTTAGCCTCTAAAGCTGATGTATCGGCAAAGGGAATTGTAACCATCTGATTTACATTTGCCCTGCAAAGAATATTACACTGGTCAAAGTAACTGGGAAAAAGAAAAAAGAGAAGTTACTCCATTTTATGTGGCACTCTTTTTTCTTTTTAAATATGTTAAAAAAACAATGACGCCTTTCCATATTTGAAAACAGTTTAATTTTAAACTTGTTAGTCTACCCCTTATTGACATGTTTTTATATCCACAGAAATGACATGGCATGTTTGTAAGTTCCAAAAGTATTCCTTCCTTTCTCAAACTCTACCATACTTACCAAACTAAGCCACATAAAAATGAAATGGAATAGGTATAAGTTCGTCTATACTCACGCATTTTCCTAGGGTAAGAGCGCTCCAGACTTTTCACACATGGTGCTTCAAAGCTACTTTGATAATGGGACATTTTTTGTGCCAAGGATCTGAAGCTCGCCCCCTCCCCTCATATCTTCAGCATATTGCTTAATCTTCACAGCGGATTCTTCAAGCTGAGGGCTGTCTCCAACTTTGATAATTTTCAATGAACAGATATCCCCGAAACTAGGCGGAATCTCCTCAAGCTTACGACATCTCCACAACTGTAATTTCTCAAGCACAGGAAAGGATTCCTCTCCAACCTCCCACTTAGCAAGAGTCATGTCTCCCAACTTCAAAAACTTGAGATTCTCAAAGGCTTCTCCCTCCCCCATGTTCCATTCTTCCTCCTGGATGATTGCGTCACTAAGAAACAGCTCCTCAAGTTTGGGCTGTCTCGCTATTGTTGATAGTGAATCAGATGTCAAACGAAACCCGACCAACACCAATTTCTTCAAATTCGAAGGAAAGTGAAAGTCCCACAACCAATTTGTCACTGCAGAGGGCCTGCTGTTATTTAATTTGAACTTTCATAACCTACTCTGAGGGCTTCTAGTTCATTTAAGGAATCCAAATTCGGGAACCAATGTTGCTCTGTTGAACAATCCCCTGATTCCTTGAGACAGAATGCAAGCTGTTGAAGATTGGGAAACCTTTTGAAAATATCCTCCGTGTCTTTCGAGTAGGACAACAAGGGTTTCTGCAATATTCTCAAGTTGTCTAACTTTGAGTCCACTGGTATCAGTATTGGTTCATCACTATCCAAATCAAAGAAAGAACAAGAATTTATACTAACCACTCGCAACTTAACAAGATTCCAAATTCTCGGTAACAGTACCAAGGTCGGTCCTTTGTTATACAGGGACAGGGTTTCTAGATTCCAGAGGTTTGAGAAAGACAAAGGGAGAGATTTAACTTTAGTCCCAATGTTTAAGAACCTCAAATGAACCAACATGCATATTTCTTTTAGCAAAGAATCATTCACCTTGATAAAAGTGCAATTCAGGTTTAACGCTCTAAGAAGCCTTAAGTGTCTTACTTGACATGTATCAGAAAGATGGTGGTCCAGCTCGTCTCCAGTTATCTTCAATGAATAGAGGTGTTTACCAGAATGCAGTTTCTTTTTTGATTCGAACAGGACAAAATTGTTACCCGAAAAGAGCTCCTTATCATAATAAATGGTCATTTGACGTGGCATAAAATCTGAAGAAGATGATGGAGCACTTGAACTTATCAAGTCAAACTTCTTTTTCCTCTCTTGCTTTTATCAAACAAAATTCATGCACAAGATCATGAAGCTGGCAAGTTGGATCATCACCTATCTCATTGAAAAAGATTACCAACCTACTGGAAATTAAATTACCCAAATAAACTTCCACCATTTCTTCCACACTCTTCATAACTGTCTGTTCCACAAGTCCATCGGCACGCCATAATATTTTCAACGTGTCAACTGTAATTGCTGTGTCCTTCGAATAACATGCAAGGTAAAGCAAGTACGGCTTTAGGTGATATGTTAAATGGTCATAACTTAATTCTATAACCTTCATCACTTCCACTTCATTGTTGAAATAAAGGAACTCAAATTATTTTGAACTTCAAGCCACACAGTTTTTTTCTTTTCCTTCCTTGCTATGGATCCAGCGATCAGATCAACCACCAAAGGAAGCCCTTTACAATTTTGGGCTATTTCTTTTCCAACATCCAATAGTTCGTCAGGGCAACTGTCTTTTCCAAATACCCTTTTCTCTAATAACTCCCAACTTTCCTTCGGTTTTAGCAATCGAAGGTTATGAGAGTCACTGTGGCGTTTTCCATGTAAAGCCACTTCCTTTGCTCGAGTAGTCAAAATAATTCTACTTCCTTGCCCAACTTCCGGGAAAGGTCTTGTTAACTCATCCCATGTTGCAGTATCCCACAAGTCATCTAAGGGAATAAGGTACCTCTTACCAAACAGTTGTGTCCGTAGCGCGTCAGCAACATCAATATTCTCACTAAATTCCAAATCCTGTCCATTAACTTGATTATAAATTTTCTCCAACAACTTTTTTTCGTCATGTTCTTGGCCAACTGTGCACCATGCGCGAATGTTGAAATGACTAGAAATTGACTTATCAGTGAATACTTTGTACGCCAAAGTAGTTTTGCCCAAACCCGGCATACCAGTGATAGAAATGACATCTAGATCTGCCGGTCCTCTAGTGAGCTTCCTAATTATCCAGTCTGTCTCCTCCTCAAAACCTACAATTATTTTACCAGCTATTGATGGCTTGCTTTCAACTGGCTTGTAGGGAGAGTTTACAACAGTGAGGCCCCTATTCTTGGAAGTCCTCTCAAGTAAATGGGAGACATCTTCCCTGATAAGCTTGGTCTTTTTGATGGTACTGGGAAGTGCAAAAATGAGATGTAAGAGACCATTATCTCTTACAATAATTGAATCAATGACATCTTTTGCTTCATATGCCACATCTAAAATGCGTACCCAGAGATCTTTATACAATTTTTGCTCAATATTCACGAAAAAAGATCTTATGAATTCTAGGTCTTCTTTCACCCACCCAATTTCTTCCTCTATCAAAGTAACTGAATAAGCATTGGAATCTAGCAAATAATTTAAGTGCATGTTTAGCAGATGCATGAAGAACAGTCCATCACTCGTGGGGAAGCAACATTGAGATGAGTGTGGAGCTTTCAAGTAAACATTTTTGAGATCTTTCTTGACGAGTTCAATATTTTCCAGCAAATCCAGAGTTGCGCGGTTTGTTTCATCTGTACTCTCCCTATTTCTTGATTTCTCTTCTAAGTCGTGAACAACAATTGAAACCTTCTTGATAAGTTCTCCAACACGTGCCAAAAGATCAACTAATTTGTCATGATGAATAAAGTCCTTGGGCATATCAGTAAGAATTATTAATAGGAATTCTATCATGACATGAATGTTTCGAGCCCCTAAAGTGCTAGCGGTAATAACATTTACCACGTGCTCTTGTAGGTGAATCAAATATTCTCTAAGAATGTCTGGAGAGGTTTGTATGAGCTTCTTAATGAAGCGCCCAACTTCTGCAGATGTTGAAGCTTTAAGATTTGTAAAACACTTGTGCATAACCTCCAGTTCAATAGGAATAATCTTCAAGATTTAGATGTGCTAGCTTGACGAGTCGAGAGTCTCCATCAATCTGATCATACTCATCTAGCTCGGAGAATTGAGAGTCTCCATCATTCTGGTCATCCTCATTTAGCTCGGAGAATTGAGAGTCTTCATCAGTCTTTTCATCCCCATCTAGCTCGAAGAGTTGAAACTCTCCATCAATCTGATCATCCTCATCTAGCTCGGAGAGTTTAGAGTCTTCATCAATCTGATCTCTCCAAAGGAAGAGTCCTACTGTCTCAGCCATGAGTTGAAACTGAGGTAAGACATATTCAACAATCTCGTGCTCAACACAACCATTCACTATAAACCTATGGAAATCTTTCATGTTGCCATATACATTCGAAGAATCTCATATTGAGTTATTAATGGAAAAAGCTGTTCAGCAAGATACTTGGATAGATGATGGAGATTCAGGAGGAGGAAGTTCAACTGCTCATCAGTCATGGTGGCACTTGATTTAGAACGATGATGCGAGCTGATACAGTCATCCATATAATTGGCGAGGCTAGGAAGGACATGATGCATGCTGTATTTACACTTTACGACATTGTCAACGTCATCCAAAATTGCTTGAAGCAGATTCTCAACCTCTTGTCTTTTGCCAGTCATTATATCTCCAAACTCTTCCAAATCAAAATAAGAAAGCTGGACTTATGTACAATATATGCCGTTCCTCCCCTTTCAACTTTTCAACTCGATCCACGTCAAGACCTTTTTGATTTTCCTCATTCTTTAACTTTTCCATGAAATCCAAAACATCGACAAAGTCCTTGCGAAGAGAAAAAAGTAACACCTGCCAAAAGACGAAATGTCATATCAAATTTTCAAAGCCACATATCTACAGTTCAATACTTTACTCTATCAAATAACATACCGATGAGTTGTTTGCTTCCTCTTTCTCTATTTCTCCTTCATTATCTTTTCCTTTTTCCACGATTGTAATTTTCCTTCCTTCCTTTCAAGTTCTCAACACCTGATGCATAAAAAGTACATAAAACTTAATTAGGAGAAAGAAGCGGAAAAGGTAAGGATACAAGAAAGAAACTGAAGAGAGAAGCATAAAAAAATCATAGCAGGAAACAATTTTGTAGTTATAGCCAGACATAAAAAGTAATTGTACTAAACACAATTGAGGGCTCCAAACATTAGAAATAATCATGGGAAAGACTTTTTAAGGACTAGTATTTAATTTTTAACCAACAACAACAACATGCCTAGTAGAATCCCACAATGTGGGGTCTGGGGAGGGCAGAGTATACGCAGACCTTACCCACCTTGAAAGGTAGGGAGGCTATTTCCGAAAAACCCTCAGCTATATAGAGAGAAAATAAGAAAACAAGACAAAAACTCAGATAAGGACAAGCATATCAAAAGCAATACGAAAACGAGGAATAACAAAAGCGAGAAAGTCATGATAAACAGTCTGGAAAGAAAGGAGCATTAGCTACCATAGATATATAAGATAATCGAAGTACAAGGCTCAACAAATATAAGTAGAAATAAAAAATGGCAATAAACGAATGAGCAAAACTACAACTACTAGGATGAAAGGATAAGCAATCTAGCCATCTATCCTAATCTGAGTCCTCCACAGCCTCCTATCTAAGGTCATGTCCTCGGTAAGCTGAAACTGCACCATGTCCTGTCTAATCACCTCTCCCCAATACTTCTTCGGCCTCCCTCTACCTCTCTTGAAACTGTCCAAAGCCAACCTCTCACACCTCCGCACTGGAGCATCTGTGTCTCTCCTCTTCACATGCCCAAACCATTTCAGCCTCGCTTCCCGCATCTTGTTCTCCACCGATGCCACTCCTACCTTGTCCCGGATATCTTCATTCCTAATTCTATCCCTCGTAGTGTGCCTACACATCCATCGCAGCATTCGCATTTCCGAGACATTCATTTTCTAAACGTAAGAGTTCTTGACTGACCAACACTCTGCCCCGTACAATAAAGTCGGTCTAACCACCACTTTGTAGAACTTGCCTTTAAGTTTTGGTGGCACTTTCTTGTCACACAGCACTCTGGAGGCGAGCCTCCATTTCATCCACCCTGCACCAATACGATGTGAAACATCATCGTCGATATCCCCATCTCCCTGTATAATAGACCCAAGATACTTGAAACTTCCTTTCTTTTGGATGGCCTGGGTACCAAGCCTCACTTCCTCGTCAACCTGATGCGGTACGCCACTGAACCTGCACTCCAAGTATTCTGTCTTGGTCCTACTCAATTTAAATCCTTTAGATTCCAACGTTTGTCTCCAGCCCTCTAGCTTAGCGTTAACTCCGCTACGAGTCTCGTCAATCAAGACTATGTCATCCGCGAACAACATACACCAAGGCACCTCACCTTGTATTTATCGCGTCAATTCATCCATCACCAAGGCAAATAGAAACGGGCTAAGAGCTGAACCCTGATGCAACCCCATCAGAACAGGGAAGTGCTCCGAGCATCCTCCTACCGTCCTTACCTTGATCTTGGCTCTATCATACATGTCCTTTATCGCTCTAATGTACACCACAGGTACACCTTTAGCCTCCAAGCATCTCCATAGGACCTCTCTTGGCACTATGTCATAAGCCTTTTCTAGGTCGATGAATACCATGTGCAAGTCCCTCTTCCGCTCCCTATACTGCTTCACTAATCTCCTTATAATATGAATGGCTTCTGTAGTCGAGCGCCCCGGTATGAATCCGAACTGGTTCTCTAAAATAGACACACCTCTCCTCACCCTCATCTCCACCACCCTTTCCCACACTTTCTATAGTTGTTGCAGCTTTAAATGTCGCCCTTGTTCTTGTACAGGGGAATCATTGTACTCCACCTCCATTCTTCGGGCATCTTCGCTGTCTTGAAAATGACATTAAACAACCTAGTCAGCCACTCCAAGCCTACCCTGCCTGCACTCTTCCAAAATTTCCCAGGAATCTCGTCAGGTCTGATCGCTCTTCCCTTGCGCATCCTACGAACAGCTCCCTTAACCTCCTTAACCTTCATACTCCTACAATATCCAAAGTCGTAATGCCTATCAGAGTACTCCAAATCTCCCAACACAATGTCTCTGTCCCCTTCTTCGTTCAAGAGTTTATGAAAGTACGACTGCCATCTCTGTCTAATGTGAGCTTCTTCTACCAACACTTTGCCATCCTCGTCCTTGATGCACTTCACTTGGTCCAGATCGCGTGCCTTCTTCTTCCTCTTTATCTCCAAATCCATCACCAATAGCTTATGCTGGGTCGTAAGATTCTCACTCGGAATGACCTTGCAATCCTTACAGAGGCCTTTATCATCTTTTCTAAGGAGCAAAAAGTCTATGTGCGTCGCAGCTACCGAGCTACGGAAGGTTACCAAGTGCTCCTTCTTCTTCGTAGAAACTCGAGTTGGCTACCACTAATCTAAAAACCTTTGCGAAATCCAGGAGTGAGACTCCTCCACCGTTCCTGTCCTCGAAGCCAAATCCTTCGTGCACATCATCATAACCCCTCAAAACAGACCCAATGTGCCCATTGAAATCTCCTCCTACGAATAACTTCTCAATAGGCGGTATACTTACCACCACTAAGTCCAAGTCCTCCCAAAAGCCCCTTTTTTCCTCCTTGTACATACCCGCTTGCGGCGCGTAAGCACTTATAATGTTCAAGGTAAACCCTCCAACGACCAACTTAATCACCATCATCCTGTCATTGATCCTCCTAACCTCTACCGCCTGATCTCTAAGCTCACTATCTACTAAGATCCCTACCCCATTCCTATACCTCATCCTACCCGAGAACCAAAGCTTGTACCCGTCCACATCCTTAGCTTTAGGTCCAACCAATTTAGTCTCTTGGACACAAGCAATATTAATCCTCCTCTTCTTATGAATCTTAACTAACTCTATGGACTTCCCCGATAAAGTCCCAATATTCCAAGACCCTACTCTCAGCCTAGAAGCTCCCTCAAAAAATGTTGTGCAAAAATACAATTCTGCCAAATTTCTTCTCATCCTTCTTCCTTGTCCATCTTCTTTTTCTCATTCCATTATATTATGATTACACATCTAAAAACTGAAAAACAATGAGATATGCGTTGTAGAAAATTGAAGACTATGCTCATTTGTGGTAGAATTGAGGGGATAATGTTCCATTGAGATTACATTGTCTATCCTTAATGATTTGGATTGGTTTGATTGGAGAAAATCGAAAAAGAACATGGTTGGGTTTTGTTGAGGTCGAAAAAAACTTGTTGAAAAAGGCCAAGTGGGTCTACTGATTTTTGCTATATTGCTTGGACTCTTAAAAAATGCATACGGGTGCATCGTATTGACTATTGGAGCCTCCAAAAGCATTGCATTTTTGGAGGATCTGACGTGGTGCGGCAGCATTTAGGAGAGTCCGAGCAACATAGGACAATTTAGGTTGTATCTAAACATTAAAAATTGTTTGAAGCTGGTATTAGAATGTTGTATATTAAATTTGTAACCATTTGGTTGTTGTCAAGTTCATTTCATTTGGCTAAACTATTTTTACCATTTTCACACGAAAAGATCTCCATCTTGCAGTGTTTGTTAGTACTTATATTTTCAGACAATCAAACTTGGCCTCAATTGTCAGTCTAACACTTCAAATTACCCACTGATCAACTAGACACCTGACATTTTTTTGCGCGGATTGTCGTTCAAAGGCACTAGTCTTTAATTTTTGCCCCTCAAATTGTTGGTATTTAATTTTTGCCCTTCGCCTAAAAACTCATAAGTTTCGGATTTGAACTCCCGCTCAGTCAAAAATTAAAAAAATTTCGATAGGCAGAGTTTTGGATTAAAACTCTACCTTAAGTAGAGTTTGCCTTATGCCTGAAGGCAGAGTCTTATGCTTGAAGGCAAACTCTGCCTTCAGGTAGCAAATTCTGCCTTAAGGTAGAGTTTGCTACCTTTCAGGCAAACTCTACGTTATAAGGTAGCAACTCTGCCTTAAGGGAGAATTTTGCCTGCCTTAAGGTAGAGTTTTGCAGGTAACTTTTGCCTTGCGAAATCCAAACTCTGCCTTGCGATTTCTTTTAAACTTTTGACTGCACGGGGGTTCGAACCCTGAACTCATGAGTTTTTAGACAAAAGGCAAAAATTAAAGACCAGCAATTTGAGGGGCAAAAATTAAAGATCACTCCCGAATAATGGCAATCGTGCAAATTGCCCCACACCTATGTCGATTTAAGTGGGCCAAATCTCCAGTTAACTGTCTTGACATTGATACTTACTCGTCTTCAGACCATTTGTTATTTTCCTTAAATACCCTTAATAGCTTACACTAATAATTTCATCAGTGAGAGGGATTTTTTCATATTCCTAGAAATAGCTAAAACAAATATTCTTGAGATTCCATTCAACCCACCAAAGTTCTTTCACACTAGTTTTGTCTTTGCCATAATCTTTTTTTTTTTTTTTAATAAATAATAATATTTCCAATTCCGATATTCTAATTTAATGGAATTTTGGGTATACTTATCTTAAAATTTTCCCTATTCCACAATTCTACTTCAATGCCAAATATTAAGCAGACTAATTAAGAGCATGAGTTGACTAACCCTTTTAGTTGATGAAAATTCTGAGAGTAACCTCTGCTTGCTTTGTTTGTTGATCCAAAAGGTAGCTCAAAATTCTGGAATTAAAGAGTATGTGGAGGAGAATGTTTATAGAAAGACCAAAAGGACTCTTTTAGATATGCCAAGTTGTGTTAATAAAACAAAAATAGAAAGCAAAAAGCATGAATAAATGGAGCCTCACTTGTCTGCCACAAAGTCTTACAAGGCCAAAAAAAAAAAAAAAATGCCAAGTTGTGTTAATAAAACAAAAATAGAAAGCAAAAAGCATGAATAAATGGAGCCTCACTTGTCTGCCACAAAGTCTTACAAGGCCAAAAAAAAAAAAAGGTAGCCGTGACTTACACTTACTGGATTGATAATCGGGTTTAGTTTAATTCAGTTTAATCAAATTCTTATGGAAAAATACTCTGCTCACTTTATAATTTATAGTGGAAAAGGTAAAAAATGTTACTTTGAGAAAAGGGCTAAAAATATCCTCTATTATAAATTTGATCGAAAATACCCCTCACGTAATTAAAGTTTCATATATACCCCCGTCTTAACGGAAATCTCCAACATAACCCGATTTTATTTTTAAACTCGCTCCATTTAAACCAGCCTCAACTAAATAAAAAACCCATATGAGTTACCTGCTCTTGTGCCTAGTGGCTTCAGATGTAGGACTCGGGAATAAGTTGGTCGCATATGGGTTTTTATATAGTTGGGTCGGGTTTAAAAGTGAAATCGGGTTATGTTGGGAATTTCCGTTAAGACAGGGGTATATATGAAAACTTTAATGACGTGAAGGGTATTTTTTTCCTAAATTTGTAATGGAGGATATTTTTAGCCATTTTCCCAAAGTGGAGGGGCATTTTTGACCCTTTTCCCTAGTTTATAGTATTACTTTTCCATTTCATTTTGTTTGACACTATTTTCATAGTGGTCCGTTCCGATAATACTGACATCTTTATAACTTCTTAATTAAAAGTTTTTATATCTATACAAATACTATGACATTCTTACGATCACAAGTTTCAAAAGTTTTATGATCACATAATATTTTAAGATCCCAAGTTTCATAAATTAATTTCTTTAATAAACTTTGTGCAAAGTCAAAGTATAACAAACAAAATGAAACTAAAGGGTACTTGTTGTAGCTTCCAGCATAAATGACAAACCAAGGAAAACCAAGAAAGCATAAATGATGTATTTTGTACGGAGGAAAAAAACTTACTAGCTTATCTTTTGATGTTTGATAAGTAAAAATATGTTCATGTCGTACCAAAACTATTTATAACTAATTTAGGCAAACTTATGGGGGTGAGGATGAGGAGAGTGGATTAATACCACCACATATGAAACTTATTTTCTTATTTCTATGAGAGAAGTCATTTTCTTCATTTTTAAAGAATTTATGTTTCAGATTAAATGCTGTAGGAAAACAAAGAGAAAATGGAAAAAAATTCGGTGTGTAAATGCTGTAGGAAAACAAAGAGAAAATGGAAAAAAATTCGGTGTGTTTGCTGTGTACAGGATACGAGTATATATACAATTGAATGGAAGAAAAAAATGTTCTATCCTAACTAACTATTTCACAACTATCTTATACATCATTAGCTATGTAGAACCCCAATTCACATTATTAGACACCTTTGAGAAAGTCAAATTAACTAGGGTGTCAACTTTTTGAGACCTTTACCTATTTGTTTTAGTAAAAATTATAAAGTGTTTTTTTTTTTTTTTTTTTTTTTTTTTTGTGTGTGTGTGGCTGAGTTTGAGTGGAGGAGCGAAGGATTTCCAACTTCATTCTCGACCAAAGGGCTGCACTCGCAAAAGGTAATCTTCTTCCCTTTTTTAACTTCTTGTATTTTTATTTGCTAGCTGCTTGTGTATGCTAAGTGGTTTGTGTTAATTGTTAGTTTAAGCTATGTTTATTGCTATTCTGACTTAGTTATGTTTATTAACTACTAGCTTAGGTATGCTTGTTCATGTCTAAATCCTGTCTAATCCGTTTATAGATGTGAGTTTCCTGTTTTAGTACCTTACTTAGTTTTGGTTTGCTTTTGCTATTCAGTTGGTAATTTAGTCCTTACCATGTTAGACTAGCCTGGTTTGCGTATTAACTCAGCCTTAGACCATGCTTAGATGTTATTTTCTTGTTTAAGTTTAGCTTGTGCTATATATAAGTTTGCATAGTCTAAATTACATGTTTGTATTTTGCACATAAATGGACCCATTTGCTGGTATGTTTACATATACATGATTAGTTGGATTAATGTTAGCTTAATAGACTATAAGTTATTTGTGACTGGTATGAGGCCTGTCTTTTTTCTTTTTTTTGATTGATTAGTTAATCTAATATGATACAGTGTGATGAAAGGGAAGTTTTCCTGTCTGATTGGAAATTAGGCGTAAAATTTAATAGTTGTTAATGGTATAAGGCATGTTTAACTATGACAAAATCATGTGTGCTTAAGTGTTAGTTTAAAAGATGATGTCTGAGCCATCTAGACTTAGCGTGATGTCTTGTTAAATGCTCTTATTAATCAATTGGATAAAAATGCTTAGGTTGGTTATGTGATAGTCTGATAAGCCTGTTTTAAGCTTAGATTTGGAGGCTATTAACATGAAAATTCAGTATACATGTCTAAACTGTGCTAAATATGATATAATAGGTTAGGCATCTATGTTTGAATATGGTATACCTCTCCTGTACCTGCTAAATGTGTCTATTATTCAATTTCACTGCTTGATTTGGTCCTTCTTTAGTTTGAAAAGCTGCTCTTTTAAATCTAATAGCATTATCATATGTCAATAGTGTAATGGCTCTGTATTTGAAAAGTAGTAATGGAGTTTAGATCTACATATAGGGCATAAGACCTTGAAATTTGCCTACTTGTCCTTTAGAACAATTGAATGACATGACCTAAGATGTGTGTGTGTTACTTGCTCACCTGATATTATGTTGAATCTGCAAAAAGCATGTCTACTATGCTAGTTAGTTCTTTATGTGAAAACTAGGTCTACCTTGCTTTCCTATAATCATGCCAATTTCCAGATGAGAATAATTCACTTAGCTTGCGTACCCACATGTTAAAAACCTGAGAGATTGCCCTCTGTTCTGCTTGCATACACTCTGAGACTATGCCAAATGAATATGCTCTCATGATGGTACTTCTCAATTTTCATTCAGACTACTATACTGATGTTTATCTGCCCTTATAAGCATGTTTATATTAGATTTGACTAAGTCTAATTCCTTGTATGAATATGCAAATTGTTTAAGATACAGAGGACAAGAGGATGTCACTTAGTGTGGATGAAGGCTAAGGATGTGATTTACCTAGGGCCAGGGAAGGAGTGGAAAGGCTTTGAGTGCACACACTCAGCCTAGGACAACCAATCCTAGGCTGCTGGAGTTCTTCCTCATGCCTTCACAACATTATGAGGGCCTCTAACTTCCTTAAAGTTTGAAATAAGTGAGTTTGTGTGTAAAATGCATGCTAAAGGAACCATTGCTCATATATATGTACAGAAGTTGTTTTTTCTGTAATTATTATCCATGCTAAATACCTTTGAAAGCTTAGTAGTGTTTTTTTGCTTATCTGTCTATGTGATTTTATGATCGAACTAGAGTATGGTTAAGATGTCCTATATCACCCCCTCCTTTTCCTTTGAACTTGAACATTATGAAAAAATCTTATTTGAACTCTGTTCATATGAAATCAGCCATGTCTGCCACTTGCTTCCTATTTGTCCATATTGAAAAATGACACCTTTTACACTGATGCTTTTATGAACTCTTGTCTTCAAACATTGACACTATGGATGGCTGTATGCTTGTCTTATGGTAATATGCTCATTTGGTCCTAAAAGACCGGCTTGGTGAAAAACTAACTCATAACACACATGATCAATATAGCGGATAGTCTCAAACAGGCCAATACACCTTGGGCTCACTTTCCCTCCTTCCCACATCACATGAAACCATTGTTGGGGGTAACATTCAGAAAAAACCTGATCGCTCACTTTACTAGTCACAACTCTCTAAACTTAGCTCAAGCTCCAATTCTCATATCTTCGCATTCAAATTTCCCTCGCAAATGATTCGCAAATAAACGAATTGGTTTTGCTCGAATCCTCTGATTTGATAAAATTGCAACTCTGAACGCGATCAATAAGGCCCACAAACACTTTTCAAATCAACACAATCCTGTGAAACATGGCCACAAACCATAGCCCATTTACGAACCGGGAAGATATTTTGATTCCGCTAACCCTTCTTTCGCACTTGCTAATGCCTTTTTTTGCATCGCGATTTCTTAGAAACACATGAACATACTCACCACAAACCTCAAACCATGACTTACTCTCGCTAGAAAGAATCCTTGATCCATCTGAGATCTTTACGCCATTCCATCAAAACTGATCTTACTGGTAGCCGACTTGGCTAGTTCTAAGTCTTCCTAAACCTTCAAATCACAATATAGGAACCATATCACTGAATATCTCGCTGAGCAAAGTTCGTCGGAACCCAACTGGTCACTATAAAGACCTCTAGCACAACAGTTCCTCCTCAAGTCTGCACTAAGCTCATTGTAAGCCATTATTCTATCCAAGTATCTGTTCTCAGAAAATATCATCAAACTACTAGAAAAATCCCAACAAAGCTGGGTAAATCTGTCATACCTGAAATCTGAGCCGAAATGCATTGAATTCCTAAATATCTTCCTGGAAATATAACCATAGACCATTAAGATTAACTCGAACAATGCTGACCCTGAATGAATGCACAACTCTCGAATATCACCGATAGTCATTTAAACTGACTCCGATCCTCGAAACCAAACACAGTCCTATCGCACATCTGGTTGCCAATTCTAATCTTTTCCTCATGCATAGAAAATCATGTCTATCACCCTCGACTCCACAAGTTGAGTCCTATCCAAGTCATCAGCTTAGTACCGAAGAGCTATACCTACGGTTCCAATCTTCATGCTTCTCAACCTTTACCTGACATGCAAATCCGATACAACCCCAAACTTTTTGATGCAAAACCTGAAGCCTCAAATAAGAATTATTTAACCATCGAAACTCTAATTGTATCACCTCGATATGCCCATAAATTTTTCGAAAGTATCCAATCATACAACTACCGCTCTAATAACTTATGCAACTACTCCCAAGTCTTTAATAACCAAAATAACTTACCCAAACTATCCAGTCAATAGTACTGGCAACATAATATACTACCACGAGTAGGGTCTCACCTAAAAAAATATAACTCTAGTCCTCACATGATAGGGATTTGACAATTTTTTTCTCTTAAATCATGCTAACTCATTCACTGTAGAATGTTACGAAACTTATCCAACGGTGTACCACCAATCCACTTTTTATAAACCTCAACATGTCGGTTCACCAAAATATGCTTATCGCTAATTATCGATCACGAACCTCACAAAATTTTCCTCATATCACTTAGTTCATTTCTACAGACTTCCTTCCTTAAGCTCGCGCAACAATCACATCCTATCTGAATATGCAAGACAATGATGCCACAATCTAAATAGACTCAAGTAATCCCAAGATGTACCTCATTCTTGCCGACTCTCGATCAACTATACCCTTTATGGACTCGTCAATTTTCCAATTTCTAATCAATTCACAATTATCGATACCGTAATCAATCCTCGAACCCACTCAATCGAGCACCGCATAATCATAAGGTTTGCAAGTTAGCCGAATCAATCCTGGAGATAGGATCATACCACATACTCTGTACATTATAGTTTTTTAATGCTTACAACTCTAAATTGAGCACTCTCTAAATCCAGCGTATCACATAATAGTCTTACCAATATCCTCATGTATCCAACTGAATCGCCCTTGCCCAAATTGTCTTACTCAATCTCCAAAATATTATCCCGAACTTAACTCAGTTAACCCATCATTGATATACCATTTCAAGCATCCTTGTTTACTAACCCCTTACTCGAAATCCTTAACGTTGCTAGCCCTTGAAGAATCACCTCTTACCTCATTTATCGAATGTTAACACCTCTAACCACTCGCACGCCAATCGAGTAATAACACCACTAGTAGCGGGATCTAAACAATTTTACACAATGGATATGAGGTTCCCAACCTTAGTCCACCACTGACCTCTATTAGTCTATGACATAACCGAACATACCAACTCATCCATAAACTCTCAAGCCCACTCTACACTGTACAATTGCAACCAAGCTCTCACATCACTAACTCTTGTTTCTACGATTTTCTTTCTGCCCTTAATCTCGAAGACACCAATCAACCTCATCGGTCACCTTTTTACTGTACATCATGATATAATGTCACCGCAATCCAAACGCGACTCAAGTACCCATATTACCTCACCTCAAGTCTTACGAACCTTAATCCCCTAAACCCGATAGCAAGATGCCTTATCGTAATCCTTCAGTTCCCATATTTCATTTCTAATCACTTTTATCACTATTAACCAACAAACGCTAAAATCCACTCGATCCTCTAAACTAATCATCCATCTAAGCCAAACAAACCACAAAGCAATATCCATATTTCTCCTCAAATCCGAGTGAAACAACTGGTAACTCAAGTCATTAACTCATTACATTCGCCCATAATTCAAGTCATTTCTATCAGTCCATTACTAGCTCCTCAGAAGTCTACATCCCAGTCACATTAACTGATCAAATGATGTGCCCATAACGTTCACTTAACAACAAAGTAGTCCTTTAACATCAACGAGCTTATATCAAGAACGACTTTTAGTACCATATTCTCGCGATATCATGTGAATCTGCAAGTATGACTGTTACCGAACCATGCCTAATTATTTCCACAAGATTAAATACTCCATAATAACCATAGCTCAGACTACCACTTCCATCGATACCATTCGGTCATGCCGAATCCCCTTTACCTTTCACAACCGAACATGAATTTTGCTATGCATCAATTGCAACCTTATCTTGACAACCATGTCATATACCAATTTGAATCGACTAGATACCAATTTGAATAAAGTCACATGAGAGAATGAAAGAATCGAAAGTTTCCTAAATGTCTTATAGTCTCTTGCAGATAAATGCGGAGCTCATCGTACCGATCTACGAGACTCTACTAGACACACTCTTGTATTATAGACCGAGTAACCTAGGGCTCTGATACCAACTTGTCACGACCCAATTTCACTAAGTCGTGCGTGCACCTACCTTTCCCACCTCGGTAAGCAAACTGTTATCCCAACAGTCATAAAAACATAAGTAAATAGATAAATAAAGCGGAAGAAGATAGAATAACGTAAGTCTCACTATAATAATATAAGAAAATGCAGAAGTAAAAGAAATCCAACCCCAGGTCATACAAGAGCATCTAACTAACTACTACAAGTCTAAATAATCATAATACTTCAATAGTCTCAAAATCATGTCTTAGAAAGGGAAATAAAGACATAATAAAAGGAAGAGTGTTCGGGCAACTAACGTCCTCATGCTCACCTTGGAAGACTCGAATCAGCAATCCTCGAATATCAGCCACGAGGAGTAGAAGTCGATCCCACCTGGTATTCTGCATTCATAAAAGAATGCAGCAAGTACGGGTCAGTACAAGCAACAAGCATTGGTAGGAATCATAGGCCGACTAAGACTAGTTGACATATATAAGATAACAAAGCAGGATAAACATATAAACCAACAAGTATAAGTCAACACGAATCCGTATCCATAGTACAAGTCATCGCCTATGTTATAGCATCTAAACCCAACTGTGTCAAGTTTCAATATAATCAATCCGACCCAGTACATCACAATAGTATCACAACAAGTCATCACCTATGTTATATCATCTAAGCCCAATTGTGCAAAGTCTCAGTATAATCAATCCGAACCAGCACATCATAATAGTATCACAACAAGTCATTAGAATCAAAGGTACAATGCAATGCAATAATATATGTATGATGAATGCAATGCATATGCACCGTATACATGTACTCCGATAATGGAACATCACATCTCGACAGCATAACCCATGTGGGACCCGCGAAGTCCATGTACCACTCTCACGATCCGAGCAAAGACCTCAGGCATGGGACACTCAATCATTCCCGACAAGAAACCTCGGGCAAGTACATTCAATCTGCTTCAGTAAATGACCTCGAATCAGTGACTTTCATCTTTCTTTTACGCTCTCCGGCAGAAACCTCGGAGGCTACACTCCCTCACTTCCATCATCAGTATCATAACTATGTAGTATCAATGGATCATGGAAATGAGTATGAATACGATGCAATGTAATATCAATGTATCAATTCAATCCAGAATAGTACCACCCAGGGCACACAAGTAACATCAATAATAAGGCTACACAATAAGCCATAACGAAATCACAATCTCATCATGATGCCGATCGAATAAAGTACCCCAATATTGTAGTCATGATATATCACTAGTCACAATTTCCCAAAGTCTCAACGTGAAAACGAGCCAATAAATAAATAGAACAAGATAAGTAAATCAGCACAGCGGGGTGGCCAGCCCCCAAATCATACAACAAGGCCTAGCCTAAGACAATATCCAACCTAACTTCACACCCGAAGGTTTACATGCATTCTCAAACCATATCATCTAAACATACGCTTAGCTAATCGAAGTCTCACCATAAGGTAAACCATAACCTACCTGGAGAGCCAAACAACAAAGTCTCCAATAATCAAACCTTAGCCTTTCCCCTTCCTTTGAGCCTCGAGATAATGGAAGTCTAAACATATCCGAATCACGAAATTAGAATCAATAAGAACATCATTCAACCCTTACTTCTATTCAATAACCAAATTCCCAACCTATGGAATGGGGGTTTATGAACTAGAAAGATGGAAATAGGAATCTATAGGTCTCAACATGAAATTAATTTTCTAGGTGATCAATTCCTATCAATTAGGAGCTAAATTAACTCATGAAATAATCAAATTCGGATTAAAGGTGAAACTCCCAATTTTGGGTATAAACCTTAACTTTCTGATTCAAGAATTTATCACTAATAATGGAAAATTCATGATTAACAACCTTAGATATATCAAATTCTATAATATCCCAACCAATTTTCGACAACATAAACAACTTAGAGAGTCTAAACCATTTTTATGAACTTTCATGAAAACCCAATTTGATTCCTCTTCATTCTAGGAATTCTAGCCTTAGATAACGGATTATTAGAAGTAAAGAAGGATTTCTAAGACCAAGGAAGTTGCCTTTGTAAAGAAATAGCTAAACCCTCTAAAAATTGCCTCCCAAGCCTCAAGATATGAATATGAAATAATGACATGAGGCTGGGGTTTTAATCACTTTTAAGCTACAGATTCAATCATCACCGCTTCTGCGGCATCGAGACCGCTACGGCGGTCCCGCTATGGCGGTTTCTTAGATCGCTTTGGCGGTTCACCCAGATTCTCACTATGCTGCTTTTACGGCCATGGCACAGTAACGATGGTGCTGCTATAGCGATAATGATGTCGCCACAGCAGACACCAGCCAGCAGAATCTTAAACTCAAGTTCACAATTCATCTCAAAATTTTTGACGACCACCCGAGACCATCAGCTCACAAACCAGATATGTAGACGTACATAAAAACATGCTACGAAAGCACTTGTAGCTTCTAAATTTATATTGGGGTCTCATTGACTGAATCGACCCCCGATAGCTCAAAACTAACTTCCCAACCCAACTCCCAAAATGCACCCAAGTGCATTGGGAACCGAACCAAATATGTACATAAGTTCTAAAAGACCTTCCAGACCTCTCGGAATCGATCGATTCTCGAAAAATATCCGTTTACCTAAAAGTCAAAAATATCCGTTTACCTAAAAGTCAACTTTGAGTCAATTATTTTTTGCTTTTTAAGCCAAATTTCCCCCAAAATTTACCCAAATCAACTCCGATGACCTTGGGAAGTGTGCCAACGGTCCCTGCAGGTCAAATACGAGCTAATAAAGCTTGAAAAGGGATCAAAAGGGTCGGAAACGCAATGAGATCAAACGGGTAGTTACACGTTTTGACAAATGGAGCTGCGAGACCCACAAAAAGTCAAGGTTCCCTTCCTTTGTGCACCTGAAAGCAACGAAGCCGCTCCCTCTCAATTTTTATTTCTTTACTAAAAGTTGATTTTACTTTTCTCCCTTTCTGGATTCTCCAATGAAATCTTCACCATCTTTCCGCCCTTTCTCTTGCCAAAGAAAATTCACTTAGTACTTCAATGTTAGAGATAATACTTCAATTTTTTTTTATCTTTCTTGAGTCTAATATTTAAATTATGTGGTGTTGTTTTTTCTTGAAGGCACATAAGAGATCATTTATTGTCACGATCCAATTTAGCTAAGTCGTGTAGGTACCTACCTTTTTCACCTCGGTAGGCGAACCCTTATTCCAACAATCTCAAAGACATGAATAATAAATAACTAAACAAGCAAAAGAGATAGAAATACGTAAGCCTGACATTATAATAGATAGATCAAAACCACCCTGGAAATCTATCTAGTCATACAAGAGCAACTAACTAGAATCTACTAGTCTAGAAATATCAATAATACATAAATAGTCTGAATATGTCTCGGAATAGCAAGTAAGACATAAAATAAAGGAAGAATCTCCAAGGCGGCGAACGTCCCTGTAAGACTCTAAGCAGCAACTCTCGAACCAAACTCAGCCATGAGGAGTAGAGGTCAATCCTACTTGGAACTCTGCATTCATAAAAGAATGTAGCAAGTGCAAGTTAGTACAAACAACAAGTACTGGTAGGTATCTGTAAAGACCCGATTGGTCGTTATAGTCTTTTCGACACTTTTGACCTGAGGGGACCGTTGGCATGCTTCCCAAGGTGCTCGGGGTTGATTTTGGGAAAATTTGGCTTAAAGCAAAAAAAGAGTTGACTCAAAGTTGACTTTTGGGTAAATGGACCTTTTTTGAAAATCTGTCGATTTCGATAGGTCCGGATGGTCATTAGAACTTGTGTGCATATCTGGCTCGGTTCCCAATGCACTCGGGTGCATTTTGAAATTTGGGTTGGAAAGTTAGAATTGAGGTATTGGGGGTTGACTTGGTCAACGAGACATACATTGGGAATTTCGAGGCCATGAGTGCGTCCGTCGCGTGTTTTTATGTGTGTATGTGTATGTGGTTCGTGAGTAGATGGCGTCGGGTATTAGTCAGGATTTTAGATTGAGATTGTGTTTATTTCAAAAAATTCAGGACTGGTTTTCGCCATGGCGGCACCATTATCGGTCCCAATGAGACCGCCATAAGCGGTGGGATAGGCGCGGTGGGCGGCTAGTGTATATGTAGCCGATCGTCTCGGTGGTTTGAGAGGCTGTATCTACCATGACCTATTTTGCCTAAGCCGTGCGG
This sequence comes from Lycium ferocissimum, assembly GCF_029784015.1. NCBI lineage: Eukaryota > Viridiplantae > Streptophyta > Magnoliopsida > Solanales > Solanaceae > Lycium > Lycium ferocissimum. The sequence continues at coordinate 63,538,451 of NC_081344.1, forward strand.
CACTTACCTTTCCATCTCGGTAAGCGAACCCTCAATCCCACAACACATAAAGACATAATTAATGAATCAATCAAGTGGAAAAATAGATACATAAGTCTCACGATAGGTATATATAATAAGGATAGTGTGGAACAATAAAATCACCCCTAGGATCTAGTCTGAGTAATATAAGAGCATCTAAGGGAATAAATACATGTCTGGGATAATAATATATAAAAGTCTCTATGTCTCTGAATAGGAATAAGACATAATGATAGAGAAGTCTTCAAGGCAGCGAACGACCATGCTCACCCTGGAAACTCGAAGATAATGCTGAAGCGACTATCAGCCACGTGTAACGGAAGCAGATCCAACCTGATACTCTGCATTCATAAAGGAATGCAGCAAGTGCAGGTCAGTACAAAACAACAGTACTGGTAGGCATCATCGGTAGAACTGAGTCCAAGTTAGGGGAGGGGAACCCTCAGGTCTGCACGCCACGAAATACCTCCACCACGTCTTTGCGTCGCCTCAAAATTGGTAGGACACATAATCAACCCTGTGGGTCTCCACTATCCCCATACAGTGCAACAACTCATGCATATCAAGAATAAACTCATTAGCATCCTCAGACGAAGTACTAGAAAACCTCGGTGGCTCTAACTTCCTGAATCTCCGAACTAGGTCCTAATCTAGCGCGGCCATAACAGCACCCTCCATGGGCCTAATATCATCACCAGGAGACGGTGTCGCATCAATGCAAGGAGCCATAGCTGCGGTGGGATATGCTACCCGCGTAGGTCTCTGCTTAGGGGTTTGCGCCCCAACTCTGGTATGTGAACCCCCGTCAGGAGTAGTAACACCGGCTGCCGCCTGTTAGGCATCAAGATGAAGTAATACTTTGGCCATAGTGTCATGCATGGCCTGATCAGAAGTAATCTCAGGCTGTGTTTGTGCTAGGGCCACACCATCCTTTGCGGCCTGGCCTCGATCCGGCTGATACTCGGGCTCTGGAGACGGAGACCTCTCTCGCCACTGCCTTACCGCAGAAGCCCTACCCCTAGCTGGGTCATCCCCACGGTCTCTCGCTCTGCCGCGCCCTCTGGCTGTCGCTCGCCCTCAGGTACCAGCCGTGGCTGCAGGCTCTGGCACCTGACCTCAGGCCATCGTAGCTCGAGTCCTCACCATCTGTGAGAGAAGAGATAAGAGTTAGATACCAATTTGATCTTTCCAGATACCAATTAGAATAAAATAGCACGAAAGAATGAAAAGAAAGTGAGATTTCCTAAATGTCCTATAGGCTCTCGCTGATAAGTACGGAGCTCATCATATCGATCCACGAGACTCTACTAAACACGTTATTGTATTATAGATCGGGTAACCTAAGGCTCTGATACCAACTTGTTACGACCAATTTTGCCTAAGCCGTGCGGATACTTATCTTCCCACCTCAGTAAGCGAACCATCAACCCAACAACATATAAAGACATAATTAATGAATCAATCAAGCGGAAAAGTATAGATACTTAAGTCTCACGATAGGTATATATAATAAGGATAGTGTGGAACAATAAAATCATCCCCAGGGTCTAGTCTGAGTAAAACAAGAGCATCTAAGGGAATAAATACATGTCTGGGATAATAATATATAAAAGTCGCTATGTCTCTGAATAAGAATAAGACATAATGATAGAGAAGTCTTCAAAGCAGCGAACGACCATGCTCACCTTGGAAACTCGAAGATAATGCTGAAGCGACTATCAGCCACGTGTAACGGAAGCGGATCAACTTCCGATACTCGCATTCATAAAGGAATGCAGTTGTAAGTGTAGGTCAAGACAATACAACAAGATCGTAGGCATCATCGCCGACTAAGTATAGCTAACACAATCTA
>NC_081344.1:63540423-63617923 GCF_029784015.1 Lycium ferocissimum
GGGGGACCCCCGGGGGCCCGACCCCCAGATGCCAAATCATTAACATCCCCGTACTCGGGCCCCCCGAGGAACTCCAACATAATTTGGGGATGGTATCAACGGAGGGTCACCCCCTCAAAGGGTTAAAAACCTTTAAACACGGGTCCCCACAAGGCCGAAAACCATATAAAAAAAGTTTTGAGGGGGCCTCTTTGTAAATAGAGTGTTTGAGCCTCTGACAAAGGACATTCCGGACGACCCCCCTTTCCCCAAAAATCAAAACATATACCAGTCTAGACGGCAACTCCCGTGAGAGAGCGAGTGCTCCACCGGTCGTCGGTGAAGAAGCGACCAAGGACGCAACTGCCTTCCCGGCTATCCGAACCCACGGCATGAACGCTCCCCCGAAAAAATAATAGGGGAGAGCCGATTAAAAAAATATATCGAGTATGTAAGGCAGAAAAGTAACATACACATAGGAGTCATGAATAAAATCTAAAAATCATAGGCTAAACTGGCTGACTGAATGTATCTATATGTCTGATTATCTGAACTTATCAATATGAATGCATCTATATGTCTGACTATTAGAACATATCTGTATGAATGCATCAATATATCTGACTATCTGAACATATCTATATATCTCTGCTTACATCGAAAATGCCTGCGATACGTATGATTCGTATAAATAGTGTGATGAATGTACGACCGGATCCATATCCCATATAATAGTGGTCCATAACACAACAACTACAACACAACACTTTATGACCTTTTCTCCATAACTATTTTCACTTTTAAGACTTGTTAAACCTTTAAATAAACTCAACATAAGAGATAGGATGAAGAACATACTTTATACTTGAAGAAATTCAGCCACACCAACTTTCTTCAAGACCAAACTTACCACAACATCAAGTAGAAGCAAGAACAATCATCTTTCATGGACTAGTTTGGTGTAATCTTGTTAAATTCTTGATTTAATGGGCTATAAATGTTTGGGGGATGTGTTGGGAAGTTTCTAGGACTATTGAGAGTGTAAAATACTGAAAAAATGGGGTTGATGGGGGGGGGGGGGGGTTTATACCCCTCATAAGTCGGTTCCACTGACTTTCTCAAGTGGGACCCGCGGAAGCAATTTGGCAGCTTGGAGTCTTTATCTTAAAATGGCCATAACTCCCCACTCCGATGTCGTTTTGAAGAGAAGTTTGTTGCGTTGAAAACTAGACTCGACGAACTTCATTTTAGGATTTTGAAAAACCTTAAAACTCCTGATATACCCAGAGATATAACCCTCCAAAGTTGACCCAAAATTCTGCCAACTTTTTTTCAAATTTTTGTCAAACTTATTTTCTTTGATTTGCTTGGTCCCGTAATCTTCTGAAGCTCTCCATACATGATATTTATCATTAATAATACTTGATAATGGTAATTACCTATGATTCTAAGATTGTTCTTCCCGGTTACAACTTATGAGATCGTAGTTCATCCTTTACTTCATTGTTACGTACTTCCCATGGCTGGTACCTTCCAGAATTTCATATGACGTCTCCGATATTCCATTAATACGGTGAAGTACGTGGCATGCTCATGCTCTGAAAGTGTGAGGTGTAACAGATATTCTATCTTATTAAGGCAGTAAAAGGATACTTTTGTCTTCCTAATTAGAGGCTAATTTGTGGAATTGGAAGTTAGGGTTTATACCCAAATTTAGAGTTTTTGCCTGAACTTTCTAAATAGAGGAATTGATCACTAGAGGTTTAATTTATCATTGGACCTTTTAGATTCCCTAATTTCCTTCTAGTTCATAAATCCTATTCCATAGGTTGATTTGGGTCTTGATAGAAGCGAGGTTTGTTTTGATGTTCTCCTTGATTCTAATGCCATGATTCGATTATGCTTAGACTTTCTTGATCTCGAGGCTCGGAGAAGTGAAAGGCTAAGGAGTGATTTTTGGTGTTATTGTTGTTCGGCCTTCCGTGTAGGTTACGGTTTACTCCCATGCGAGACTTCATTTAGCGCATATATTTAGATGATATTGTCGAGAAAGCATGTAAACCTTCGAGTACGAAGCTTTCCTGTGGATATGTCTTAGGTTGACGTCCGTTGAGTGATTAGGGTTAATAGCCACCCCGTTGTGTTGATTTGATTGTTCTATTCTTGTTGGTTTTTGGCACTTTGATGATATTAGATATTGGAGACTATTGATATATCTTGATCATAATATTGTAGTATCTTACTTGTTGACGTTTGATATGAGGATAGTGTTCTATATGGCTTGTGTAGCCTTTTTCACGATATTGTTGGCATACCCATGCTTGGTACTTGTGATATTGATCTGATCATTGATGTTGAACTCATGCATTACACGCATTCTCATCCTTCATGATATACTGTTGATACATTAATGATACTTGAGGAAGCACTGTGATGAGTCGGGCCGCCTGAATGAGAGTTGACGCGAGGACCGATATCCGATGTCGTTCCCTGCAATTGTGTGGTAGCGAATTTCGATAGTTGTACCGGGATCGTGAGGTAGCTATATCTAGTTTGTTACCAGACCATGAGGTACATGGACTTCACAGGTCCCCCATATAGGTTGTGCTACTGAGACGTTTATACTTTCGTCCGGAATAAATGTGTACACAGCATTGCATTGCATTGGCATTTCATACATTATTGCATTGCATTGCATTATGGCTTTATGTTGATGATCTGGTGATATACTTGTGGTATTTGGATTTGGATTGATTATATTGAGACTTGGCACACTTGGGATTAGATGTTGTAACGTAGGTGACGACGTGTACTTCATTTCTGATTTGTGTTGATTTTTCAGCTGGCGATAATCAATGCACATCCTTATGGATCCATCTTTCTTCTTCACTAACACAGGAGCACCCCAAGGGGAGAGACTCAGTGTAATGAACCCCTTGCTCAATAAATCCCACAACTGCTCCTTAAGCTCTCTCAACTCAGCCGGTGGCATCCGATATAGCGGAATAGAAATAGGGGAGTGCCCGGATCCAAGTCAATACATAAGTCAACATCGCGATCAGGTGGCATACTCGGCAGATCAGACGGTAATACCTCAATGAGCTCGCTCACGATAAGAATGGACTCAAGGGGTGGAGATGCAACAATATTGTCACTCACATGAGCGAGATAAGCTAAACACTCCTTGTTGACTAATTTCTTCACCTCAAGGAAGGAAATAATCTTCTTCAGAGCGGGGCTAGGAGAACCTCTCTACTCAAGTCTAGGAATGCTCGGTATAGCTAACGTGATTTTCTTGGCATGACAGTCCAAGATCGCATGATAAGTAGAAAGCCAGGTCATACCCAAGATAATATCAAAGTCCACCATATAAAGAATCATCAAATCAACCTAAGTGTCATACCCCATAAAAGTAACCAAACACGACCGATAAACTTGATCAACCATAATAAAATCTCCGACCGGAGTAGACACATGAACAGATATAACTATGCTATCATAAGGCAAATCCCAATCAACGACATATTATGCTGACACATACAAATAAGTGGATCCAGGATCAAATAACACAGATGCTGCTCTATATCGGACAAAAACCGTACCTAAAATAATAACATTTGAGGCCTCTACCTCGGGTCTATCTAGGAATGGGTAACATTGGGCCCCACCACGTTCGGACTGAGATCCACATCTCGAACTCTGGGACCCACCTCTACCAACCTGGGATCCACCTCTAGAAACCTGAGAATCGCTACTGCCTAACTGAGCACCGCCCCTCTAAGAAGTAACTCCTCGACTACTTGACGATGCCCAGTCTTCTAGGAATGATGATCCTGCTTGGACTGGGGATACCTCTTAGAAATGTGGCCAAACACTCCACACACAAAATAACCCCTAAAAGGCGGAGACTGATAGGCTTAAACTGAGGACCCGACTGGAATGACCCAACTCGTTCATCGGTTGTGAAAATGATCTCTCGGGGAGCTGCGCTCGGCGGCTCGGCCGGAAAAAGCTTGCAAAGAATGTACAGTGGCGAAATATGGGCGAGACTTAAGCCCTGTAACATCGACCGACACCCCTCGAGCTAGAACCACTATAACTCCCAATCTGTCACTGCCTCTTCTCATTACCCTCTCCAAATGCACGGGCCTTAGCAGCCTCAAGTAAAGAAGCATGCTCAACGATGGACTGGAAAGAAGCCCCTATAGCCTCCATATGAAGGCACGAAATCTGAAGAGAACCAACAAGCCCACCAACAAAGCGCCAAATCTTGTCAGGCTCAGTAGGAATCAAAAGAGCTGAATAACGGGCCAGATATAGATAGTGAGTCACATAGGCCTCCACAGACAATCCCCTCTACTGAAGATGTAGAAACTCATCCCTACACGTCTCTCTCAAAACCCGAGGCACATACTTCTCAAGGAAGGCCTGGTAGAACTGAGTCCAAGTCAGGGAAGGAGAGCTCTTAGGTCTGCAAGTAAAATACCTCCACTAAGTCTTCGCGAAACTGGTAGGACACATAGTCAACTCCATGGGACTCTACAATCCCCATCCTATATAACAACTCATGCATATCCAAGATGAACTCATAAGCGTCCTCTATAGAAGTACCTGAGAACCTCGGCGACTCCAACTTTCTAAACCTCCCAACTAGATCCGGATCAGTTAAGGTCATAACAGGGCCCACCATGGGTCTAAGATCATCTCTCGAGGCCGGCACTGCATCAATCTGGGGAGCCACAGCTACAGCGGGGTGGGCTACTCGAGTGGGTATCTGTTCAGAGGTCTGCGCCCCAACCCTAGTCTGTGAACCTCCGCCCGGAATAGTAACACCAGCGGTAGCCTGTTGGGAATTTAGATAGAATAGAACACAAGCCATAGTATTAATAAATAACTAAATAAGCGGAAGAGATAGAAATATATAAGTCTGACATAATAATAGATAGAATATGCGGAATACATCAAAACCACCGCAGAAATCTATTTAGTCATACAAGAAAAACTAACTAGAATCTACGAGTCCGGAAATATAAATAATACATCAATAATCTGAATATGTCTCAGAATAGTAAGTAAGATATAAAATAAAGGAAGAATTTTCAAGGCGACGGACATCCCTGTGCTCACCCTATAAGACTCTAAGCAGCAACTCTAGCACCAAAATCAACCACAAAGAGCAAAGGTCGATCCTACCTGGAACTCTGCATTCATAAAAGAATGAAGCAAGTGTAGGTCAGTACAAACAACAAGTACTGGTAGGTATCATAGGCTAACTAAGTTTAGCTAACACATATTAAGACAACAAAGTAAGATAAACAGGTAAACCAACAAGCTATAAGTCAACACAAACCGTAAAATGAAGCACATGTCATCACCTATGTTATAGTATCTAAACCCAATTGTGTCAAGTCTCAAATACTTAGTCCGAATCCGTATATCACGAATACATCACAAGAATATCATAACAGAACCTATAATGCAATGCAATGCAATGCAATGCAATGCAATGCAATGAAATGTGAATGCAATGCATATGTTGTGTACATATGTACTCCAATGATGGAACATCACATCTCGGTAGCACAACCCATGGGGAACCCACGAAGTCCATGTACTTCACGGTTCCGACAATAACCTCGACAATCGCTACACACAATCTCAATTCCAGGACAGCCATCAAATATAGGTCCTCACGTCACTCTAATCCAACTAAGCCCAGCTCATCACATTGTTTCCTCAAGTATCATCAATGTATCAACAATATATCATGAAGGATGAGAATACATGCAATGTATGAGTTCAATATCAACAATCAATCAATATCACAAGTACCACGCATGGGCACACCAACAATATCATGAAAAGGCTACATAATAAGCCATAATAGAACACTATCCTCGTATCAAACGTCAACACGTAAGATACTACAACATCATGGTCAAGATATATCTACAGTCTCCAATAATTACTATCTCCACATGGCATCAAGCCAACAACAATAGAACAAGATAAGTCACAACACAACGGGGTGGCTATCCCCAATCACACAACAGGACCCAACCTAAGACAATATCCAACCAAACTTCATATCTGAAGGTTTACATGCTTTCTCTGACAATATCGTCTAAATAAATACTTCGCTAAATGAAGTCTCACTATAGGGTAAATCGTAACCTACCTGGAAGGTCGAACAACAATATCACCAACAATCACTCCTTAGACTTCCATTTCCTTTGAGCCTCGAGATAAAGAAAGTCACAGCACATTCGAATCAAGAAGAACATCAAACGAATCCTACTTCTATTCAAGACCCAAATCCTCAACCCACAGAATGGGTTTTATGAACTAGAAGGCTGAAATTCAGAATCTGAAGGTTCCAACATGAAATTGAAGCTCTAGGTGATCAATTCCCATCAATAGCCAGCTAGAACAATCAACAATTCACTCAAATTCAAATTCTAGGCAAAATCCCCAAATTTGGGTATAAACCCTATCTTTTAATTCCATAAATTTAGCCACTAGTTAGGAAGAATCATGAAATACAGTATTCTATTCATTAATTCAATGCTTAAAGAAGCTAACCCACCCAACAAATTATAATTTAGAAGCCTAGAAAGAATATCATTGAACCTACTTTTAATCTTCAGTGACTTAATGAACTATCAAGGTGGAATTCTAAGGTGATTAAGGACAATTGAATAGAAAAGGGATTAGAAGAACTTACCACCAAGAATATCCTAGAATTGCTCCCAATAGCCCAAATTTTGGAATAGTAATAAATGAGAGACCTAGGGCTTTTAATACACATCTAATGAAATAACCAGCCCGAACGGCAGCGGGACCGCTGCGACGGCCACTCAGACCGCCATGATAGTCCACTCCCAAAAATACTTAGCCGCTTCAGCAGCTAGACAACTGCTATAGCGGTGCCGCTATAGTGGGCACTAGAACTAAATTCCCCAAAATAATCACAATCTCAATCCCGAAATCTCCACTAATACCCGAGGCCATCTGTTCACAAACCACATATGCAGACATACATAAAAAGATGCTATGAACGCGTTCGCGGCCTCGAAATTCCCAATGGAGGTCTCGTTGCCCGAGTCAACCCCAATACCTCAATTCTAACTTCCTAACCCAAGTCCCAAAAGGCAACCGATTGCATTGGGAACCGAACTAGGTATGCATACAAGTTCTAAATGACTATCCAAACTTCTTGGAATCGACAGATTTTCAAAAAAGTTCTGTTTACCCAAAAGTCAACTTTTAGTCAACTCTTTTTTGCTTAAAGCCAAATTTTCCCAAAAGTCACCCAAATCAACCTTGAACACCTCGGGAAGCATGTCAATGGTCCTCTCGGGTAAAAAATGAGCTAACAAGCTCGGGGAAAGGTTAGAAAATGCCAAAAAACTATAACAACCAAGCGGGTCATTACATTTATGTAAAAGGTGCCTTAGCAAGTATAGGCCTTTAGGGTTAGGAAAAGTTGTCTCAATCCTCACATGACAGTAGGACAATGTACCTTTTCAGATTTTATGAATTTTACAATATACACTAAAGGTGCTTCAGGAGGGATGAACCTTTCTCCAAAATTTAAAAATTTCACTGAAGACTCATGGATAGTAGAGCACCTTCAGTGTAAATATATTTAACGGACCATTTATTTTTAGAAGTGAAAGTTGCACACTGAAGGTGCTCTACTAGGCATGCGTTTTTACCATTTAAGTTACTAAATTTCTGACAAACCCATTTGTTGGATTTGTCCCTCGAAGGACACCATTTCAGTCAAAAAATCTTTTTTTTTTGGCTTCCTCTCCTTAATTCCTATCCTGCCAAAAAATAAGAGAACTTTTAAACTAAGAAATCGATATTTTCAGATCACAAAACAACAAAACACACTAACTATTAAAGATCTTTCACCCACGTGCATCTGCAAAGGTTGGTTCCAGATGGAATAAAAGGATAGTTTCATGTCCATTATAAGTCAAATGAATGACCTTTAATAAATGAATAACCAGAAGACACTTGCTAACAGAGTAACAATCTTCATCAGGCTTTGATTTTAACTTTCTTTGTTCGAAAAATTTCTAGAAAGGCTACCTATTACACACAAACACACATCGATTTCCAGAAAATACCACTGTGTCAAGGAGTTCCAAGTGTGACTACGAAATTCAACGAATTGTTACAACCAAAAATTTTCACGAACACCTAAATGTCATCATAGCAGCTTAAGCCTTGAAATTAAGTATAGTGCAATAGGCATTTTGCATCCCTTAAGAAAACACTTCGGACAAGCACCAAGGTCCCAAGGCACACACTTCAACACCTATAGGTTCGTACTATCTGGGCAGCACTAACCAAAATATAACTGGCAAACCACTATAATATTTCTTCAAACGACATTATAAAATCATATCTTGGTGAGCAATAAGGGAAGTTTTGAAATTTAGTACATTAGAACTAGTAATTGTAAACTCAAACTATATCGATGCATCTACAACAATTATGGATTTGATTGAGGGACGCTAGGTAGAACTGATCGGGGAGATGCTCTTGAAGATCACTTACCCAACTTTGGAAGGACATGCGTGGAGAATTGTCGATAGATTTGTTCCAGAAAATACAGGGCAGTGTTACCTTATTTGGTGACTCTTGGTGGGGTTAGTGTTAAAGGAAGAAAACCTTATTGTCGGTTATTTTTATTTAAGTTGTGCCAAGTTCAGAAATAAAAGGAAAAAGATGCTTGTACGCACATTTGATTTTAAACTTGTTTTTGGACATGGTTGACATGACTTTACTTCCTATATTTTGCCTGATTGCAGATTTCTACAGTTCATTTATATAGTTATCTATTTACTTTAGAAATGTTTTTTCTACATTACATAAATACTTTTGTTCCTTCATATTGTACTTACTCCTATAAAACTTGTGTACAATTGTGCTCTATACTTATAGCTCCAGTAGAACTTTTGGTGCGTTTATACATGCCGCTCTTTTCATAACACTGCAAAGGCGCTTTAGTATTCCTATTTAGCTTATAAACAATCTTTATCAAGAAACCAACCAAATTGGACAAATTTCGGTTGGTTAATGTATTGGCTATCCGAACTTTTACGCTGTTGGCGAGGGGTCAAATCCCCCCGCGTTGTAAACCCCCTTCCTCTAACCCCCCCCCCCCCCCCTCGCCCCCCATGTAATAACTTCTTTTTTAAAAAAGAAAAAAAATCGGGCAGCATCCGTTTCGAAAGTATGTTCTAAACATTGCCATAAAAATCATCTACTCTAAGCTTTAGTTACTAAAGGAATCTCTTTTATTAAAGCTTTTCTTTCATTCAAAAGGATGTTTGAAAGACATGTTTAAATGTTATACACGATGTATCTCACATTGTGTACCCATTCATTTTTTGACTCTTGTTATTTTTGTCCTCTATTTTTCCTTTTCCTCTTTGTCGCCATGTCTTGCTAGTCTCTATTAGAGGAATCTCTTTATACACATGTTTTGAACATTGTACAAAATGTATCTCACGTGAATCTGTATCCATCAATTTTCTAACTCTTGATATCTCTTTTCTATTTCCCTTTTCCTACTAATATACTACCTGATAGCTCCATGGGCAAGGATGGTGCTATAGAAGCCCTAAGAAGATCTCATCAAGGTTAGAAGCTAAGGAGATGCAAGCCAAGGTTCTTTGAACTTCAATTGGAGATCAAGAAGATACTTATCATGGAAGAAAAGCCCAAGAACGAGTTCAAGAATTGTGAAAAGGAATGGATCCAAGTCCAAGAGGAGGAAGATTGGGGCCCACATAGAGCCCAAAGGGAAGCACAAATAGCTGAAAATCAGACCCATAAAAGGGCTGAAATTCTGCCCAAAAAGGGCAGCAAACTCACGTTTGAAGTGCCCTAGTATTAGGCAACTTTTCCTATTTTGATAGGGAGTAGTTTGGGCAATTATTTTACATGCTTTCCTAGTTTAATCCTAATTAGGTTCTAGTATTTAATTATTTCCATAAAAGTAGATTCTAATCCCATTCTATTTGGGATAAATTTTCCCTATATATAGGGGTGGATTTTGTTATTTTCATTAGACAAATATTATTATTATTGAGAGTTTCTCTACTTTACACCTTTGTGTGGCTACTTAGGATTTATCTTGCAACCTTATAAGAACGATTTTTTTAAGAGGTGAGATTAATTCGTACTTGATATCTTTGGTTCTTATTCGTAAATTAAATAAGGTAATTAGTCTTATACTAATTATTGTCACTAATTTATTCGAAATAGGGGCCTAGATCACCTTTCGATATAAGTTCTTGAATTGACTCTATTAGTATCTTAATTAGTCTTAATCCGCTAATTTTGAATACTAAGACAACTAGGGTTCTTATCATTTAATCTTGAAATTTGGGGATTTTATTCTTGAATTTCTCCTATCTTTACATTCTTGTCTTTAATATTCGTATTTTCGCTTCCGCATTATAATCTTGTTTTGTTCAAGTAACCCGATTCTTATCACTACCTCTCTCCACTACTAATATATAGAGGTGACCTATATATATATATATATATATATATATATATATATATATATATATATATATATATATATATATATATATATATATTAAGCACCCCAAAAACACAAGGTTGGTTGGGGGAGCCTTTGGGTAATCATTTGTAAGCTTTGCTCATGTTAGATGGCCGGTTTCGATTCTTAACTCTAGCAATACTTCAAAAAAATTTAGTGGGCCATCGCTGCCTTCAAATCCTAGGTTTTTCCTCAGCTAATATATTGCTAATCTCCATCAAAGGAATCTCTTTTATGAAAGCTATTTATTATCCAAATGGATGCTTTCAAAGCACGTGATTTGAATGTTTTGCACAATGTATATCACATGAAGTTGTACTCATCTATTTCTAATTCCTGCTATCTTTGTTTTTCTCCATTTCCGTATTCTCATGAATGCACTACCTCTCGTTTTCTCACCTCACGTGTTTTGAACATTACAATCCATTTTAAACTCTTGCATCTTTGTTTTTATCCATTTTTTAAAATTAAAACCATGAGGGGTTATTTTTTATTAATAAAAAAGAAAGAGGTTCAAATCGCAAAAGGTCCAAAGAAATAAAAACACAAAGCGTAAAAAAAATGGGAAAGTAAATGCTTTGTGAAAACCCTAGATTTGTTGTGATTTATCTACAATGTTGGCTCTCCTTATTCGTCTATTCCTCACATTGAGTTGGATTTCATCCTTCTCCAATCTTTTCTTGAGCTTCTTTGTGCCTTTGCTTGCCTATTTCCCACCTTTGTAGTTGTATATGCATGTTTCTTCCTCTTCTCTTTGACTTGGCAGTGCTCAAGTGACCGACTCTTCTCCTCTCATATTTCATCTTTATTTTGCTCTGCATATCACCTGAAAATTATTTTCTTGCATCTTCATATACCATCCAAGCTCGATCTAGCTCAAACACTTGAATCTACTTTGTAACCCTTCATCAGCTTTGATTTTGCTTCACCTCCTGCTGAATCTGGAAAAGGTGAGATCTCTTTCATAGACTCTTAGATGTGTGAACCTACAACTTCTTTGAACTTTCTGATTTGTGAATTTGTGACCCTTCTATTTCTAGCTGCTTTGTTTCCTCTGCGTATTAGCTTTCCATGTAGTGACTTTGCCCACATGCTTAATTTTCTTTTCAGATTTCTCCTCCTCTGCTGTGACTGCCTTGTGATCTTTCTGCATTTGATTCCTATGTTGGTATTTGCATTTGCACTTCATGATTTTCTCATTTCATATTCCTAATCCTCAAATGTGGTATATGTGATTTATCACTATTGATGATCCTCCTTTGTGCACTCTCCAATTCCATAAAATTGTGGCACCTAAAATTCCCTTTATCCAGTGTATGATTACCTAGAGAATCTGCTAATGTGTTCCCATCCCATAAAATATGGGTATACCTGACTTGAATCCCTCTACTAATTTCCCAAATCTCCTTATATGACATTCCAGCTTAGGAGGAAAGTCCCACATCGGCAAAATACAAGAAAGACGTTGGGTATATAAGTAAGCAGGCCTTACACCCCAGTGACTCGCTTTAAAGACGTGTGGACCTAGGACCAAGGAGGACAATATTACTAGCGAGTTGGGTCATTACAGATGGTATCAGAGCCACTCTTGTGTCAGCTTTTTTATGGTGGGTCAAAGTTCAATTGAGTTTAGGCAAATCCCGAGTAGGCGAAAAAAACCTCAGTGCTGAGTCTAGAAAAATCCCATGCAGTGGGGTAAACCTCGGCAAGGATACTGAGTTCATAATAGGGGGGTGTATGTGACACCCCAACTTAGGTGGAAAGTCTCACATCGGCAACACACAAGAGAGATGCTAGGTATATAAATAAATAGGCCTTACAACCCTAGTGACGTGTTTTAAAGCCGTGCGGGCCTAGGTCGAAAGTGGACAATATCACCAGCGAGTTGGATCATTACACCTCAATCCACACAGCAATGTTCCAAAGTGTCTTTTATTCCTCTAATAAAATTTGTTATACCAATTTTTGAATCAGTCTGAATGATTATATTTTTTATCTGCTTATTTTTCACAAAATTCGAGAGATTCACGGATAGCAATAGTCTCTATCTCAGTATTAGTTGAGTAACCAAACTCTTCTAATTGGGGCATAGATTAGATTTCCTTCTGAATCTCTCAAACAAAAACCATATGAGCAAAAAATGTGTTTTGAACATTATACGTGTGATACTTCACATGTATTTGGTCTTTTCTTGAATGTGAATAATTATATTCATAAACGACACAAAAGTAGGTGAAGAATTTTTTGTACAAGTCACAAAAAAAAGTATATCCCTCTTCTAATATTAGAGGAACTCTATAATTCTAGTGAATTTCAGACTCATTTGCATATTCCTTCTTACACGAAAAGTGAAATAACAAGATATAGTCTTAATCCTCTCAACTGACTTTTGCTTATCTTCAAAACATCTACAAATCACCCACCACATACAAGGAGGAGTTGTATGCCACCAATTATTTCTTACTTTGTTCCAACTCTTGCCTATACCAATAACTAAAAAAAAACTCGTGTATTCCCAAGCACAAAGCATTTGATTTAGGCAAAGTTGAGAAATAACTAACATAACTGGTCAATAATAGGTCAGTGCAAAAAAGGGTGATTGATGGTTTCTGTTTGGCATCCATATAAATAGCATCTGTGATGTATACATGATTTATCTCAAATGATGTGTATCGTCCATTTCTAATTCTTTCTATCTTTGTTTGTTTCCATTTCCTTTTTTACATACATCCATCTATTGCCTCTCTTGCTAGTTTCCATCGGTAAACATGTTCTAAGTAGTAAATAGGTTGCACAAAACTATATAGTTTGTATTCATCCACGTTTTAACTCTTGCATCTTTGTTCTTCTCTATTCTCTTTTCCCACTACCACTACCTCTTTCTATTGCATCTCCTGATAGTCCACATAAAAGGAACATCTTTTAAGGAAAGTTATGTTTTCTTCAAAGGATATGGTTGAAACATGTGATTGAATGTTATACCTGTTGTATCTCACATCATAGATACCCATCCGGTTTTAACTCTTGTAAACTTTGTTTTTGTCTATTTCCCTTTTACCAATGATACACTAGTGCTCTCTGTGCCGCATGTCCTGCTTTTCTCCATTAGAAAACATGTTTTCAGCAGTACGTAGGATGTATCGCACATAAATATGTACTCATCCATTTTCAATCTCAATCTCTATTTTCTCGTTTTTTTTATTCACTTGCTCACTACTACACCACTTATTGCCACTATAAACAGGTTCATCACTAATTTCACTTATTGCCATCTTTGCACCTCTCAATATTTCTTTTCCCATCGTGATACTAGCTTTCTTAGAAAAAGTTATCATTAAAGCCCATCACAAATAATCATTGATAAACTACCATAAACCACCAATAACATGCTATCCTTTGTGAGTCAAAGTCTCCTAACTGACAAAGTTATGAAAGTTATTATGCATCACTTAATTGTCAATCTTAAACGTAAGTTCAAATGTCCATATGCAATAGTGGCGTAGCCAGGAAGTTTGTTAAGGATGTTCAAAGTTAGGTGTAAAATATATATTTTTAATAAATGGGTGCACCAAAAATTTAAATCAAACTATACAATATTTAGCTAAATGACTTTTAAGATTTGTTTGTTTGAAATAAGATTAATTAAAAAAAGAAAAAAGAAAAGTCAAACAGAGACATGTGGTGAATTGGTACAGGTAGTTTAGCTTTTTAAAAGAGTAAAAAGTTGTCTTTGGGAATTGAACTTGGGTCTGCAAGACTTTCTGAACAACCTTCACTACTGGACTACCATCTCCAAATAGTCCAACTGTGTTCAAAATATCATATATACTGATATAAGATAGTATTTCACCTATATATACAGTATAATTATCCGGCGAAAGATATTGCTGAACACCTGTATTGGTGTATTCACTTTGATGCACGAGGGGAATATATTCTACGAAGAGAAGTTATTGAAGTGTGCATAAGAAACTGGGTATTGACTCTGATTCTCCTAAAGCTAAACCTCAGATTCTCAAATTTGCTTGTCGAATTCATTGATTCCCTCTCCTTTGGCATAAGTTCTTCTGAAATGTGAATGACTTCGTTCATCAAAGTACACTTTCTTTCCATATCTAGTTGTTCCATGGATATCAAGAAGGAAAGTAATTAAGAAGCGTGAGGGAAAATGTAGCAACATGTTTCTATCCCTTCAAATCATCCTGGAAGAACTTCAGCCTATTTGACATGAAGAATGGTACCAGTAATTTTAGCAAAGGTATGTGATTTTTTTTGAAGTCTCTATTTTTTGCATTGAGGCTAATATATTTTACATCTACTACTCTTTCATGATGCTCCCATGAGTCCATTTCATTTTTTAGTTAGTTTTAGAGCATATATGTGTATTCCATAGTTAATCTCCTTTTTTGATAGAAAATTTGATTAGGAAAGGAGGGTGTGCCGATGTTTACAATGATTGTTTTCCTGATGGTCAGCTTGTCGTAGTTAAGCGCCTCAATAAAGGTACACCATAGGAAACTAGAACAAAGCTTCCTATGTGAAATTGGTACTATAGCACATGTAGACCATCATAATACACTTAGAGAAGACCAGATTATTTTACCAAAATTGTAGATTATGGAAGATTTAGTAATGCCAGCTAGTATAGTACCTGAGGCACAAAATCTTCCGTAAGTAGAATATTATCAGCTTTGATATCACTGGGTACAATCCACCTTTGGCAATTCTCATGAAGATAAAGTAGACCATGTGCTATTCCAAAAATTATTTTGTACCTGGCGGCCCAATCTAGCTTATCCCTTGAGCCTAAAAAAATAGAAAACGGTAAAGTACCTTGTGTTAGAGCAGAAAAGGGCGGTTAATCAAATACAATAAAAAAAATTGTCTTGTAATGAGAAACTTTGAGACAAACCATGACTAAGTGATCCTAAGCTTCCTTGAGAAGATAACTGAAGAACAAGATATGTGCGTCCTTCCACTCTATAGTTAACCATCCTTGCAGTATTAGGATGGTCTACATGTGCTATAGTACCAATTTCACATAGGAAGCTTTGGTCCTGCTCACTTGGAGTACCTTTATTAAGGCGCGGGCAAACAACCCTTGTAAACTTCAGCATATCCTCCTTTGCCAATCAAGTTTTCTGCCAAAGAAAGAGATCAACTCTGGAATACACATTTATGCTCTAAAGCTTTCTTAAAAATGAAATAGAATCATGGAAGCATCATGAAAGAGTAGTAGATCACTACCACAAAAAGGGCCTTTAGCGGCAATTATTTAATGGCAATAAGATAATTGCCAGCATTTAGTCTTTAAACAATAAGTATTGCCCGCAAATATACATTGGCCAGAAAACACTACATTTTTATCGGCAATTAGAAGAAATGGCCATGAAAAGAGTCAAACATTTATTTTTAGTATTCCCTCCAAAAGCAAACCCTATGTTTGCCCATTTCCCTCTCTTTCCGGGACTCGAATTGACCACAAACCTTTTTCATTAAATCCCCAATTGACTCCCTCAGTCGTCCAGTTATTCATCGATTATTTTTCCGATAAAGTTCATAAATCTAACTTTATCAAGGCTATGGTGTGCTACTTCTGGTTTGGAATGCGGCTTTCAAGCGTCACCATTAATTTATTCGCCGACTTCTTCTTTACTTCTGCGTGAATCGATAAATAAGGGGACAATACGGTGCGTTTATTGAAACAATGGAACTTGATTTGACCCAGATGCATACTAAGTTTAGTACGAAGGTTTGTTGTTTTTCTTCGAATCTTTCCAACGAGTTATTTCTTAATATTTTTCTAATCAATTCGGAATACAAAAAGTTGAGCACAATTTGTTTATTACAATATTGCTTGTGGTCAAGTTCTGGTTCATTTGTTTAATCTTTTGTATTACTTGCGGTGTCCGGAAGCCTATATGATGTTTGAAAAATTGTCTCTCAGAGATGTTGTTACTGGGACAACAATATTTAATGGAAAAGAAGCTACCAACAATTAGTATCTGTTTTTGTCTATACCAAAAATGAAGTAGTTTACACACTTGATTTGGCAAGTTCTTGGTCAATTTGTAAATCATGAGAGGTTGGGATAGTGGAAATACTTCTTATGAAAAACTAAATAACTCTTCAGAAGTTACTGAGCTGATCTATAGAATTTTTCAGAAAACAGGATGATGCTCTATCTTATGGACAGTTGCAATGCTCCAAGCACTATGACATGCTACTCGATATCTTGTGTTAAAAAAGCGAAGAGGTGGCTTCTTTGGTCTGGCAAAGGTAATTCATACATGTATTATGTTCTTGTTTGTTGTCACATGTATAATTTATTCATATGTATACGCAGAGTATAA
Source organism: Lycium ferocissimum (assembly GCF_029784015.1). Classification (NCBI taxonomy): domain Eukaryota; kingdom Viridiplantae; phylum Streptophyta; class Magnoliopsida; order Solanales; family Solanaceae; genus Lycium; species Lycium ferocissimum. The sequence goes on from NC_081344.1 coordinate 63,557,347, forward strand.
AAACTTGTTTGTTTTGTAGTGAAAATATTTATTATAAAAACAATGAATCAATATTAGTTCTTGATTTTATTTGGTTTCTTTCTGAAATATTGGGTACTGGATTGAACAAAACAAGAAGGAATAGCAACTGGGAGCAACGACCTTTAACTCAGTATCAGGTATATGTAATAAATGTGCTACATTTATACTATCACAGATAGAGTAGTGCTAGTATGTGGAATAGCTTCCCGCATGTATTTCACATCTAGTATGTTGACTGTTGTACTTTTCTAAAGACATAAGGTTAAGATCTGTGGTTTGTCCTTGTGAATGATATGATCTGATCGCCGTGCATTATTATGGTTTTTGGTTCTATAGTAATTGATAGTCATACCTCTTATTTGTACGGTTATGCAGCTAGAATATACTACTCTTGATGCTTCTGTTCTTGTTCACATATGGCTACACACAAACTGCTGGTGACCGAGATGGGCATTCCAAAATTGAGCGGAAGTCTCCATTGTACGAATAGAGTACCTCTTGCTTTGTCTCTTGTGTTGTCTTTATTTCATCAGGCATTGTGTTCTTTTGTTGTGTATTAATTCTATCAACAAATTTTTATATGCTCAGTTTTAACTTGTTTGTACATTCTAATGTGGCTATTCTACATTTCATAATCCTATCTATATTCTTGTTATGTAAGACTGAAATCCGATGGTGAGACTTTCATATTGTCCAACTTGGGCGTGTCTCGATATGGACAGGTTCGATGTTATTCTTCCTCTAGGCCAGGTTAGAAATTAGATACTGATATTTCATCTATTTCTTATTACAAGATATTCAGTTCATAGAAAGTAGCAACTATTTTAAAGGTGGGATCATTATTCAGGGGTCTATTATACCATAGGAAGTAGCAACTATTTCTCGTATGCTTTAATTCCTGTCCATTTCTCTCGATTCATGTTTCTATTTGTTATCTAATTAAAATTCTTGTTGTCTGAAAACTTATATTCCTTTTTTATTTTTTTTTGAAGCTGGTACTATTTTGTCTGAAAACTTATGTTCTTGTCATCACAGATTGAGTTTATTTTTCAATAATGACATGCATTTTTATTCTTAGATACATATCCTCTTTGTTGTTGTATTATACTAGAATTTGCATTTTCTTCCTAGTGATTAATACCTCAATGTAATGTGGCATAATGGTTTTGTAGATTTCTCTGCAACTATAAAAACCCAACTGATTTAGAATCGTGGAAGGCGAAGAGATATAGGTGACATTGCTACGAGAAGACAAGCAAAAGAAGTTCAATGGGTTGAAGACTTGATAATGGTCCAGAGCTGGAGAATGTCAATAAGCTTACTATAGTCTTGAGTTTAGATATTTGCTGACACTAGTTACTAGACTCAAAATAACACTACCTGAGAGATTCAAATGGTGTATTTTTTTTTTTTTTTAATGTTGTTCACTCTGAAATTATGAGAAGTTGTCTTTGTTATTAATTTAATGTAATATATTATGATTGGATGAATTTAGCATATTTTGTTATGAATATTTTATTTCGTTATGCATGTGTGAATATTATCACAAAAAAAAACATTGATGATGTTGGAATCACCTTCATTGACAAATTGACATATTTATTGTCGATATAAGCATTAACCAAGAAACAAGAAACTAAAAGATAAACTGCAATTAAAATGTGTTAAAAAGCTCATCTTTCGATCGGCAATTATTTAGATATTTACTGGCCATTACAAAAGCCATTAAAACCAAAACAAAAGGCCATCCAAGGTCAGCTTTAGTGGCTATTTAATTGCCGCTAAATAAATGCCACTAAAATCTAGATCTTTTAGCGGCAATAATTGAGACCTTTACCAGCGTTCAATTTAATGGCCGGCAAAGCCTTTAGCGACGGTGGATTCAACGGCAAATAATGAATTGCCGGTAAAGGTTTTTGCGGCAATTCTTATTGCCGCTAAAATGAATATTTATTGCCGCTAAAAGCCATTTTTCTAGTAGTGGATGTAGAAATGTATTAGCCCGCATGCAAAAAAGAGAGACATCAAGCCGGATTATAAACCTTTCCTAAAATTATTGGTAGCATTTTTTAGGTCAGATAGGGTGAAGTCCTTCCAGGATGATTTGAATGGATCAAGACACGTCGGTGCATTTTCCCTCACGCTTCTACTTTTCCTTCTGGATGTCTTTGGCACAACCAAAGTTGGAATAGAAGGTAGTCTTTTGCTTGAACTTCTTTTGCATATTTTGAAGAACTTTTGCTAGCGAGAGGACATCCGTGGATTTGACAAGCAGAGCTGAGACGTTGTGGGTTTAGCTTTAGGAGAACTGGAGCCATTCTCCTGGTTTCTAATGCATGCTTCAATAACCCCTTTAGGAGAAGAATCATCGTGTTTCTCGTTGTCTATCTCAAACAATTTGCAGTCTACAACAAATGATAATCCATCAGAGGCAAAGCAAAAGAAAAAACACACAATCTCTTTGGAATACAGCTGATGTCACCTTGAGCAAAAGCCGAGGAAGAGATATTATTATTCTGTCCAGCAACAACAACTTTGTTTTCTGAGGTACTTACTGCATCCATACTGATTTGCTTAGTAGTTTTACTGTAAATCATTCTAAATTATCCGAATCATATCAAATCACAAAAAGCTAAACTAAACAAAAAGATTATTCCTTTTCTTTTTAGCAGCTGGAGTTTTCAAAAGGATACCTGCACTTCACATAGATGGTGAAATTTATGAAGTTTAATGAGTCTCTATGTCCATGAAAGATGAGAATTAGGGTAAACTAGCAGTGAATTTGTTGTTGTGAGCTAAATTCCATTAAAATGGGGCGACCAGGATTGAGGAATTGGGATATTTTTTATGAAGCAAGACGTGGAAATAAAAAAAGAGAGACTATTAGTGATAATATTCGTTTCATGCAAAACATTTCAAGTTCAAAGAATGTCGATGAAGATTATTTCGAGTTTTTAAAGCCTCTCTATAACTACGATACAAATTCTCTGTCATACACAAATGAACATGGAAATGATGGCAACTATTATGAGGTTGAGATTGAGTATGAGGAGGAGGATGAAGCTAACCTGCAGTACAAGATGGTTTTGACTAATGCTAAGCCAGATGGGAAGTCATATGTGCTTGAAGCTGAAACAGAGGAAGGGTTACCTGTGTTCATAAAGTATGAAAAAGAGTGTGACTGTAATGATGAGTATGTATGTGCATGTTGGAAAAAACAGAAAGATATAGAGATGCAAAAGGATGAGAAAAACTTGCTTCCTACTCGTCGCAAATTTGAGGTAAAAAAACAGATATTTTCAACAGCTAGATCCATGGGAGATGTGGATGTGATATCAAAAACTCTGCACCTACGTTTGTCTCTATCAAATCACAAAGGATTCTTAGTTTCTTACTGTTCATATATTTTTTTTTTTATAACATATTCCGTTCACAATTAAGCCTACTGCTCTAAACTTCACTTAGCAATTGACCTCCTAAAACTTGGAAGGTTGTTACAACATCGAATAGACAGATTAATTTGTTTCTTTTTAGAATGAAGCAATATTAGAAATAAATTTACACCTTCCTTGGAGTAACTAGTCAACAGTCAACTTAATTATGCTATGGCCTATGGGTGGTATAAATGAATAAAATTCCATGAAATCTTACAACCAACCTATTCTTTTAATGAAAAATCCCTTTGGACTGGTCATCCTTTGTACTAAGTGAAATCTCAAATCATTTTATATTATTCATTTACCTTGACAAAGATAATTTACGTAAACTAGCAAGACATCCAAAGATGAAATCGTAGATCGGAAAATGTATAGTGTTTCACAATATACAAAGGAAATTACTCCAAGCAATTTGAGTGCAATGACAGGTGACAACAATTATCCAAATTTTTACTAATGTTTGAGTGGCTATTAATTCACCATAACAACACATTATACTAGAGATACTCCAAAACTCTGTAAATAGCGAAAATCGTATTATCGAGAAGTCTCCCATGCTAATCTTCTGCCTTGTAGTCCCATTTTTTTCTCTGAGAAGTCGGATCAGAAGGCTCAAATATCACATCCACATCTCCCATGGATCTAGCTATTGAAAATCTCCGTTTTTTTACCTTAACTTTGCGACTAGTAGAAAGCAAGTTTTTCTCATCCTTTTGCATCTCTATATCTTTCTGTTTTTTCCAACATGCACATACAAACTCATCATTCCAGTCACACTCTTTTTCATACTTTATCAACACAGGTAATCCATCCTCTGTCTCAAATTCAAGCACATATGACTTCCCATCTGGCTTAGCATTAGCCAAAAACATATTTTTCTGCGGGTCAACTTCATCCTCGTCCTCATACTCAACCTCAACCTTATAATAGTTGCCATCATTTCCATGTTCATTTGTGTATGACTGAGAATTTGTATCGTAGTTATAGAGGAGCTTCAAAAACTCAAAATAATCTTCATCGACATTCTTTGAGCTTGAAATGTTTTGCAGGAAAGGAATATTACCACTAATAGTCTCTGCCTTTTTGTTTCCACATCTTGCTTCATAAAAAATATCCCAGTTCCTCAATCCTGGTCGCCCCATTTTAATGGAATTCAGCTCACAACAACAAATACACTGCTAGTTTACCCTAATTCCCACATTTCATAGACAAAGAGACTCATTAAACTTCATAAATTTCACCATCTATGTGAAGTGAAGGTATCCTTCTGAAAACTCCAGCCGCTAGAAAAGAAAAGGAATAATGTTTTTGCTTAGCTTAGCATTTTGTGATTTGATAGACACAAAAGTAGGTGCAGAGTTTTTGATAGAAGTGAGCAAAAAACGTGTTCTGAACGTTACATATGTGATACTTCACATATGTTTGTTCTTTTCTTGAATGGTAATAATTATATTCGTAAACGACACAAAAGTAGGTGAAGAATTTTTTTTTTTTTACAAGTCGCAAAAAATGTCATGACCTATTTTGCCTAAGCCGTGCGGGCACTTACCTTCCCATCTCGGTAAGCAAACCCTCAACCCAACAACACATAAAGACATAAGTAATGAAGCAATCAAGTGGAAAAGTATAGATACTTAAGTCACTTAAGTCTCACAATAGGTATATATAATAAGGATAGTGCGGAACAACAAAATCACCCCCAGGGTCTAGTCTGAGTAATACACGAGTATCTAAGGGAATAAATACATGTCTAGGATAATAATACATAAAAGTCACTATGTCTCTGAATAGGAATAAGACATAATGATAGAGAAGTCTTCAAGGCAGTGAACGGCCATGCTCACCCTGGAAACTCGAAGATAATGCAGAAGCGACTATTAGTTACATGTAACAGAAGCGAATCCAACATGATGCTCTGCATTCATAAAGGAATGCAGCAAGTGCAGGTCAGTACAATACAACAGTACTGGTAGGCACCATCGGCCAACTAAGCATAGCCAACACAATCTAGATAATAAAGCAGATAAGCAAATAAACTAACAAGTATAAGTCAATATAGTAGAAACCAAGTATACGTCATCACCTAAGTAGAACATCTAATCCCAAGTATGCCAAGTCTCAATACATGGATCCGAATCCAACATCACAAGTACAACATCGAATCATCTCCAAATCAAGCCATAATGCACTGCAATAATGTATGAATGCAATGCGATGCCATGCAAATGCTATGTACACGTGTACTCCGGACGAAAATATCGACATCTCGGTAGCACAACCCAAGGTGACTCATGAAGTCTAAGTGCCACCCATCGCGGATCTTTGCTCAACAGACAAATGGGACCCCGGATCTTTGCCCACGGGGGGTTCTCACTGGCACCACCCTGGGGACCCATGGAGTCCATGCACTCACTCAATCAACGATTCCGGAACTAATATCGAATATCAGAATCTCACGTCACTCAAGTAAAACCGAGCCCAGCTCATCAACAGTGTATCATGAAAAATAAGAGTGTGTGCAATGCATGTATCATCATTAATAATCATACTCAATATCACAAGTACCAACAATGGGTACGCCAATAATATATATGAGTCATAAGTACCAATAGTGGGTACGCCAACAATATATCCGAACCACAAGTACCAACAGTGGGTACGCCAACAACATCGTAGTCAAGATGATAAAACAGAACCCAATATCTATCAACAACTCATGGCATCAAGCCAACACAATAGAACAATCAACTCACAACACAACGGGGTGGCTAGCCCCAAACACACAACAGGGCCCAGCCTAAGGCAATATCCAACCCAACTTCATACCCGAAGGTTCACAAATAAATGAATAATCATAAGACACTCTCTAATAGAGTAACAATCTTCATCAGGATTTGATTTTAACTTTCTTTATTAGAAACATTTCTAGAAAGGCTACCTATTACACACAGACACACACATCGATTTCTAGAAAATACCAGTGTGTGAAGGAGTTCTAAGTGTGACTACGGAATTCAATGAATTGTAACTATCATGACCCAATTTCAAAAAGTCGCGCGGCACCTACCTATCCACGTCAGTAGGCGAACCCTTAACCCAACATTCACAAACACAGTATAAATAGCAGAAGAAGATAAAGTAATGAAGTCTGTCATATGAATATATTATATATGCGGAAGTAAATCAAAAACCACTCCAGTATCTGGTCTGGTCATACAAGAGCATCTAACTAAAATCTATAAGGCTGGAAGTAATAATAATACATCAATAGTCTCAATAATGTCTCAGAATAACAAAGTAAGACATTATAGAAGAGGAGAAGACATTATAGAAGAGGAGTCTTTGGGTGGCAAAGCCTCCACATACTCACCCCAACAGACTCGAATCAGCAGCCTCGAACTCTCAGCCACGAAAGGTAGACATTGATCCCACCTAATACTCTACATTCATAAAGAAATTCAACAAGTGCAGGTCAGTACAAAACAACGCGTACTGGTAGGTATCATAAGTCGACTAAGATTAGCTAACATATACCAAGACAATAAAGTAAGATAAACAGGTAAATCAATAAGATATAAGTCAATCACGAGCCAGTAACCAAGTACAAGTCATCACCTATATTATAGCATCTAAACCCAACTGTGCCAAGTCTCAATATATCCAATTTGAATTCATCTATCACAATACATATCACGCATATAAAGCCCAATTGGGCCAAGTCTCAGTATTTCAACACCGAATGCGTATATCACAATGGTATCACAATAAATCACAGGAATATCATAAGAAGCCAAATGATACAATGCAATGCAATGATGTATGAAGTGTGAATGCAATGCATATGCACCGTACACATGTACTCCGATGATTGAACATCATATCACGGCAGCACAACCCATGGGGGACAGCGAAGTCCATGTACCCTTACGATTCCGGCAAAGACCTCGACAATCGCTACCAGCACCCATACCTCGATTCCTGGATAAACATCGGACAACAGTCCTCACGTCACTCTCATCCAACTGAACCGAACTTATATCAGTGTTTCCTTGTATATCATCAATGTATCAATAATATATCATGAAGGATGAGAATGCGTGCAATGTATGAGTTCAATATCAATAATCAAGTCAATATCAACAGCAACACACATGGGCACACCAGCAATATCAATAAAAGGCTACACAATATGCTGTAATAGAATCACAATCCTCGTCTCAGAAACAACAACAACTAAGGTACTACAATATCATCATCAAGATATATTACTAGTCACCAATATCTACTATCTCCACGTGGCATCGAGCCAACAACAAATAGAACAAGATAAGTCACAACACAATAGGGTGGCTAGCCCCAAATCACATAACAAGGCCCAACCTAAGGCAATATCCAACCCAACTTCATACCCGAAGGCTTACATGCATTCTCCAATAATATCATCTATATATATGCTTCGCTAATTGAAGTATCCCCATAGGGTAAACCGTAACCTACTTGGAAAGCCGAACAATAAGGTCTCCATAATCACACCTTAATCTTTCTTTCCTTTGAGCCTCGGGATAAAAAAAGTCTAAGCACATTCGAATCGTGAAATTAGAATTAAGAAGAACATCAATCAAATCCTACTTCTATTCAAGACCCAAATCCCCAACCTATGGAATTGGATTTATAAACTAGAAAGGTGAAATTAGGAATCTATAGGGTTCAACATGAAATTAACACTCTAGGTGATCAATTTCCATCAATAACAAGCTAGAACAATCAACAATTCACTTAATTTTGAATTCTAGGCAAAACCTCCAAATTTGGGTATAAAACCTAACTTTCAATTCCATAAATTAGCCACTAATTTGAAGGAATTCATGCAATAAAAGATTCTAATCATTAATTCCATGCTTACTAGAGCTAACCCAACCAATAAATCAAGATTACAAAGCCTTGAATGAAAAACCCAAATGGACCCTCTTTCAATTCTTAAGCTCTTAATGAACTAGCATGATAATGAATCCTAAGGTGATAATGAAATCATGGAATAGCAAAGAAGATAGAAGGACATACCATCAAGAATTCCCCCCCCCCCAAGAATCACGTTGAAATGCTCCCAATAACTCTAAAGTTGAAATAATAAAGAATGAGGGACTTAGGGCTTTTAACATTTATTTAATGAAATTAACTGCCCGCTTCCGCGTCCTACATACTGCTTCAGCGGCACCTTTTCGGCGGTTCCATGACCGATACAGCGGTCCTGCCAAATCTCTTAGGCCGCTTCAGCGGCAGGGTGACCTCTAAAGAGGTACCGCTGCCGCCATAGAAATTCCCAAGTTTTTCACAACTCAACTCGTAATCCTGACTATCACCCGAGGCCATCTGCTTACATACCATACATGCAGACATACATAAAAAACACACTACAAATGCACTCGTGGCCTCGAAATTCCTAACGGAAGCCTCGTTGATCGAGTCAACCCTCGATACCTCAACATCAACTTCCCAAATGAAGTACCACAATGCACCCAAGTGCATTGGGAACCGAACCAAATATATGCACAAGTTCTAAAAGACCATTCGGACCTCTCAAAATTGACGGATTCTCGAAAAGGTCCGTTTATCCAAAAGTCAACTTTGAGTCAACTTTTTTTCGTTTTAAGCCTAATTTTTCCAAAAAGTCACTCACATCAAATTTAAACACCTCGGGAAGCGTGTCAACAGTCCCCTCGGGTCAAATGTGAGCTAAACAAGCTTGGGGAAGTGTCAAAAGTTTCAAAACAAACTATAACGACCATACGGGTCGTTACATCAGATACCCATTAAACAAGCGCTTGTCCTCGAGCGACAAGGAAGAGAACGGGGAAAGATACCTGAGCCCGCAAAAGCTGGGGATATCTCGAACACATATCCGGCTCTTCCTACTAGGAAGGATTCTCATCCCTTAGAACTGAGTACCAATGAATGATACAGGAACTATCAGAATGGTACTTCTGCAACAGAGAAACATGGAAGATCGGATGAGCACCTGACCGTCCTGGTGAAAAACTAACTCATAAAACAGAGGATCAATACAACGGATAGTCTCAAACAGGCCAATATACCTCGGGCTCACTTTCCCTCCTTCTCGCATCGCATGACACCCTTATTGAGTGTAACATTCAGAAAAACCTAATCGCTCACTTTACTAGTCTCCTACTCTCCAAACTTAGCTCAAGCTCTAATTCTCATATCTCCGTATTCGAATTTCCCTCGCAACTGATCCTTGATCAAATTACTTTGCTCGAATTCTCTGATTTGATAAAATCGCAAATCTGAACGCGATCAATAGGCCTCACAAACAATTTCCTAAACCAACACAATCTTTTGAAACATGGTCACAAACCATAGCCCATTCTAAACCGATAAAATACTCTGATTCCGCTAACTCTTTCTCCCACATCTTCTAAGGCCATTACTCGCACCGTGATTTCTTAGAGACGCATGAACACACACTACAAGCCCGAAATCATGACTTACTCTTGCCAGAAATGAATCCTTGATTCACCTGAGTTCTTTATGCAATTCCATTAAAACTGACCTTACTGATAGCCAACTTGGCTAGTTCCAAGTCTTCTTAAAACTTCAAATCACAATATAGGAGACATACCACTGAATATATCGCTGAGGAAAGTCCGTCGAAACTCAACTGGTCACTATAAAGACCTCTCGCACAACAGTTCCTCTTTAAATCTGCACTAAGCTCATTGTAAACCACTATTCTATCCAAGTAACTATTCTAAAAAAATATCATCAAATCCACTAGGAAGCCTTAACAAAGCTCGGTAAATCTATCATACCTCAAATCTGAGCTGAAACACATCGAATCTTTAAATATCTTCCTGGAAATATAACCATAGACCATTAAGCTTAACTCGGACCATGTTGACCTTGAATGAATGCATAACTCTCGAATATCACCAATAATCGTTTGAACTGACTCCGAATTCCCTAAACCAATCACAGTCCTATCGCGCCTCTGTGGCAGTCAATTCTAATCTTTTCCTTACGTATAACAAATCATGTCTATCACTTTCGACTCCACAAGTTGAGTCCTATCCAAGTTATCAACTTAGTACCAAAGAGCTCTACCTTACGATTTAAATCTTCATGTTTTTCAACCTTTACCCGACACGCAAATCCGATACAACCCCAAACTTTTCGACCCAAAACATGAAGCCTTATATAGTAATTATATAACCATCGATCCTCTTATAATGTCACCTCGATATGCCCATAAATTTTTTGAATGTATCCAATCTTTCAACTAATGCTCTAAACCTCACGTAATTACTCCCAAGTCCTTAATATCCAAAGTGCGCACCCAAGCTATCCAGTCAATAATACTTGTAACATAATATATTACCACGAGTAGGGTCTCACCTCGAAATTATACCTCTAGTCTTCATATGATAAGGATTTCACAAATCTATTCTCTTAAAGCATGCTAACCCATTCACTGTAGAATATTACAAAACTTATCCAATGGTGTACCACCAAGCCACTTTTTATAAACTTCAACATGTCAGTTCACTAAAATATGCTTATCACTAGTTGCCGATCATGAACCCCACGGGATCGTCCTCATATCACATATTCCATTTCTATAGGCTTTCTTCCTTAAGCTCATACAACAATCACATCTCATATGAGTATGCAAGACAATGACTCCACAATCAAATTGGCTCAAGTAATCCCAAGATGTACCTCATTCGTGCCGACTCTAGATCAACTATACCTTTTATCGACTTGTCAATTTACCAATTTCTAATCAATTCACGATTATCGATACCGTAGTCAAACCTCAAATCCACTCAATTGAATATCGCATAATCATAAGTTTTGCAAGCTAGCCGAATCAATCAGGGAGATAGGATCATACCACACACTCTGCACATTAGAGTTTTCTTAACGCTTACAACTCTAAATTGAACACTCTCTAGATCCAGCGTATCACCCACACAGTCTCACTAATATCCTCATGTATTTCACTGAAGCGTTCTTGCCCGAATTGCCTTGCTCAATTTTTGAAATGTTATCCCGAACTCAACTCAGTTAACCCATCATTGATCTACCATTTCAAGTATCCATGTCCAATAATGCTTTACTCAAATCCTTAACGTTACTAGTCCTCGAAGAATCACCTTTTACCTCAATTATTGAAACTGAACACCTCTAACCACTCGCACGTCAATCCCTCTTCTAACACCACATAGGCCGAGTAATAACACCACTAGTAGCGGGATCTAGACAATTTTACACAACAAATACAAGGTTTCCAACCTTAGTTCGCCACTGACCTCTATTAGTCTATGACATGGCTGAACATACCAACTCATCCATAAACTCTCAAGCCCACTCTACACTATACAATCGCAACTAAGCTCTTACATCACTACTCACCTCAAGTCTTACGGACCTTAATCTCATGAACCTGATAACAAGATGCCTCATTGTAATCCTTCAGTTCCCGTATTTCATTTCAAATCACTTTTATCACAATCAACCAACTAACGCTAAAATGCACTCGATCCTCTAAACTAATCATCTATCTAAGCAAAATGAACCACAAAACAATATCCATATTTCTTCTCAAATCCCAATGAAACAACCAGTAACTCCTCAAGTCATTAACTCATCGCATTCGCCCATAATTGAAGTCATTTCTGTCAGTCGATTACTAGCTCCTCAGAAGCCTACAACCTAGTCAAATTCACCGATCAAACGATGTGACCATAGCATTCGCTTAATAACAAAGTAGTCCTTTAGCATCAACGAGCTTATATCAAGAATGACTTTTAGTACGATATCCCCGATATATCACGCGACCCTATAAGTACGACCGTTACCAAACCATGCCTAATTATTCTCACAAGATTCAATAATCCATAATCACCATAACTCAGACGACCACCTCTATCGGTACCATTCTATCAAGACGAACCCCTTTACCCTTCACAATCGAACATGAAATTCGCCCTCGCATCAATTGCAACCTTATCCTGACAACCATGTCAGACACCAATTTGAATCTACTAGATACCATTTTGAATAAAGTCGCACTAGGGAAAGAAAGAAAGTGAAGTTTCCTAGATATCCTATAGCCTCTCGCAGATAAGTACGGAGCTCATCATACCAATCCACAAGACTCTACTGTCACGACCAAATTTGACATAAGTCGTGCGGTGTGGGCACTTACCTTTCTCACCTCGGTAAGCGAACCCTCAAACCAACGATAAATAAAGACATGAATAATTAAATCAAGCAAGCGTAAAAGGATAAATAGGTAAGTCTCATAATAATATATAGTAGGATAGTGCGGAATAAGAAATACACCCAGGTCTAGTCTAAGTCATACAAGAGCATCTAATGAATAATATAAAAGTCTGGAATAATATTACATAAATTTGTCTATGTCTTAGAATAGCAAAAATAAGACATAAAATGAGAAGATTCTTCAAGGCAACGAACGTCCGTGCTCACCCAGGAAACTAGCAACAATGCTGAAGACAACAATCAATCACGAGAGATGAAAGCAGACCCAACCTGATACTCTGCCTTCATAAAGGAATGTAGCAAGTGTAGGTCAGTACAAAATAATGGTACTGGTAGGTATCATTAGCCGACAAAGCATAACTAACACAATTCAGATAATAAAGTAGGATAGGTAGATAAACCAAGTATAAATCAATCATAATTGAAGCCAAGTACATGTCGTTGCCTAAGTAGAGCATCTAATTCCAAATGTGCCAAGTCTCAATATCTCAAACCCGAATCCTATCATGACAAGTACAACACCAAAACATCTCAATGTAAGCCATGATGCAATGCAATGCAATAATGTATGCATGCAATGAAATGTAATGCAAATGTTGTGTACACATGTACTTCGGACAAAAATATCGACATCTCGGTAGCATAACTCAAGGTGACTCGCGAAGTCTAAGTGCCACCCGTTGCGGATCTTTGCCCAACAGACAGACATGACTTTAAATCTTTGCCCACGGGGGGTTCTAACCGGCATCACCCTGGGAGACCCGCGGAGTCCATGCACTCACTCAATTCACGATTTCGGAATTAATCATCGGATATCGGACTCTTACATCACTCTCATTTAAAAATGGAGCCAAGCTCATCACAATGTTTCATCAAGTGTCATCAGTATCTCAACAATATATCATGAAGAATGAGAGTGCGTGCAATGCATGTATCAACATCAATGATTATGCTCAATATCACAAGTACCAATAATGGGGACGCTAATAATATTTTCAAATCACAAGTACCAACAGTGGGTACGCCAACAATATATCAAGTCACAAGTACCAACAGTGGGTACGCCAACAATATCATAATTAAGATGGAAAGACAACATCCAATATCTACTAACAACACATGGCATCAAGCCAACACAATAGAACAACCAAATCACAACGCAACGGGGAGGCTAGCCCCAAACATACAACAGGGCTCAACCTAAGGCAATATGTCACGACCCAACTAGAGGGCCATGACAGGCACTCGAAGCTAACCTACCGAGCACCTCTTCACATATTCTCATAATCACATCTGGGTGAGCCACATGGCTAACTCATAATTACCACGAACCAAAAGGGCACAAGTTCTATCAAACATCGGCGCATCTATATACACATCATTAACGGTGCCCATATATACAAGCCGACAAGGCTACCAAAATGATATAAAAAAATATAGACCAATAAGGTTATGGGATATCTACCTATGTACATCTGTCCACGAGCCTCTACATGGAGTATGTAATATCATAAAGACGGGACAGGACCCCGCCATGCCCATATATGTACACAAAAGAATAATACCAACTACTGCAGCTCCGAATCAAATGGAGCACTTCTATACAATTACTGACGAAGCAGCCTAAAGATTTGGTCTGTCTCCTTGTCTACCCACGAGCATGAAAGCAACGTCCACAAATAAAAGGACGTCAGTACGAACAATGTACTGAGTATGTAAGGTATGGATAGTAACCTGATGAAAGCATAAAGATAACATAAAATAAAGAGAACAACTTATACCTCATAACACCTCTTAAGAAGATTGTCATACATACTTAACCTTTCTCTAAAGAAACATTTCATACATATACATCTAGTGATACCATACCCGGCCACAGCAAGGCTCGGTATTATCCATACCCGACCATATCAAAAATCAGTGTTGTCCATACCCAACTGCAGTGGTGTGCGTGCAATAGATATCATACTGGACATATAAGTTTGGTATCACAAAATAGCTATATACATATATGACATACATGAGTATCCAAAGGACACATTACAACTCTATCGAGGTGACATAAGGTTAGTAAACCCCCAATTTCTATTATGGAATCGCCATCATCATCGTCATCATTATCATCATAACTATGAAGATCTTTTATCAATAATATCTTAAGAATCTTGAAAGTCATGAGCTTCAAGCATTTTTTAGGAATAGGACGTTACAAATATCTTAGATGGATTCACAATAAGGAAATCATGCTAGCCTGAACATACCTTTACGTCTTCTTATTTACTTAACATTCTTCTCCAAAGTCTGCAAAATCTACATTCAAGAGAATTCAAACTAAGATTAGGTCTTAAAAACGCTCTTAAGTTCAAACTAGTATAATTGACGAGCTAATGAAATTAAAAAAAGCACTTCTCCTATTTTATTGACTTCATCCATATTACAAAATAACTCCCAAACAACAATAACAACATCCACAATATCATAATCAAGAAGTTATATTCAATTTAAACTCAAATTTATCCAAAATTCCTTTTCAAGTTCATCTCATAGTCATTTTCTTCACTTCAACACTTTATGACTTTCCACTTTAATTCTTTTCCTTTCCAAGAGTTACTAAACCTTTACATCAAATCAACCGTGCTAAACCTTTACATCAACTCAACCATGTAAATAGGAAGAACATACCTTATAATATAGGAACTTCACCTTCCTCAACTCCTTTCAAGGCCAAGTTCATCACAACTTTGAAGAGAAGCAAGAACCATCATCTTCCATGGATTTATCTTAAGGTTTTGATGTTTAATCTTCTCTCTTGATTGTATGGAAGGTTTTGGGGTATTGTGAAACCTTCAAGAACTTTCAATAACCCTCTAATAATGTGGGGAAATAAGTGAGGGAGTTTGAGATGAAAATGGGATCTTTTGGGATTTAAAAATGGGTCAAAGTCGCCTCCTGCATCAATTTACGGTGGAGATGCGGCCCAGCATATTGGATATGCGGCCGCATATCCCTTCCTCTCATTTGGGAGGAGGTTGGGAAGTGAGGCCAGCCCTTTTTGTGAGTTTGCAGCCAGTTTGCGACAACAAACAGGTCCATGAACTCCGATTTTCGGCAAAAAGTGTTCTTCTTGATTCGTTTGACCTCCAATCCTTATGGAACCTTCTTGGCACTTATATTAAACTTCATTAACCATATAAGGGGACCTATAACTCCCCATAAAAGTAGTTCTAAGCAATGTATAACTCAAATGATACGAAATCATCCCAAAACATGACTCAAATTCCAATTTCTTCAACGAACATACTTCCGCCGATTCATATGACTACAAAACCTTAAGGTACACACTTAGAGTTATAAGATACCTTACTTAAACTTATAATGGATTCATGTCCACTTTAGGCTTGTGTTAGTTTAGTCATAATGTAAATGACATGAAATTTCCAAGATGTAACATTCCTTCCCCTTTAGGAACATTCGTCCTCGAATGTTAGACTCTTGGGGATTCTATAAAAATTTTGCTAGAATTTCCCCTGTAATATGACACTAGCATCTTGTTGCAACAACCTAAAATTTGCAAAGCCTCACAGCGCTACAATATCAACAACAATAATGGCCACACACAACCAAGAAATCGTATAAAGAAAGCATTTCATACCTGAAGATAATGGTGGTTCTATCTGAACCTCCTCTGGGAGTGGAAATAAATATGGATACCTGAACTTCATAGCTTCCTCAGCTTCCCAAGTCATTTCTTCTCTATTATTGTTTCTCCATAGAACTTTAACTGAAGCTACATCTTTAGTCCTGAGTCTCCGAACTTGTCTATCTAAAATCGCATTGGGAATTTCTTCGTAAGATAATTGGTCGGTGATCTGGATATCATCCATAGGTAAAATTTTAGAAGGATATCCAATGTACTTGCGAAGCATTGACACATGAAAAATTGGGTGGACCGACTCCAAGTCCGGAGGTAGATTTAACTCATAAGCCACTTGGCCTACCTTGCATACAATCTTGTAAGGCCCAATACACCGAGAGTTAAGCTTTCCCTTTTTACCAAATCTCATGATGCCTTTCATCGGTGACACCTTCAAGAATACCCAGTCATTCACTTGGAACTCTAAGTCTCATTGGCGATTATTTGCATAAGATTTCTAATGACTCTGAGCTGTTAATAATCGATCCTGAATAAGTTTGACCTTTTCCATGGCTTGTTGGATCAAGTTTGGCCCTATTAGCTTAGTTTCTCCCACTTCAAACCACCCAACTGGTGATCTACACTTGCGCCCATATAAAGCCTCATACGGGGCCATTTCGATGCTGGAATAATAACTATTGTTATAAGAGAACTCTATAAGCGGTAAGTGATTATCCCAACTACCTTCGAAATCTAACACATATGCCCGTAGCATATCCTCGAGAGTCTGAATGGTGCTCTCCGCTTGTCCATCAGTCTGTGGATGAAACGCTGTACTAAGATTGACCCGAGTCCCCAATCCTTCTTGGAAGGACTTCCAGAAATTAGCTGTGAACTGTGTTCCTCTATCAGAAATAATAGATACTGGAACACGATGGAGTCGTACTATCTCTTTGATATAAAGCTTTGCATAATTTTCAGCTGCATATATAGTTCTGACTAGTAGAAAATGAGCTGACTTCGTAAGTCTATTCACAATTACCCATATAGAATCATACTTACGCGGAGAACGGGGTAGGCTTGTAATGAAATCCATATTAATTACTTCCTATTTCCAAGTCAAAATTTTCATAGCTTGCAACAACCCCCCAGGCTTCTGATGCTCAATTTTTACCTGCTAACAGTTAGAACATTGAGCTACGAACTCTGCTATGTCTTTTTTCATTCCGTCCCACCAATATATAGATTTAAGATCATGATACATTCTGGTTGCTCCCAAATGAACAGAATAACGGGAACAATGAGCTTCCTTCAAAATCTGGTGACGTAATCCTGCAACATCCAAACACACACACCGTTTCGACATCCGAGAACTCCGTACGTAAATCTTAAAGGATGACTTTTTCTTCTAAGGAAGTGTATTCCTGTAATGAACTAATATAGGATCCTCATACTGGAATTCTTTCACCTTAACTACTAATGATGAAACAAATGAATTCTGAATGGTAACTCCCATATTGCCCGAGTCCATTAGCCGGACTCCTAGGCTAGCTGATTGCTGAAGCTCACGAGTTAACTCTTTCTTCTTTGGCTGAATATCACATAAGCTACCTATAGATCTACGGCTAAGAGCATCAGCCACAACGTTCGCTTTCCCTGGATGATATAGGATACTAACATCATAATCTTTCATCAGCTCCAACTATCGCTTTTGCCGTAAATTCAACTCTTTTTGCTTGAAAATATACTGAAGACTCCTATGATCTGTATAAATATCAACATGAGACTATACAAATAATGCCTCCACATCTTCAATACATGAATCACAACAGCTAACTCTAGATCATGGGTTGGATAGTTTTTCTCGTGTTTCTGCAACTGTCTTGAAGCATAAGCAATAACTATACCGTGCTGCATCAACACACAAACTAAATCCACGCCTCAAGGATCACAATAAACAACATAGCCCTCCGATCCTTCTGGAAGTGTTAGAACCGGGGCCGAAGTCAATCTATCCTTTAGCTCTTGAAAACTGCGTTCACAAGCGTCGGTCCATTGAAATTTAACTGATTACTGAGTCAGTTTCATCAATGGTGCAGAAATAGAAGAAAAGCCTTATACAAATCTTCGATAATAACCTGCCAAGCCCAGAAAACTACGAACCTCCGTAGGTGTTTTTGGTCTAGGCCAAGTCTTTACAGCTTCAATCTTCTGGGTATCCACCCGAATGCCATCAATCGAAATAATATGCTCCAGAAAAGTCACAGAATTCAACCAAAACTCACATTTTGAAAATTTTGCATATAGCTCCCGAGCCTGAAGAACTCTAATGCAGATGTGTAGTGATCTGCATGTTCTTCCTGGGATCGAGAGTATACCAGGATATCATCGATAAACACAATCACAAATGAATCTAGAAAAGGCTTGAACACACTGTTCATCAAATCCATGAACACAGCCGGTGCATTAGTCAATCCGAACGACATTACCCGAAATTCAAAGTGACCATATCGGGTTCTGAAGGCCGTCTTCAGAATATCTTTCTCCTTAACTCTCACCTGGTGGTACCCGGATCGTAAATCTATTTTTGAGAACCATTTAGCACCCTGTAACAGGTCAAATAAATCATCAATTCTTGGGAGCGGATACTTATTCTTAATCGTCACCTTATTCAGCTATCTGTAGTCCATACACATTTGCAAGGAGCCATCTTTCTTTCTTACAAACAATACAGGTGCTCCCCACGGTGATGAACTAGGTTTGATAAAGCCTTTTTCCAGAAAATCCTTCAATTGCTCCTTCAACTCTTTCAACTCTGCAGGAGCCATTTTATAAGGAGGAATAGATATGGGCTTAGTATCCGATAGCACATCAATAGCGAAATCAATCTCCCGCTCGGGTGGAAGGACTGAAAGCTCATCCAGAAACACATCTGGAAACTCATTCACCACAGGGACAGATTGAAAAGTTGGCAACTCTGCTTCTATATCCAGAACCCGGGAAAAATGATAAATACAACCTTTTACAATTATCTTCCTTGGAGACGCTGTACTACCCTTCCACTCAAAAACTGGTTCTCCCGAAAATTGGCATTTTTGTTCTATAATCAACATTGGCGTAACAAGAAGCCAACGAATCCGTACCCATAATGACATCAAAATCTACCATATTCAGCTCATTTATATTAGCCATATTTAACTGTCACAAATTACAATCACACAATTTCTATATACCCGGCTAGCTATCACTGGGTCACCGATGGGTGTAAACACTTCAAAAGGATTAATTGACTCAGGTTTCACCCTAAATCGACGAACAACATAAGGAGTAACATATGACAATGTAGAGCCTGGATCAATCAATGCATATACATCATGAGAAGATACCGATAGTATGCCTGTGACCACATCGGGGAAAGACTCGAGATCCTGTCGCCCAGCCAGTGCATAAATACGGTGCTGAGGACCACTCGAGCTGGGCGCTCCTCCTCTACCACTACCACGACTGGCTGGTGTCTGTGAGCCTTGCCTCGAAGGGCGTATAGATGATGAAAAATCAGCTGCTGATCCTGTGGGCTGAACCGTACCTCTACCACCTCGAAATGGGCACTCATGCATAATATGACCTGACTGGACGCAAGCATGGAAAGCACCCAAACCTAATCGGCACTATCCCCAATGTAGCTTACCGTTGTCACGACCCATTTCGGGGTCGCGCAGGCACCTACCTTTCTCACCTCGGTAGGCGAACTCTCTCATTGATTACACATCAATTAAGTAAAGGCTATTCATTTAAATCAATAGATATTTAGAAATTTAGCGGAAGCTTCATAATATATTCAATAAACTCAATTTTTAATAAAATTACAATGATGTAACACATATAGACTCGATCCACTTCCCATGACCTAGTCTAGACTAGTACAAGAGTGACTAATAATCTCAGATTACCACTATATTCTAAGACTCAACCTCCATCTCGGAATGAAGTGGGAGGAGGCCTTCCAGATAGGCACCGTACATTTCAGCTTCATATCACAATCAACCACTTGAAACAATCTACACCCAAAAAGGGTGTACCGAGTGCAATATCAGTACAATCCACATGTACTGAGTAAGTATCATAGGCCGACAATGGTTAGCAACACATATCAGTAAAAAAATTCACAGATAAACATGATAACAACCTAATCAAGTCATACGTCTATATATCACACGCGGTATATCAATACCCTTAAGCATTAATTTCATTCTACTAATTCACCGGTTAAGCTCACAAAAATCTCGAAACTCACATATCATTAAATCGATCGTTTCAGTCTAGTAGTTAACTCATCATTAAGACACTCGTTACCCTACAAGAATAGAGACCAAACATATAACCAATTTTACGGACAGTCTATAGGATACCTCAACAAGTTGTATCAATAAATCCCGATCCAAGTACACGTCATTGCCTAAATAAAGCATCTAATCCCAAATGTGCGAAGTCTGAATAAATCAATCTGAATCCAATCATCACAAGTAAACACCAAATCATCTCAACAAGCCATAATGCAATGTAATGCAAGATGTATGGATGCAATGCCATACCATGCAAATGAGGTGTACACATGTACTCAGTGCCACCTATCCCGGATCTTTACCAAACAGATAGACGGGACCCTGGCTAATTGCTCACAGGGGAGTCTCACCGGCACCACTCTGTGGACCCGCGGAGCCCATTCACTACAATCGATTCCGGAATAACATCGGAATCGGCTATAAAAAAATGATGCCCGAATATACCATCCGACATCGGCCTCCTCACAATCACTCAAAAGAGTTCATCAAAATATCAATTTCGCTCAATCAACGATACCGAATCATCACTGGGTATCGGCCATACATCATGAGTATAAGAGAATGTATGCAATGCATATGTCAACGATTCCGGAATTGAACCTCGGACATCGGCCTTCTCACAATCACTCAAGTAAAAGAGTTTATCAAAATATCAATTTCACTCAATCAACGATACCGGATCATCACCGGGTATCGACCATGCATCATGAATATGAGAGAATGTATGCAATGCATATGTCAATAATTCCAGAATTAAACCTCGAACATCAGCCTTCTCACAATCACTTAAGTAAAAGAGTTTGTCAAAATACCAGTTTCACTCAATCAACGATACTAGATCATCATCGGGTATTGGCCATGCATCATGAACATGAGAGAATGTATGCGATGCATATGTCAACATCAACAACCAAGTTCAATATCACAAGCACCAATAATGGGATACGCCAACAATGTATCAATATCACAATACCAACACTGGGTATGCCAACGATATGTCAATATCACAATACCAACAATGGGTATGCCAAAAATGTATCTATATCACAATACCAACAGTGGGTATGTCAACAATATATCCAAACCAAGACAGATAACAGGATCTAATCTCTATCAACAACTCATGGCATCAAGCCAACATAATAGAACAGTCTAACACAACACAATAGGGTGGCTAGTCCCAACACACAATAGGTCAATCGATCGATATACATTATTACCACTTCCTTAAATTAAGTTATTAGCTTAGAACACGAATCTCACCCTACACTCAAAATCCTTCGTCACAACTCAATTAGAATTCAGTCACAATCGTTGGTACATTTTATCCTCCCATTTATCCATTAGATTTCACTAATAATGGCATAGCACAAGTAATCACATATTACGGGAAATTTTAATCATTAAGCACAAACAAGTTCCGTCCGCTACTCCCAAGTCACATAAATGCACCGATGTTCAAGAACAACCACATCAAACAACCTAAGGGATCTAAAGGCCACAAGCCCGAACACACAATCACACATCAATACCATCCTAGGATTTTATCCCAAATATCCAATTCCTATACATGCATTCTCCGTTCCTTCTAATCCACGTATATGGGAAACCAATCAAAGTCTACCAGAAAGGGAAGCCATAACCTACCCGGGGCACTCGAACAAAGCCACGAACCCACACACGTTACTCGCCTTTCGAAGCGTCTCCAAATAACCAAAATCTATCACATATGAATTCATTGTAAGAAACCATGAATAATAATACCCATATTGGCTAATTTCTATGCGGGTCAAATTCCAACTTTTAATTTAGGAAAAATGGGTCTTAAGGGCAAAACGGAAATTTTATGATCAAAATACCAAATTCAATACCAAAAAGGAAAAACCCATTACTTTAATCATAGGAATAGTATTCAATACCAAAAAGGAAAAACCCATTACTTTAATCATAGGAATAATCAATTAATTAATAAAATCATCATTGTTAAGAAGACCCTCAAATTTAGGTCCAAGAACCCTAACTTTGATTCAAGAATTTCAACTCTAGAATAGAAGATTATTGGTTAACAAGCCTAGATATATTATTATCTAGCATAAATAGAAACATTAACATTATTTATTCACAATCTAGGAAGTCAATTCATTTTTAGAACTCTTTCATGAAAAACCCCAATTTTGGGTTAAAGAACCCTAGGTTTTGCATAGAAATTTTTGGAAGAGGAAGGGTTTTACAAAACCAAAATGACAGATTAATTAATGGAGACTATTAAGCATGAGATTTATACCTTACCCATAGGAAAAATCTTGAGAAATAACCAAGAATCCATTCATCCTCAAGCTTCCAAGAGAGAAGGTATCCTAAATGAGGTCCAAATCCGACATAGTCTCTGTTTTTCCTCTATTTTCATGCCAAGATGACATCAAAATGCTTATTTGATGGTACCATTGGATTCCTCATGAAATGTCCTTGAATTTTGGCTTTTGAATCGCCACATTTGGACTTAAAATGAGGGAGATATGAGGGTTTTAATATGGCCCGACTTCGCTTAGCGGGACCGCTTTTTTAGCGGAACCAAGCACAAGCCAAAGCCACTAAACTCGCTTCAGGGGTCCTAAGGGTGCTGTAGAGGTTCCACCCCAGCGGTAAAGGGTCCACTGAAGCAGTCACCAGACACCAGATGCCCCAATTTATTTTTTTTCGTTTTTCGCCCCGGAACTCCGAAAGCTCATCCGGAACCCGATTTTGACAAACCAAATATGTAGATATAGGTAAAAACGCGCTACGAACTCATTCATGCACTCGAAATTCCCAACGGAGATACCGTTGACTAAATCAACTCCCGAGCGGCCAAAAATTAACTTTCCAACCTGATTTTCGATAATCATCCGAGGTCCGATTTCAACAAATGAAATATGTTTCCACATATAAAAACAGGCTACGAACGCACCCGTGACATCGGATTTCCCAACGGAGATACCGTTGACTAGGTAAACTCCCAAACCTTAATAACCATTCCCAAACCAAGTCCCAAAATGCACCCGAATGCATTGGGAGCTGAACCAGTCCCACCAATGCATCATAAATCAGTATATGAACCTCTCGGAATCGATGGATCTCCGAATGAAATCCGTTCACCTAAAAGTCAACTCTTGGTCAAACTATTTTCGCTTAAAGTCAAATTTTTCTAGAAAACATTCCAAAGCCCAAAACGATGCCTAAGAAGTCTTGCCAACTATCCTTTCAGGTCAAAATAGTTCTAACGAGACTTAGGAACTGGTCAACGAGGGAAAAAATGGAAGAATCACGGTAACGGCAAAATGGGTCGTTACATCATATATCAATTAAACAGTCGCTCGTCCTCGAGTGAAGAACGAGAGTAGGAGAATATTACGGTAACCAAGGGAATCATATCACAACCAACACGAAGCTCTTACAACAAGAAGCAAACCCAAACCACAATTCGTTCACACTTAGCCAAAAGACCCTATTACCATGTCTCTAAAACACATAATGGATCTCTCATAGATAAATCAAATAGCACGAACCTTTGGACATAACTAATCATAAAACATTCAGAACTGGTAAGATATTCTGAGCTAGTCGCTCCCTGAATCACAATTTCTTCGAAGTACACAATACAAACCGAAACCATGACTTACTCTTTCCAAAAGAGAATCCTAAATCTCCCAGAAAACTCTAAGCTATTTCATCGAAACTTGTCTTTCTCGTAGCTAACTTGGTCAGTCTTAAGTCTCCTTAACTCTTCATATCACTTATCTAGGAACTTACCATCAAGTACTGCTTAGAGCAAGATCTGCCAACATCCAATGATCAGAACGGAGACTTATCACAATCTTAGAATCTCTCCGAAGCACAACCATTATCATTATAGCCCATTGTACTAATCGAGGGGCTGACTCTGGTGAAATACCACAAGGACTGCTAATAACAAACCTAAAAAATCAGGCGTTCCTTATCACATTTGTTTAAACTGATTTACTTGGAACCCATAAGTTCCCTTGGAGTTACAAACTCGATCTAACCATTTCCATTCAAACCATAACGACCCACAATGAACGCACTATTTCAGAATATATCAATAATCACACAAACTGATTCCAAGATCCGAAACCCATCACACTCTTACCGTGCATAGCAAACCATAGTTCATTTCTCTCAATCTTAAAAGTTGAGTCTTATCCGAATCGTCCTCAAGGCACCTGATAACAAAATCTCGGGAACGCAACCTCTAGTTTCTCAACCGCACCCAATACATATATTTTATGCCACCCGAATTTTTTCGATACTAAGAACATGCTGTTCCATAAATCACTTCTAGTCCATAAAGTCCAAAGTCGTTCTATCAATATTACTCATTTATAGACCTCTTAGTACAACTCAGTAGTATTCCTTGGCCGAACTCATTGCTTTCACAGTCCATACAAAAGATCCATCACAAGGGTATCACGACTGATCCACGATTTTGGTAGAAGTGCCGCCTTAAATTAGAACTATGAATTCTAATCCTCAAAATAAATAGTGAGATATCATATCTCAATAATTCTATCTTCATAACACATTTAAGCCACTTTCATTACCGCTCAGAAATCATTCAAACCATCACACTTCTGCTGCGCCACTCTAAGGAACTTTACAATACTAGGCTCATCTCTGATTCACTAAATTAGAATGTCTCCATTGTCGAACCTAAGCAAACCTAACCCTTCAAGAAACTATACCATCAACTTCAACCGGATAACAACACCGATAAATAATAAAACTCACCGAACAAGCACAAAGGCTCTCGGCCTCAATCCGATACTGGACATAACTCCTAGCAGTTGCTTGGTTCCTAGAATCTCACTCTCACAATAGTCACAAACACATTCTTATAAGCATGCCAGATACCAATTTTTTCCTTCTTAGTGCTCAAGAATTTTCTATCCAAATCTTCTTTATCTTGACTCAATTTCATTTACACAACAAGTACCAATACCAATCCCCTTAATAATTTGAATTCTCTATGCTCCCTCACAATATCGACCTGTTAGTACTTACTCTTAACTTCTCTTATCTACCATACACAATCACTATACTCGTTGAATCTGGTAATCCCTAGCGAACTCACACTCTTCTTCGCATTCGGAGTCAAAACCCCTTCTTTTTTTTTCAAATCCATTCCTACCCTCGACAGATCGCTCTTACTAAGCCTACATGCATTGACCATTTCCGAGCAACCGACCACTAGGATCACAGATATCCTTCGGCACTTATTGCCAACTCCACATCTCTCAAAGAACCGACAATGAAACATCTTAACCAAATTCCCACAACGAAAACTCACACAATAACTAAAACTAAACTTGGTCAAGCATCCAAATTAAGATGACACTTTTTATATCGTATCGTAACCTGACATACGAAATCGATAGCACAAAATTTGGAACGGGTTTCTATCATTCGAGGGAGAATACAACAAGAATTCAAAGATACCAATTGGAATCTCCTAGATACCAATTGGAACCTACCGAGATACCAATTCGACCAAAGTAGCACGAATAGAAGGAATGAAAGGAGTTTAACACGTGTTACGGTCCGTAATGATGAACCGTCCTTTGGTCCAAAAGTTACGAGACGGTGATTTTTCAAGCGTGCTTATTACGGTATGAGAGACAGGCCGTAACACATGTTACGGGACGTCCCTTGGAGCGTAACACATGATTTTCTGAACTGAAACATGTTTTCGATTCCAACACTCTCCTTCTTGGATTTCTAACCTCCTGAGTCATGGATATGGTTTAGTACGGATTTTACGAGGTGTTACATAGCATCAAGAAGAAAGATTTTACTAGGTGTTGCATAGCATCAAAAAGAAAGGCAAAGTAATTGCCAAGATACTTGTTGATTGTAGAGCAAGGAGATCTGCCACGCCACCGAAAAAAGCTGATACTCTTGCTGATGTTGAGCCAAAAGTGCCTTAAAAGGTTGATATTTACAAGCATGTAAATCCCGCAAAGAGAAAAAACTTGAAAGGATCATTAATGCCAGGAAGAGTCCCGAGTTTATATACTCAATACATGAATTTAGTGGCCACGGCTTCAAGATGATGACAACTATGAATGAATGGTGGCTGGACAATGTAAGTTTGAACAATACTTGTCCTCTTTTTTGTTGAATTAGTTGCATAAAGTTAACTAGTTGTTGCAGCAAGTTAACTATCTGTTGCAACAAGTCAACTATCTATTGCAGCAAGTTAACCATCTGTTGCAATAAGTTAACTATCTATTATAGAAAGTTAACCAACTGTTGCAACAAGTTAACGATCTGTTGCAACAAGTTAACCATCTATTACAACAAGTTAACTATCTATTGCAGCAAGTCAACTAGTTGTTGCAGCAGGTTAACTAGTTGTTGTAACAAGTTAACCATCTGTTGCAGCAAGTTAACTAGTTGTTGCAACAAGTTAACCATCTGTTGCAGCAAGTTAACTATCTGTTGCAGCAAGTGACTAACTACTTTGATACTTTTACTGCAGTATGTAGATGAAATCTTATTGCTGATGCGTATGAGGCAGCTCAATTTCCCTGAGCACTATTATTCCTCTAATAGAATCCTGGACCTCATCTTCCACCATCACATGAGCAAGAGGTACTTATAGTTGACTAATGAGGCTATACTGGAGAGTGTTGTGTCCTATAAAGAAAGATTTTCTCTCTTTGAGTGGGACAATGATGTTCTCGCTTTTCCTAGAAGTAGTTTACTGTAGCAACCCTCCCAGTCTTTATGGAAACTATAGGAGCACCCCACCAAATAGAACCTTCCCAAGGGTAGAACGAGCTAATAGAAACTCGATTGTATAAGTATAAGAACTGAAAACTAGACTTGGTATGAAATGTTGGGTGGTAGAGTCAAAAAACTGTGGAATTAACGAGCTTACTGGCTCAGTGGTACCACTGCGGCGGGAGATATACTGCTACGGCGGGACTGCTGTAGCGGTGGGTGGACCGCCCCGCGATTAGTCAAGTCTGGGTGTGTCAGCTATGGCAGGCACTGGACCGCTGTAGCGGTGCCGCTATAGCGAGATCAAGCCCGCCACGGCGGAGGGAAGGATTTAGTGAGGTCCGCTACAGCGGGCACTTGCCCACTATGGCGGGACTGCTGTAGCGACGGATGGGCCGCCACAGCAGTCGATGGGGATAGAATGTCGGCTTTTAAACACTTAGTTCCGAATTTTTTATTCATAAAACTCCAAAACAGTTCCCCACAAGCACATAGGGCGAAATTAGAAGCTAGGGCAAGAATATCCTTGAGAGATAAGTCTCAACCATTCTTTCCATCATTACGCTTTCACCTTCATGATTATCATCCCTTGTATGGGTCTACAATGGTAAATTGGGAATAGTTACCCTAGAACTTAATAGACTTTTTATAGTTGGTGGGTTATAATTGTTATTGTGTATCTATCATCTAATGGTTAGGGTTATCACGTTTTAATCAAGAATTGAATTGTTAAAGACATAAACTAAGTTAATTGATGATAGGGTTCATAAAAGTGGTAGCTTGATCATAGAAATTGTTTGTAAGAGATGTTTTGATTAAATAGCCTTGTAAATTGATAGTCGGTGGTTGCTAAGGCCAATGTTAGGCTGATTTGCACCTAGAAATCACTCACCCATTGGAATAGGGCAAAAGAGAAGGGTGTTCTTCGAATTGATTTTGTGACTAGAGTGATTGTGACTTATGTAGCATCTTAAATGCTAGATTTTGAGCGTTCCGAGGCTTTACGGAAGGGAAAGGCTATAGCGGAGTAATCTGCATTGTTCCAGCTCTACAGTTGAGGTAGGTTACGGTCTACTTGAGTTAGACTTTGATTAGTTGATTGTATGTGTTGTGAAATTGATAGGAGAAGCATGTCTAGTCTTCAAAACATGATGTGTGTGGTCGAAATTCCTATATGTTATTGATTGAGTGATTATGTGGGCTTCGTGCCACTATTTATTATGTTGGAATCTACAGGTTGATAATGTTGTGGTGAGAAGTTAATATGATCTTCTTGATGAAAGTGAGATATAAAATGATAATCGATCATTGAAAATAATGTGACAATAGATACGGATATATATATATATATATATACATATATGTATATCTACATATACATATACCTATATGTATATATATATATATACATATATGTATATCTACATATACATATACCTATATGTATATATAGATATACATATATGTATATATGTAGATATATCTATATATATATAGTTATAGTTGTTTAAATTTTATATAATAGTTTTTCACACATTAATTAGATATTTTCATTATGTTTTAAATTATAATTGGAACTTAGAATTAATACCTATTTAATAAGAATTATTATATAGTTAGTTTCTTATATGGACTTAGAGATTAGCCATATTAATTTCTTAATACTTAGTGTAAATTAATAAAATAAAATTATGTAAGAATTTGTATAAATAAGAATTTGTGGTTAAAATACTACTATTGCAATGGTAACCTCACGTGCATAACAAAAATTATAGTTAACTATGGAAGTTTATTGTCACTCTAAATTTGTAGTTATTCATTTTGTCATGACAAATAATTGTAATTATTAAGCAAATTATTTTTACTTTTTCTCAAATATAACTTGAAGAAAAAAATATTTATTTAGCTACAAGATTTTTTGTCAAATAATTTAATGTGGCTAAAAGATTACTATTGTTACAGCAAATTTCAACTCGTGGTAAAAAATAATGATTAGCTACAAAATTTTATCACAATAAATTCATGGCTATATCATGTCGTCATGATAAATAATTGTAGATATTAAGCCTACTATTGCCACGGTTTCTTAGTACTCGAAGCAAAAATATCCATTTAGCTATAATATTTTGTTTTAAATAATTCTTTGTGGCTAAAAGGTTACTATTGCTACAGTAAGTTTCAACTTGTGACAAAAATTAATGATTAGCTACGAAATTTTATTATAGCAAAAGGTCCGTGGCTATATAATTTAGCTATTGCCACAATTTTTTAGAACTTGAAGCAAAAGTATCTATTTAGCTACAATATTTTGTTTTAAATAATTTATCGTGGCTAAAATGCTGCTATTGCTACGATAACTTCTATCGCGTCACAAAAACTTATGATTAGCTACAAAATTTTACTGTAGCAATAAGTTTTGTAGCTATTTAGGTTATTATTGCCACGATTGTTAGCAATTATAGCAAAACTAACGAATTAGCTTTGTCAATTAAATTTTTGTGGCTAAGGAATATTACGAATTTGTAGATAGCCGTGAAATTCAAATTTTCGTAGCTATTACTAGGTATTAGCCATGATTTTTAATAGCTAAGATTTCATAGCTATATATACCTTACATTGTAGTGCCTAGTTATGAACAGGCAGATTTGACCAGGGGTGAGGATGTGACCTAGTTGTGAGCTCGGGTTCGAGGAGTGAATCCGGAACGAGTGCTACATGGACACCATGGGTCCCCTGCAGGTCATGACTACTGAGCAATGATATCAGTTAGCATGTGTGTGTAGCGTGTTTATGGTTATTGTTGGTAGACTTATTCCGTTGTTCGCTTCCGTTGATCTGACTTTTGATATCGTTGGGTGACTTGATTGTTAATATCCTTGATTGACTCATTGTTGGGTTATTTGATTATGTGTTGTTGCCAGGCTTGTCTATTTTATTGATTTTATAATTTATGCATGATACTAATCTTAGTCGGCCTATGATATCTACCAGTACATAGTGGTTTTACTAATAGTACCTTGCTGCATTCTTTTGAGTGCAGATTGTGAACTAAAGACTGCTACCCGACCTCATATCTAGCGTTGAGGCCGTTTGCTGACAGATTAAGGGTGAGCTTCTATCCATTCGAGGCCGCCCGAAGATCTTCTTTTCTGATGTCTATTTCTATTCCAGACATTGTGGTTATTTATTTAGACAGCAAACATTCCGTATACATGTTTTGGATTAGAGTCCTGTATGGTGACTTTTGGATTTTGGGTTGTAATAGTTAGTACTTCCGCATTTACTTTCTTATTTTATGGCATGACTAAATTTTGGATCTATCTTGTGTTTGAATGGTTAATAACTGATTGAATTGGTTAATATAAAAATGGACTTGAATGTGTAGATGGCTTACATATTAGTTCGCCCACTAGGAGTTAGTGTGGGTGCCAGTCATCGGGGGTTGGGTCGTGACAGATTTGGTATCAGAGCTTTAGGTTCATCGATCTCATCGTACAAGGACATGTCTAGTAGAGTCTAGCGGATTGGTATGGAGACGTCTGTAATTATTTTTGAGAAGCTACCGGGCACTAGGAAAATTCCCTTTTCTTTCTTTCTTTCGTGCTATTTGATTCCAATTGGTATCTAACTATCCTTCATTCTCTCGCAGATGGCGAGAACACGTGTGGCAGCAGCCAGAGGTAGAGGAGCATGTACAGGGGCTGCGCCGGTTCAGGACGGAGTTCCAGCAGCTGATCCCGTGCCTCCAATGGATCCTAATGAAGCCGCAAAAAATGCAGCCGTACCTACTCAGCCAGCGGCAATGCCAGCTCCGCCAGGGGCCATAGCTACTCCAGGTTTACTAGATGCGATGGCTCAAGTGCTGAACTGATTACATGGGTTGGCACAGACTGTAGCGATACTGACCGTTCCAGCAGGTAGGGGTGCAGGGATAGCAGCCCCAGGTCCGGACAAAGTTCAAGCTCCGGGAAATCAACAAGCCGGCCCGTGGCTTCTCGCTTGGATGAAGTTTCGAGTTTTGAGGCATTTTCGAGGCCAATTGCAGAGCCGGTGATGACCGGTAAGGAGCATGATTTATTTTGGAGGTTCACAAAGATAAAGCCTCCGATTTTCTATGGTACTGAGTCAGCGGATGCGTATGAGTTCATTATAGATTATCATGAGAGGCTCTATAAAATGGGGGCAGTGGACAAGTATGGTGTTGAGTTTGTGACTTTTTAGTTCTTGGGTGATGCCAAGTTGTGATGGAGGGCATATGTGGAGTGATGGCCAGTTGGGTCACCTCCGTTGACTTGGGTTTAGTTCTACTCAGTGTTTCTGGATAAGTATATTCTGTGTACTCCGAGGGATAGAAGGAAGGATGAGTTAGCTAATATTGATCAGAGAAACTCGTCTGTTGCTATTTACGAGTCCCGTTTCCATTCCTTGTCCCGATATGCTTTTCAGTTGTTGCCTACTGAGGAGAAGAGGATCAGGCGTTTCATGAAGGTATTCAATATTGGACTTCAGCTATCAGCTCTTCAGCTTGTAGCCACTGGGGCTTCATTCCAGGAGGTAGTGGAGCATGTTTGTATTGTTGAGGGGATTAAACAGGAGGGTTATGCAAAGCAGGCAAAGAAGAAGGCCCAAAAGGATAGAAATTTCAGCAACTCCTTCTCTAGGGGCTAGAGTTCTCAGGTGTATTCAGCATGTCCTGTTCAGTCCGTTATACAGGTGTCTGTTGGGGGCCCATCAGGGGCTAATTATTAGTCTTCAGGTCAGCATGGGTGTTATACTACTTCATCAGTTTCTGTTCAGCGACCTACCTGGATCGTGTTTGTTATGAGTGTGGTGAGGTAGGGCATATTAAGAGGTTTTACGCCAGACTCAGACAATGTAGACAGGGGACTCAGTATCAGGCTCCCCGAGTTCCATTTGCACCAGATAGAGGAGGTAAAGACCGTGCACCAGCAGGGCGGGGCGGTCACACCACGGGTAGAGGTGGTGCTCAGCCCTCGAGAAGGTCCTCAGGCAGGCAGAGATGGACAGCAGCCCAGCAGGGGCGGGGCTCAGACTAGACAGGGTAATCACGATGGTTCACAGGCTACAGAAGGGCGAGTCCATTTGTACGCTTTCTTAGGTAGACCCGAGGCTGAGGCCTCCAATGCTATCATCACAAGTAGTATCTCAATTTATGACCAGATGGCTTCTGTTTTATTTGATCCGGGTTCTACTTTTTCATATGTGTATTCATATTTTGCTGTGGTATTGGATACGATGTGTGATACCCTTGATGCTCCTATCTATGTATCTACTCCAATTGGGATTCGGTGGTAGTAGATAAAGTCTACCCTTCTTACGCGATTACATTTATGGGATATAGTACTTGGGCGGATTTGATGATCCTAGATATGGTAGACTTTGATGTCATCTTGGGCATGAGTTGATTGTTCCCGCATTATGCAATTCTAGATTATCACTCCAAAATCGTTACCTTAGCTATACCCGGGGCATCTAGACTTGAGTGGAAGGGTAACCTTAGTCCCCTCGCGAAGAAAATCATATCCTTCGTTCATGCTAAGAAGCTAGTGGAGAAGGGTTGTTTAGCGTATTTAGCACATATCTGTGATACCAGCGCAGATACTTTATCTATTGATTAGGTTCCAGTGGTACGCGAGTTTGCGGATGTGTTCCTTGCGGACTTGCCAGGTATGCCACTTGACTGTGACATTGACTTCCGAGTTGATTTAGACCCAGGGACTCGTCCTATCACTATTCCACGTTATAGGACAGCGCCAACAGAACTCAGGAAATTGAAAGAACAGTTGCAAGATCTTTTGAGTAAGGGATTTATTCGCCCGAGTGCCTCTCCTTAAGGTGCTCCTGTGTTGTTTGTTAAAAAGAAGGACGGGTCTATGCGTATGTGTATTGATTACCGTCAGCTGAATAAGGTCACTATCTGAAACAAGTATCCCATTCCCCGTATTAATGACTTGTTTGATCAGTTACAGGAAGCTTCTATGTTCTCTAAAATTTACTTAAGGTCAGGGTATCACCAGTTAAATATTCAGGCAAAGGATGTCCCCAAGACAGCTTTCAAGATCAGGTATAAGCACTATGAGTTCTTGGTTATGTCTTTTGGGCTTACACATGCCCCAGCTGTGTTCATGGACCTGATGAAAAGTGTTTTTAAGCCCTTTTTAGACTCATTCGTAATAGTGTTCATTGATGATATCCTGGTGTATTCTAGAAGTAAGGAAGATCATGAGAAACATTTGAGGATTGCTCTTGGGGTGTTGCGGGAGAAGAAGCTGTATGCTAAGTTCTCAAGCTGAATTTTGGGTTGTCTTCGTGTCTTTCTTG
Source organism: Lycium ferocissimum (assembly GCF_029784015.1). Lineage (NCBI taxonomy): Eukaryota > Viridiplantae > Streptophyta > Magnoliopsida > Solanales > Solanaceae > Lycium > Lycium ferocissimum. The sequence continues at coordinate 63,591,207 of NC_081344.1, forward strand.
GGCAATTTCAAAGAGGGTATTACGGTGGATGTAAATTCAGCGTCAGTGGGAATGGGCTAGGCCCACTTCTGTGATCGAAATTCGTAGTTTCATGGATTGGGCTAGCTATTATCGTCGGTTCGTGAAAGGGTTGGCCTCTATTTCTTCTCATTTGACCCACTTGACTCAGAAAGAGGTGCCTTTTCAGTGGTTTGACGAGTGTGAGGAGAGCTTTCAAAACCTCAAGACATTGTTGACTACAACGGCTATTCTAGCATTGCCTGTGGAGGGCAAGGATTTTATTGTTTATTGTGATGCTTCACGTTCTGGTTTGGGTGTTTTTTTTATGCAGGAAAAGAAGGTGATTGCTTACGCTTCTCAACAGTTGGAAGTGTATGAGAAGAACTATCCCACTCATGACTTTGAATTGGCAGCAGTGGTGTTCGCACTAAAAATCTAGAGGCATTACTTGTATGGTGTCCATTGTAAGGTTTACACTGACCATCGCAGCTTGCAGCATGTGTTCACTCAGAGGGATTTGAACTCTAGGCAGCGGCGATGGATGGAACTGCTGAAAGATTATGACATCACCATTCTGTATCATCCTGTTAAAGCAAATGTGGTGGCTGATGCGTTGAGCAGGAAGTCGGCTAGTATAGAAAGTCTGTCTCGTTTGATCTCTTCGGAGCGTCCATTAGCTAGAGAGGTTCAGACATTGGCTAACAGTTTTATGAGGCTGGATATTTCTAACACGAATAGGGTGTTGCCTTATGTTGAGGCTCGGTCATCGTTTCTGGAGCAGATCAAGGCTAAGCAGTTTGAGGATGCTAAGTTGTGTAAAATTCGTGATAATATGTTGCTTGGAGAGGCCAAGGAGGCCGTGATTACGAAGAGGGGCTTTTAGGATTAAGGGGCGCATTTGAGTGCCACGTGTGGGTGATTTGATCAAGACTATTCTGACAGAGGCTCACAGGTCGAGGTATTCCATTCATCTTAGCACTACTAAGATGTACCGCGATTTGAGACAACACCATTGGTGGACTAGGATAAAGCGTGATATAGTGGATTTTGTTGCTCAGTGTTTGAATTGCCAGCAAATGAAGTATGAACATCAAAAACCTAGGGTTATGCTTTAGAGGATGCCCATTCTTTAGTGGAAGTGAGAAAGGATAGTAATGGATTTTGTAGTTGGTTTTCTGAAGACGTTGAAGAAGTTTGATTTGATCTGGGCTATTGTGGACAGGTTGACAAAGTCTGCCCACTTTATTCCGGTGCGGATAACTTATGACGCGGAGAAACTAGACAAGATCTACATTTGTGAGGTGATTAGGCTACATAGGTTCCTATCTCCATCGTTTAGCACGCAGGCACAATGTTCACATGGATTTTGGAACTATATTGAGGAATCGGGTACTAGGTTGGACCCAGCAGTACCTTTCCACCCTCGGACGACGGTAGTCCAAGCGGACTATTCAGGTTCTTGAAGATATGCTTCGGGCCTGTGTGATAGACTTTGGTGGCCATTGGGATCAGTTCTTACCATTGGCCGAGTTTGCATATAACAATAACTACCACTCGAGCATTGATGGCTCAGGTGAGACGTGGCATGGGAGGAGACGCCGAGGGTCTCCCTATTGGTCAGTTCGATGCATTTGAGGTAAGACCTTAGAGTACGGACCTTCTGATAAAGTCCTCAGAGAAGGTGAAGGTGATTCAAGCTAAACTTCTGGCAGCACAGAGTAAGCAAAAGAAGTATGAGGACCGTAAGGTCCGAGATCTTGAGTTTAGGGAGGAAGAGCAAGTATTGTTAAAAGTCTCGCCCATGAAAGGTGTGATGCAGTTTGGGAAGAAGGGCAAGCTTAGCCTGAGATACATTGGGCCATTTGAGATTCTCAAGCGTGTGGGGGAGGTAGCTTATGAGTTGGCTTTACCTCCGGGCTTATCAAGCGTCCATCCAGTATTTCATGGTTCGATGTTGAAGAGGTATCACGGCGATGATTCATACATAATCTGTTGGGATTCGATGTTGCTAGATGAGAACTTGACATATGAGGAAGAGCCTGTCGCTATCTTAGATAGAGATGTTCGTAAACTAAAATCGAAGGAAATAGCCTCGGTGAAAGTTCAATGGAAGAATCGCCCGGTGGAGGAAGCTACTAGGGAAACAGAATCGGATATGCCTAGCAAGTATCCTCAGCTTTTCACCGAGTAAGGTAACTATTCCTAGATTTCTCATCTTTGTCCGTTCGGGGATGAACAGTATTTTAATTGGTATCTGGTGTAATGACCCTCCCAGACGTTATGGAAAATATAGGATCACCCCACCAAATAAAACATTCCCAAGAGTAGAACAAGCTAATAGAAACTCGGTTGTATAAGTCTAAGAACTAAAAAACTTGAGTTGGTTGTGATTATTGTTTGATTGTGTTGAGTCCATGGGGGAGTGACGTAGGAAATGAGAACTCCGTCAAAAATTTTGAAGCCACGGGTGAGTCTGTATGGTGTTTTTATATCTATGTTCATGTTTTATTTGTGTTTGTGAGGCCTCGGATGAAATGTTGGGTGGTAGAGTTGAAAAACAGTGGAATTAGCGAGCTTACTGGCTCAGTGGTACTGCTACGGCAGGGAATGTACCGCAACGGCAGGACTGCTATAGCCAACCGCCGTCGCGGTCAGTCAAGTCTGGGTGTGTCCGCCACGGCTGAAGGAAAGATTTAGTGAGGTCCCCTACAGCGGCCACTAGCCCATTATAGAGACCACCGCAAATGACGCAACGGGCCGCCACACGGTCGATGAGGGGCCGACGAGGGACGGTATCGTTGACTTTTAAACACTTAGTTCCGAATTCTTTATTCATAAAACTCCAACACAGTTCCCCATAAGCACCTAGGGTAAAATTCCAAGCTAATGCAAGAATATCATCGAGAGGTAAGTCTCAACCATTCTTTCCATCATTACGCTTTCATTTTCATGATTATCATCCCTTGTATGGGTCTAAAAAGGTAAATTAGAAATAGTAACCCTAGAACTCAATAGACTTTCAAAAGGTTGGTGGGTTATGATTGTTATTGTGTGTCTATCATCTAATGGCTTGGGTTATCACTTTTTAATCAAGAATTGGATCATTAGAGACGTGAACTAAGTTAATTGAGGCTAGGGTTTATAAAAATGGTAGCTTGACCTTGTAAATTGATAGTTGGTGGTTGCTAAGGCCAATGTTAGGCTGATTTGCACCTAGAAATCACTCACCCATTGGAATGGGGCAAAATGGAAGGGTGTTCTTTGAATTGATTTTGTGACTAGAGTGATTGTGACTTATTTAGCATCTTAATTGCTAGACTTTGAGCATTCGGAGGCTTTACGGAAGGGAATGGCTATAGTTATATAATGCATTGTTCCTCTCTCGATTTTCGAGGTATTTAGTCTACTTGAGTTAAACTTTGATTAGTTGTATGTGTTGTGAAATTGACAGGAGAAGCATGTCTAGTCTTCAAAGCATGATGTGTGTGGTTGAAATTTCTATATGCTATTGATTGAGTGATTATGTGGGTTTGGTGCCACTATTCATTGTGTTAGAACTTAGAGGTTGATGATGTTTTGGTGAGAAGTTAATATGATCTTCTTGGTGAAAGTGAGATACAAAATGATAATGCTATTATTGAAACTAGTGTGACCATAGATACGAATATATATATATGAAAAGGTTCATTTGACCAGGGGTGAGAATGAGGCCTAGATATGACCAGGCAGATTTGATCGAGGGTGAGGATGTGGCCTAGTTGTGAGCACTGGCCCGAGGAGTGAATCCCAAACTAGTGCTACATGGACACCATGGGTCCCCTGCAGGTCATGACTACTGAGCAATGATATCAGTTAGCATGTGTGTGCAGCGTGTTTATGGTTATTGTTGGTAGACTTATTCCGTTGTTTGCTTCTGTTGATCTGACTTTTGATATCGTTGGGTGACTTGATTGTTAATATCCTTGGTTGACTCGTTGTTGGGTTATTTGATTATGTGCTATTGGCTGGCTTATCTATTTTATTGATTTTATAATTTATGCATGATACTAATCTTAGTTGCCCTATGATATCCACCAGTACATAGTGGTTGTACTGATACACCTTGCTGCATTCTTTTGAGGGCAGATTGTGATCCAGATCGCTACCCGACCTCATATCTAGCGTTGAGGCCATTTGCTGACAGGTTTAGGGTGAGCTTCTATCCATTCCAGGCCGCCTGAAGATCTTCTTTTCTGATGTCTATTTCTATTCCAGACATTGTGGTTATTTATTTAGACCGCATACATTCCTTAGACATGTTTTGGATTAGAGTCCTTGTACGGTGATTTTCGAATTTTGGGGTTGTAATAGTTAGGACTTCCGCATTTACTTTATTATTTTATGGCATGACTAAATTTTGGATTTATCTTGTGCTTGATTGGTTAATAACTGATTGAATTGGTTAATATAAAAATAGACTTGAATGAGTAGATGGCTTACGTATTGGTTCGCCCACTAGGAGTTAGTGTAGGTGTCAGTCATGGCGGGTTGGGTCGTGACATTTACCTTACCCAAGTGGCATAGAGTGGGTTGGTGCCAAAAGGATCATAATTGTCATTAATATTAATGACAACCATTTTGTCACTCTTGAGTCATCATTGGGAAGGGTATCATAAATGTTTATGATTGCAACATCCCATGTAATGAAGATGTTTCTTTCTTCTGCCTCATGCAGCCGATATGGATTTGTTCCCCAAGTTGCTAATGCAGAGTGGCACGTTCTCACACTTGCCTGAAAATTTGTTGAATGAATCATGGGTGTCTGACCGGAAGAAGAATCTCCCCCGCAATGAGACCAATAGGGCATGTGCTCATGGTCACATGCTTTTATTGAGGCTTTCCTTACCCACACGAGTATGACCAAGCCCGAAACTTTATTGAGCGACAATACTGTGGGGAGGATGCAATTGAGGTGGGCTTGTGGAATTATTGATAAGGTGTTGGAGCCCTAATGTGGGAACAAACAATTTCTATGGTGGATAAATTTAAACAATTTCTCTTATGTTATGTTTGCATCAAACAATTTCTCTTATGTTTTGTTTGCATTTGACTTACGGTGGCTGAAGACATTATGTAATTTTGTTAAATATATATTCTATGTTCAGTACCCTTATATATTGTTTCAATAGTTTTAAACAAGTGCCAAATATGTTGAAACAAATGCCTAATCTGTTGGTAAAAATAAAACAGATTCTGCAACAGATGCCTAATATGTTACAACAGATACGTAAATTATTGCAACAGGTGCGTAATATGTTGCAACAAATACATCATTTGTTTCAATAGATACACCATCTATTGCAACAGATACCATTAGTTGCTGAAGTTGTTGCAACAAGTAAGGAATCTGTTACAGTAGATGGATCTTCCATTGCAACAGCAACAATATACCTAGTTGTTGCAACAATGTGCTTGCACTGTGACTTAAGTATATCTATTAATCACTAAATATGATTGACTTCCATTGTTTATCACTAAATACGGGTAAATCAAGTATTTCAAATCAATTCACTCTAATGATCACTCCATTTAGTGCATAGTAGACTTAGTTGATCATCCATCCTGACTCAAAACACCATCAAATTGATTAAGTATATATATTAATCACTAAATATGGTTGATTTCCATTGTTTATCACTAAACGTGGGTAAATCAAGCAGTTCACATCAATTCACTCTAATTATCACTCTATTAAGTGCATATTGGACTAAGCTGATCATCTATCTTGACTCAAAATACCATCAAATTGATTTAGTATACATATTGATCACTAATATGGTTGATTTCCATTGTTTGTCACTAAATATGGGTGAATCAAGCAAGTTCACATCAATTCACTCTAATGATCACTCCATTTAGTGCATAGTGGACTTAGTTGATCATCTATCCTGACTCAAAACACCATTAAATTGATTTAGTATATATATTGATCACTAAATATTGTTGATTTCCATTCTTTATCACTAAATATCATTGATTTCCTTTGTTGATCACTACATATGGGTGAATCAAGTATTATCTGTTCATATAAAGCAATTATAGTATCTGGTGCAACAACTGTAGTATCTGTTGTAACAACTGTATTATCTATTGCAACAAGTGTAGTATCTATTGCAGCGAGTTTAGTATCTGTTGCAACAACTGTAGTATCTGTTGCGACAACTGTAGTATTTGTTGCACCAAGTGATGTATATGTTGCAGCAAGTGACATAGTTGTTGAATAATTTCTTACTTTTGTTGAATAAAACACAACAAGTTACCCAATTTATGCAACAAGTCACTCCACTTGTTGAAAAAACCGCAACATGTAACTTAGTTGCTGCAACAGATTTGATACTTCGTAAAAACTCCCATTATTTGTAATATGTTCAATAACTTACAAGTTGCTGCAACAAGATCTATAAGTTGTTGCAATAGATTGCTTACTTGCTGGAAATCTTTTAGCAATTTATTAACAAAAGAACATACATTTGTTGGTATAACCCAAAAAGTTGTTAGTTGCTGCAGCAAGTCTTGTTACTTATTGGATAAAAACCAACAAGTCACAGAGATGTTGCAACAGATTCATCACTTGTTGGAAACTGTTCAGTAATTTATTGACAAGAATACACACATTTGTGATTTGAAAACGATCAACATATCATATAAACTAAGTTCACAAGAACAGAAATTACCATTCTAAGAAAGAACAACATTAAAATGTCATAAAAGTTCTAACAGATAACTATTATTACAACACAGTGCAATTAACAACTATGGAGCGTTTCAGCTTGGATATGTTATTTTTTTTGCGGCCAGCTGTTTTGCATAAGGAGCATTTGTTTTTCTTCGTTAGCAATGATTTCTCGATTCCATGCCTCCTCTTTGTCACTTTCTTCCGGGTTTGCTAGAACTTAATCCGGATGTACACATCTAAAGCAATACACAGTGCACGAATTAAACCTGTTTCTTGAATGACATTCCTTGTTCTTGAATGACATTCCTTTATAAAAACCCATTTCATCATCTTAAACATGGCTGGACTGTGACGATTGTGCACCACACGGTGTATTACTCGCAACTTCGAGTATAGGAATTAGCTCATCGCCACTTTCATTATCTGGAATATCCATATCCACCCCATCCAATTTATCATTTACTATATCTTGTTGGTCTTGAGCTAAATTATGGTTCTCTACAGGACTTCCAACCACGTATACCCTTAAAATGGGCCTAGCTACATCATTCAAATAAGTACACAAACGAGCCTGATCGGTTATCTTAAAAGGAGAAACCCTCTGGTTTTCAAAAAAGTTATGCATATAAATGATGACAAGTTTTTCGGTTCATAAGTTAATTCACAATAGGTGATGATTAAGTTCACAAAATCATCAAACTCAACATCTCTTTGGACAGTCATCGCTATTGTCTCTAACATGTGACTACCCTTCCATCGCCAAATAAACCGATTGTTCTTCTCGATCCATTCAACATGGCAATTGACACCTATTATTATTGAGTCCCCCATTAACGTACCTGAAGATATTTTGTTTTAAGAAAATCAGTCATGATAGTATAATAACAAAATCCAACAACTACGTGACTTGTTGGAGCAGCTCACTCATTTAATAGAGACAGCTTCAGTTTTTGTCTCTATTTCATAACAAAATGCAACAACTAAAGGACTTGTTAGAACTAGTAACTTCTTGGTGCAACAAGTAAGCTATTTGTTGCAACAAATTGGTTACTTGTTGGAGACAGCTTAAGTTTTTATTTGTTTCAGAACAAAATACAACAACTAAGTGACTTGTTGCAACAAGTAAGTTACTTGTTGCAATAGCTCACTTATCTGTTGGAGACAGCTTCAGTTTTTTACTCTATTACATAACAAAATACAACAACTAAGTGTCTTGTTGGAACAAATAAGTAACTTGTTGCAACAACTCACTTATTTGTTGGAGACAGCTTCAGTTTTTGTCTCTATTTCACAATAAAATGTAACAACTAAGTGACTTGTTGGAAAAACTAACTTAGGGAAAATACATAAAAATCCCCCCAATATATACTCGGATTAATTATGATGCACCCAACTTTTGCGGGCAACCTATTACCCCCCTGACCTTATTTTTTCTGTATTTTTGTACCTTTTTCAGCTGACGTGGCACAATCAAAATTTGATGCGCAGTTGCACAGTGGAGAGTGTTGCACGCTCTCCGCTACATTGGCGCCACATCAGTGCCACGTCACTGTCACGTCAGTGCCACTTTTTCTTTCTTTTTTTCATTTGATTTTTCTTTTATTAATTATATTTACACTAATTAACCTCTAATTAACCATTACACCATCCATTAATTTTGTCTTCTTCATCACTAAATCCTTCTTCTTCTTCTTCTTCTTCTTCTTCTTCTTCTTCATTTCAAGAAATCCATCAACCCATTTTCTTCCTCCATTAACACACACACATTCAACCCATTTTCTTCCTCCATTAACACACACACACACACACACACACATTCAACCCATTTTCTTCCTTCATTAACACACACACATTCAATTTCTTTCATCAATCATAAATATCTTTTCAGGAAATCAACCAACCCATATTCTTCTTCCACTAACACACACATTCAACCCATTTTCTTCCTCCATTAACACACACACACACACATTCAACCCCTTTTCTTCAAAATAAATAATGAAGAAATTGCACGAACTGCCCTTCAAATGGACTGGTTGCTCAAAAATATTTATTGCACGAATTGCCCTTCATTGTTTACAAAATAAACAATGAAGAAATTGCACGAACTGCCCTTCAAATGGACTGGTTGCCCTTCATTGTTTACACGAATTGCCCTTCAAATGGACTGGTTGCACGAATTGCCCTTCATTGTTTACAAAATAAACAATGAAGAAATTGCACGAACTGCCTTTCAAATGGACTGGTTGCCCTTCAATGTGTGTGTGTTAGTGAAGGAAGAAAATGGATTGAATGTGTGTGTGTTAATGGAGGAAGAAAATGGGTTGGTTGATTTCTTGAAAAGATATGTATGATTGATGATGAAATTGAATGTGTGTGTGTTAATGGAGGAAGAAAATGGGTTGAATGTGTGTGTGTTAATGGAGGAAGAAAATGGTTTGAATGTGTGTGTGTGTTAATGGAGGAAGAATATGGGTTTGTTGATTTCTTGACAATAAGCTTTTTATGATTGATGATAAAATTGAATATGTGTGTGTTAATGGAGAAAAATGGGTTGATTGATTTCTTGAAATGAAGAAGAAGAAGAAGAAGAAGAAGAAGAAGAAGAAGAAGAAGAAGAAGAAGAAGAAGACGTGGCGGTGATGTGTAACTGACGTGGCACCAATGTGGCGGAAAGTGTGCAACACTCTCCGCTGTGCAAGTGGACATCAAATTTTGATTGTGCCACGTCAGCCGAAAAAGGTACAAAAATACAGAAAAAATAAGGCCAGGGGTAATAGGTCACCCGCAAAGGTTGGGTGCATCATAATTAATCCGAGTATACGTTGGCGGGTTTTTATGTATTTTCCCACTAACTTACTTGTCGCAACAAGTAAGTAACTTGTTCCAACCACTTACTTAGTTGTTGGAGACAGCTTCAGTCTCTGTTTCAACCAACAACTATAAAATATGTCCAACAGCTATTGTACTTGTTGCAGCAAGTAACTCAGTTGTTGGAAAGACTAGAAGCTCTCCAACAGATTTCACAGTTATTGCATAAAGTACAACAGCTGTTGTAAATTATTTATACACATTTTTAGTAATTGTTGCAACATATTAGTACATCTGTTGCAAAAACTGCATAATTTATTGTAACTGTTGCGGAAACTACAACAATTGTTACAAAAAATTCAGAAGCTCTTATACAGCAGCTTTAGCACTTGTTGCAACAACTGCAACTGCTACTATAAATTGTTAAAAAATCAGCAACTATACCCAGATGAATAATTGAAACAAAACAGCATTGTTTGACTCACCAAATGAGCGAAAAACACTTATGAAGTATTGCCTAGTGCTACATGAATGAAATTTAGTCAAAAAAATTGCAAAATTGAATGATTTTAATTTTTTTCTTTCTTGAGCAATGGCGGCGGAAGAAGAAGAAGAAGAAGAAGAAGAAGAAGAAGAAGAAGAAGAAGAAGAAGAAGAAGAAGAAGAAGAAGAAGAAAGCAGCAACAATGACGGACCAAGAAGAAGAATAAAAAATAGAAAGTAGCAGCAAAAGAAGGAGAACAAGAAGAGAGCAACAGAAGAAGCAACAGAAGAAGAAGAAGAAGAAGAAGAAGAAGAAGAAGAAGAAGAAGAAGAAGAAGAAGAAGGAGAACAAGAAGAGAGCAAAAAGAAGAAGAAGAAGAAGAAGAAGAAGAAGAAGAAGAAGAAGAAGAAGAAGAAGAAGACTGGCAAGTTGGAATATGGTCAAAAGCCCTTAATGACTAGTTCAAATTTTATCACCTCTACTCAATAAAAAAAACTTGAGATACCTCCACTCAATTTTGAAACTTTTTAGTCACCTATAATTAATTAATAAAAAACAGAAAGTAGCAGCAAAAGAAGGAGAAGAAGGGCAAAGTGTTAAAAATAAAGCTTAGGGCTAAAGTGTTAAAAACAAAACTGGCAAGTTGCAAAATGGTCAAAAGTCCTCAATCACTAGTCCAAATTTTATCACCTCTACTCAATTAAAAAAACTTGAGTTACCTCCACTCAATTTTGAAACTTTTTAGTCACCTATAATTAATTGTCCCTCTAAAGATTTTATCCCTTTTCCTTATTTTTACCAAAATCCCATTGGTCTGTATAAGATTTTTGCTCCTTTGAAACTGAACGGCTAAAGTTTTCACTTTGAAATTGGAGAAGATTTGTGGAGTTTCAATTGAGAATAAGGCCAGTCAATTTCTTTTTTAATTATTTTTCAATATTAAGGTTTAGAAAAAGGGGAATGGGGTACATTTCATAATTTTAAGAAGTTTAGAGGTATTAAGTTATACACTTAAGTCCCTGTGACTTGTAATAAAATATACAATGCCCCTCTCTCTTTCTCCTAAAATATGAATAAGCCCCCTTCTCTCTTTCACTCTCTTCTCTATCAAGACCAATTTCTCCAGTCGATTTTTCTTCTCTCTAGAGCCCAGAAGCTCTCTAATCGTTGTCCTCAGGTATGTTAATTAAGAAATATAATAGAGGAGTTTGATCAAGAAAAGAAACGATGGAGGAGTTTTTTCCCAAAAAAAAAAAAAAGAATGAAGGAGTTTGAACTTTTGGTCGATTTTATATAGGGAAGGATGTATTGTTAAAGTTGTAAATTTAAGAATTTTTTGTTTTATTATAATTGTAGAGAAATTGGTGGTCCGTAAGTCGAAATAAAGCCAAATGTACTCGGTCAACTATAAACCAAATCGGAAATAAACCACCTTAGTATATAATAATGTAACAACCCATTTTGTCATTATAGTCATTCAGCACTTTTGACCCTTCTCCGAGCTTGTTTAGCTCACATTTGACCGGACGCAACTATTGACACGCTTCCCGAGGTGATTGGATGTGATTTGGGTGACTCTTTGGGAAAAATAGGCTTTAAGAGAAAAAGGATTGATTCAAAGTTGACTTTTGGGTAAACGGATCTTTTAAAAATTCATCAATTTTGAGAGGTTCGGATGATCGTTTAGAACTTGGTTGTATATTTGGCTCGGTTCCCAATGCACATGGGTGCATTTCAAGACTTGAGTTGGGAAGTTGATGTTGAGTTATCGGGGGTTGACTCGGTCAACGAACCTCCATTGGGAATTCCAAGGCCACGAGTGCGTTCGTAGTGTGTTTTTATGTATGTTTGCATATTTTCTATATGAGCGGATAGCCTCGGGAGATAGTCGAAAATTCAGGCTGAGAGTGTGAAAAACTTAGGATTTCTGCTGTTTGGTGCCCGCTTTGGCGGCACTAGCACCTCGGCAACGGTATCGCTTTAGCGGTTGCCCTGTCGTTGAAGCGGCCTATGTGATTTGGGAAAGACCGCTGTAGCGGTCATGGAGCCGCTGAAGCAGTAATGATCGCGGAAGCAGGTGACGAGCAGTTAATTTCATTAAATGAAGTGTTAAAAGCCCTAAGTCCCTCATTCATTACTACTCCGAAAACTAAGTTATTGGGAGCTGTTAAAGGCAATTCTTGTGGGTAAAATCTTGGTGGTAAGTCCTTCTATCTTCTTTCCTAGTCCATGATTTCATTATCACCTTAGCATTTCATATCATGCTATTTCACTAAGAGTTTAAGAATTGAAAGAAGGTTCAATGAGTTCTTCTTCTAGGCTTTGTAATCATGATTTATTGGTTGGGTTAGCTTCTTTAAGCATGGAATTAATGATTAGAATCTTTTATTGCATAATTTCTTCCTAATTAGTCGCTAAACTATGGGATTGGAAGTTAGGGTTTATACCCAAATTTAGGGATTTTACCTAGAATCCAAATTTGAGTAAATTGTTGGTTATTCTAGCTTGATATTGATGGGAATTGATCACCTAGAGCTTTAATTTCATGTTGGAATCTTTAGATTCCTAATTTCACCCTTCTGGTTCATAAAACCCATTCTATAGGTTGGGAATTTGGGTTTTGAATATAAGTAGGGTTTAATATATGTTCTTCTTGATGCTAATTTCATGATTTGAATATGCTTAGACTTTAATTACCTCAAGGATCAAAGGAAAGGAAAGACTAAGGTGTGATTGTGGAGACCTTACTGTTCGGCCTTCCAGGTAGGTTATAGTATACCCTATAGTGAGACTTCATTTAGCGAAGCACATATTTAGATGATATTGTCGGAGAATGTTCATAAACCTTCGGGTATGAAGTTGGGTTGGATATTATCTTACGTTGGGCCTTGTTGTGTGATTTGGGGGTTAGCCACCCCATTGTGTTATGACTTATCTTGTACTATTGTTGGCTCGATTCCATGTGGAGATAGTAGATATTGGTGACTTGATATATCTTGATTATGATATTGTAGCACCTTATTTGTTGTCGTTTCATATGAGGATAATGATTCTATTATGGCTTATTGTGTAGCCTTTTATTGATATTATTGGTGTGCCCATGTGTGATACTTTTGATATTGATTTGATTATTAACATTAAACTTATGCATTGCATGCATTCTTATCCTTCATGATATATTGTTGATACATTGATGATATACAGAAAACACTATTATGAGCTAGGCTTAGTTAGATGAGAGTGACGTGTACCTGGTTACTGTCTCGTGATTGACTATACGTTGTTGATTTACCTGTTTATCTTACTTTATATCCTTGATATATGTTAGCTAATCTTAGTCGGCTTTTATGATACCGCCAAGACTTGTTATTTGCATCGACTCGCACTTGATGCATTCTTTACGAAACGCAGTTCTAGGTGGGTTCGACCTCTACTCCTCGTGGCTGATGGTTGTTCGAGGGTTGTTGTTTAGAGTCTTACCGGGAAAGCACGAGGACGTTTGCCGCCTTGAAGATTCTTCTTTTATTTATGTCTTACTTGATATTCTGAGACATATTGAGACTATTGATGTACTATTATTACCTCCAGACTTGTAGATTCGAGTTAGTTGCTCTTGTATGACTAGATAAATTCTGGGGTGGTTTTGATGTGTCACCGCATTATTTATCTATTATTATGTCAGACTTTCGTGTTTCTATCTCTTCTGCTGATTTAATTATAATTTCATGTTTCTAAGATTGTTCGGATAAGGGTTCGCCTACCAGGTGGGAAAGGTAGGTGCCCGTGCGACTTAGCGAAATTGGGTCGTGACAAGTTGGTATCAGAGCCCTAGGTTATTCGGTTTATAAATACAAGAGCGTGTCTAGTAGAGTCTCGTGGATCAGTACGATGAGTTATGTACTTATCTACGAGAGGCTATAGGACATTTAGGAAACTCCACTTTCTTTCATTCTTTCGTGCTACTTTATTCTGAATGGTATCTGGAACAATCGAATTGATATCTGACTCTTATTTCTTCTCTCACAGATGGTGTGAACTCGAGCTACAATAGCCCGAGACCAGTGCCGCAGCTCGGTTATGGCCGGCACCGTAGGGCGAGCGATAGCCGCAGGGCCTGGGCCGAGCAGAGGCCGCGGAGATGCCCCGCCTAGGTGGCTCCGCGTAGGACAAATGGAGCGAGAGATCTCCGTCTCCAGAGCTGGAGGTTCAGTAGGTTCGGGACCAGGCCGCTAGGGATGATGTGGATCAAGCACGGGCACACCCTGAGGCCACTTCAGAGCAGATGATGCAAGATACTATGTCTCGTGTTCTACTCCATTTGGATGCCCGGCAGGATAACGCTGGTGGCTTTCTCCGGCCGGAGGATCGCTGACTAGGGTTAGGGCACAGACCCCTGAGCAGAGATCGACTTATTTAGCATACCCCCATTGTGGTTATGGCTCCGCAAATGGACAAAGGCGAAGCCATTTCCGGAGATGATTTTAGACCCGTGGGATGGCCCTGTTATGACCTTGACTAATTAGAATCTAATTGGTAGGTTTAGAAAGTTAGAGCCACCGAGATTCTCCGGCACTTCTGGAGAGAATGCGGATGAGTTCATCTTGGACATGCATGAGTTGTTACATAAAATGAGGATTGTAGAGTCCCATGGAGTTGACTATGTATCCTACCAGTTTTGCGGAGACGTGAAGACTTGGTAGAGGTATTTTATTGCTTGCCGACCTAAGGGTTCTCCTCTACTGATTTGGACACAGTTTTATCGGGCCTTCCTTGAGAAGTATATGCCCCAGGCTTTGAGAAAGGCACAAAGGGATGAGTTTCTACATCTGTAGCAGAGGGATTGTCTGTGGAGGCCTATGTTACTCATTACTCGCATTTGGCTCGTTATTCAGCTCCTTTGATTCCTACTGAGCCTAACAGGATTTGGCACTTTGTTGGTGGGCTCGTTGGTTCTCTTCATATTCCTTGCCTTTAACTTGAGGCCATGGGGGCTTCCTTCCAGTCCATCGTTGAGCATGCTTCTTTAGTCGAGGCCGCTAAGGCCCACGCATTTGAAAGGGGTAGTGAAAAGAGACAGCAACAGTTTAGAAGTTATGGGGGTTCCAGCTCGAGGGGCGCCGGACAGTCTTCTAGGCCGTATTAGCCCTATTCCGGTAGCCCTGTGCATTCAGCTTTGCTGGCTTCCTCTAGTGGGCCATCTAGGCTGAGAGCTTGTTCTTCGACCGGCCAGGACGTGCACTGTTCCACTCGGTTCACCTCTCTCGCCTATCAATCTCCGCTCTCTAAAGGCTATTTTGCATGTAGAGAGCTTGGTCATTTTGCTAGAGAGTGTCCCCGACCCAGGAAGCGTCATTAGTCCCAGAGGACTTCGGCATCTTCGTGCAAACCGAGAGTTGCTTCTAAAGCAAAAGGGGCCACCAGACACGGCGGTTCTCAGGTTTCTAGGGGTGGATCTCAGGCTGGTAAAGGTGGGTCCCAAAGTTCAAAAGGTGGATCTCAGGCTAGTAAAGGTGGGTCCTAAAGTTCAAGAGGTGGATCTCGTCCGGACGTGACGGGGGCCCCAGATACTGCTCCCTGCAGACCGTTGGGCATGGGCCCCGTATGCGTTATTTCAGAACCGCTTTTCGTCCGACATAGAGAAGCATCTGTGTTATTTGATCCTTGATCCACTTATTAGTATGTGTCTGCATATCATGCCATTGATTGGGATTTGCCTTGTGATAGTATAGCTGTACCTGTTTATGTGTCTACTCCGATCGGAGATTCTGTTGTGGTTGATCGAGTTTATCGGTCATGTTTGGTTACTTTTATGGGTTATGACACTTGGGTAGATTTAATGATACTTGACATGGTGGATTTGACATTATCTTGGGTATGACCTGGCTCTCTCCTTATCATGCGATCGTGGACTGTCATGCCAAGACAGTCACTTTAGCCATTCTGGGCATTCCTAGACTTTAGTGGAGGGTACTTCTAGCCCTGCTCCGAAGAAGATTATTTCCTTCCTTCAAGCAAAGAAATTAGTCAACAAGGGGTGTTTAGCTTATCTGGCTCATGTGTGTGACATTACAGTTGAATCTCCACCCCTTGAGTCTATTCCTATTGTGAGTGAGTTCGCGGAGGTATTCCCGACTAATCTGCCAGGTATGCCACCCGATTGCGACATTAATTTCTATATTGACTTGGACCCGAGCACTCGCCCTATTTCTATTTTGCCATATCAAATGGCACCTGCCGAGTTAAGAGAGCTTAAGGAGCAGTTATAGAATTTATTGAGCAAGGGGTTCATTAGACCGAGTGTCTTCCCTTGGGGTGCTCCTGTGTTGTTTGTGAAAAAGAAGGATGGATCTATGAGAATGTGTATTGACTATCGGCAGCTGAACAAGGTTACTATTCGGAACAAGTGTCATATGCCTCGTATTGATGATTTATTTGACCAGTTTCAGGTGCTTCAGTGTTATCGAAGATTAACTTGCGTTCAGGCTATCACCAGTTGAGGATATTCCGAAGACATCCTTTCGGACGAGATATAGACATTCTGAGTTTCTGGTGATGTCATTTGAACTTACCAATGCCCCGGCTGCATTTATGACTTTGATAAATGACATCTTTAGGCCATTCCTTGACTCCTTTATGATTGTGTTTATTGATGATATCTTGGTTTATTCCAAGAGTAGAGAGGATCATGAGAGCCATCTTCGCATTGTACTTGGGTTATTGAAGAAGAATAGCTTGTTTGCTAAGTTTTCGAAGTGCGAGTTTTGGTTGGAGTCTGTGGCGTATTTAGGCCACGTTGTGTCTAAGGACTGTTGACACCTAATTTTTGATCTCCCATAATTTATTTTAATCACTCAGAGTCATTGAAAAATAAATAAATTGAGCTATGCACCTTAAAGGGTTTAAATAATTTTTATAAATTGTTTAGATCAATATTTTACTCCTTTAAATTGATGAAAGGTTTTTCATGACATCACAAATTTATTTAGAAATTAATTGGTACTTTTATGACATTTATGAGATGCTTGTTAGATTTGATCAAAGAAAAAAGGGGCATTTTGTTTAATTGTTTAAATTGTCAAAAATCAAAATTAGCAAATACTTTTATTCCCTTCAATCCAAGGAGTTTGAGTAATTTAAATAATTAAGCATTTCACCCCTCAATCTTTAATTTTGTATAATTGTGTAATTTGTCAAAAAAAATTATTTATAATTGTCTATAAATGATTTAATTAATCAATTAAGTGGTCATTATTGCAAATTAAGTTTAAAATTATTTGATTATTTTGTTATGGCCACAATTAATTTAACTAATTCATGGTTTAAGGAAATTGGGGTAATTTTTGTAAAATTAGCCTCTTAATGGCCTTAATTGAAATAAGCATATTGATTGGCTCAAATTAATTAAGGTCATTAATGCAATTTAATTTTTAAATCTTCTAATTAGGCCAAATATGGCCATAATTGAAATAACCAATTAGATTAAAATCAATTAAGGCCAAATGTGGCCATAATTGAAATAATCAATTGGATTAAA
Source organism: Lycium ferocissimum (assembly GCF_029784015.1). NCBI lineage: Eukaryota > Viridiplantae > Streptophyta > Magnoliopsida > Solanales > Solanaceae > Lycium > Lycium ferocissimum. Next base: position 63,608,751 of record NC_081344.1, read on the forward strand.
ATCAATCAGGTCCAACAACAACAAACAACAACAAGCCCAGTATAATCCCACCATGTGGGGTCTGGGGAGGGTGGAGTGTACGCAGACCTAACCCCCACCTTGAAAGGTAGGCGGTCTGTTTCTGAAAGACCCCTCGGCTCAAGAGAGAGAGGAGAGGAAGATAAGAGGAAAACAAGACAACAAAGTCGATAGGCCAAGCATATCGAAAACAATATGATAACACGAATACCAAAAGCGAGAAAGTCATGGTAGAACAAATGGAATAAAGGAGCATTAACTACTATAGATAAAAAAATAATCAAAGTACAACGGCCCAACAAATATAAGCAGCAATCAGATGCATAAACCAAAGGTAATAAACGAATGAGAGAAACTCGCAACTACTAAGGTGAAAGGGTAAGCCACCTAGCCTCTCTATCCTAACCGAGTCCTCCACAACCTCCTATCTAAGGTCATGTCCCTGTGAGCTAAAACCGTGTCATATCCTCGTCTAATCACCTCTCCCCAATACTTCTTCGGCCCTCCTTTACCTCGCCCAAACCATCCATAGCCAACCTCTCACACCTCCGTATCGCAAAGATCTCTCGTCTCTCCTCTTCACATGCCCAAACCATCTCAGCCTCGCTTCCCGCATCTTGTCCTCCACCGATGCCACTCCCATCTTGTCTCGGATATCTTCATTCCTAATTTTATCTCTCCTAGTGTGTCCACACATCCACCGCAAACATTCGTATTTCCCCGCGACTTTCATCTTCTGAATGTGGCATTTCTTAACTAGCCAACACTCCGCTCCGTACAATAAAGTCGGTCTAACCACCACTTTGTAGAACTTGCCTTTAAAATCAATCAGGTCCATGTCCGCAAAATTAAACCCATTAACACAATTGGCCATTTTTTAATTTATTTTAATAGATTAATTATGTCCTAATTTGTCTATAATTAAAATATTATTACCAATAATCAAATTCAATTTTTATCTGATTATTAAATTACCTATTTTTACTCTATATATACACATGTATACACTAGGTATACATATATACGTATACACTATAAAAAGGGGCCAGCCTTATAAAAATAAAAAAAATAAAAAAATAAAAAATTGGACCGAGTCCAGCCCAAAACAGGCCAAGACTCGATCCAACCCGGTCAATACGATGTATAAACGGGGTATATCCCCTTTTTGTTGTATTGCGTTCATTTTACTCAATTTCCATTGTTGGGGGGTGAATGGTTTGGATCGAGTCGAATAAGGCTCATATCTTGCCATTCATTTGTTGTTAAGTCATTTTGAGCCATAGATTGCTTTACTAGTTCATTTTCTGGGAAAGGTTAGTTGTACCACATCGATACTATGAGGGTTTGAACAATTTCTGGGGTTCTATAAATAGACCATGAAAGGAGGTCGGAAAAAATTCAAAAAAAAATAAAAGAGGCTAGAAACTTAAAATTCAGGCCTCTCAGTATAAAAATTTTAAAACTTTGACTTAAGTTGATGTTTTTCTTAGTTCTAAAAAATTGCTTCTTTTTGTTTTGAGTTTGGTGTGGCTGAGTGTGGGTTTCAGAAGCACAAAAGGCTTTCAAATTCAATCTTGGCCACGGCTGCACTTTAAAAAGGTAACATTTTATCTTTTTGCTTATTTTTGTTATTTTTCAGTAGTTTGTTATGTGATAGTGGTCTGTTTGATGTTAGTTAGATTATTTTTGGCCAAACCCATCGACAAACACCTGTGGTCGTCCGCTTCTTTCACTTGAGCACCTAAAATGACCCTTGTTCCATTTAGACACTTGTGTGGGCCATTCCTATTCCACTTAGACACTTTTTGCACCGTTATCGGAGCAAAACCAACACTAGTCGTCTCCTACGTGGATTAAGTGGCCAATTAAATTGTGACAGCTCATTTAAATTGTGTCAACTCAATTAAATTGTGCCAACTCATTTTAATTGTAAATTCACTAATTTGTAAATTCGTGGAGTTTTGACCATTAAAAATTGGGACTTTTGGGCTGGTTGGATGTGCAATGAGGTGGTGCCCCCTTTGGTGTTGGTTTTGCTCCGATAACGATGCAAAAAGTGTCTAAGTGGAATAGGAATGACCCACCTGAAGTGTTTAAATGGAATAAGGGTCACTTTAGGTGCTCAAGTGAAAGAAGTGGACGACCACAGGTGTCTGTCGATGGGTTTGGCCATTATTTTTGGTTCAATTAAGTGGTAATGTGATGTTCTAAGTGATGCTTAAGGTTCATTAGATGTTTGGAAATAGAGATTACTTCCTTATTTTGAAAAAGTACATGCTTAACCTTAGTATTAGTTGTTAATATGGACTGAATGTATAAGTCTAGATAATTTATTGATGTTGTTCTATAGATAGATAGGGGTGTACAGATTGTTGTGTGCTTTATTAGATGTTGATGTTCCTATTCGGCTGTTCATTTCTTAAACATGACAAAATATGATTACATGATTCATAATAGTAATTCTGGTGAAATTTCTAGACTAATATTAATCCTATGTGAGTTATTAGGAGTTGTTCAAGGCAATTCTTGGGGGGAAATCTTGGCGGTAAGTCCTTCTATATTCTTTCATATTCCATGATTTCATTATCAGCTTAGGATTTCATTATCATGCTAGTTCACTAGGAGTTTAAAAATTGAAAGAGGGTCCAATGAGTTCGTCTTCTAGGCTTTGTAATCTTGATTTATTGGTTGGGTTAGCTTCTTTCAGCATGGAATTGACGATTAGAATCTTTTATTCCATAATTTCTTCCTAATTAGTGGCTAAATTATGGGATTGGAAGTTAGGATTTATACCCAAATTTAGGGGTTTTACCTAAAATCCGAATTTAAGTAAATTGTTGGTTATTCTAGCTTAATATTGATGGGAATTGCTCACCTAGAGCTTTAATTTCATTTTGGAACCTTTAGATTCCTAATTTCACCATTCTGGTTCATAAAACCCATTCCATAGGTTGGTGATTTGGGTCTTGAATATAATTAGGGTTTAATTGATGTTCTTCTTGATTCTAATTTCATGATTCAAATATGCTTAGACTTTAATTACCTCAAGGCTCAAAGGAAAGGAAAGACTAAGGTGTGATTGTGGAGACCTTGTTGTTCGGCCTTCCAGGTAGGTTACGATATATCCTATAGTGAGACTTCATTTAGCGAAGCATATATTTAGACGATATTGTCGGAGAATGTATATAAAACTTCAGGTATGAAGTTGGGTTAGATATTGTCTTAGGTTAGGCCTTGTTGTGTGATTTGGGAGTTAGCCACCCCATTGTGTTGTGACTTATCTTGTTCTATTGTTGGCTCGATGCGACGTGGAGATAGTAGATATTAGTGACTTGATATATCTTGATTATGATACTGTAGCACCTTACTTGTTGTCGTTTCAGATGAGGATAATAATTCTATTATGGCTTATTCTGTGGCCTTTTATTGATATTGTTGGTGTGCTCATGTGTGGTACTTTTGATATTGATTTGATTATTGACATGAAACTTATGCATTGACGCATTCTTATCCTTCATGATATATTGTTGATACTTTGATGATATGCAAGGAAATACTATTATGAGCTAGGCTCAGTTGGATGAGAGTGACGTGAGGACCAATGTCTGATGTTTATCCTAGAATCGAGGTATGAGTGTTGGTAGCCATTGCCAAGGTTGTTGCCGGAATCGTGAGTGTACATGGACTTCGTGGGTCTCTCATGGGCTATGCTGTCGAGATGTGATGTTTCTTTATCAGAGTACGTGTGTACGGTGCATATGCATTGCATTCACATTTAATACGTTATTGCATTGCATTGTGTTATGGCTACTATTGTGATGTACTTGTGATATACGGATTCAGATTGAATATAGTGAGACTTAGCACATTTGGGTTAAGAGGTTATAACAAAGGTGATGACGTGTACTTGGTTACTGGCTCGTGATTGACTTATACCTTATTGATTTACCTGTTTATCTTACTTTATTGCTTTGATATATGTTAGCTAATCTTAGTCGGCCAATGATACTACCAGTACTTATTATTTGTACTGACCTGCACTTGATGCATTCTTGGCGAACGCAGCTCTGTGTGGGTTAGACCTCTACCCTAGTGGCCGACAAGAGTTCGAGGGTTGCTAGAGTCTACATGTGGTGAGCACGAGGACATTCGCCGCCTTGAAGATTCTTCTTTTATTCATGTCTTACTTGATATTCTGAGACATATTGAGACTATTGATATACTATTATTACCTTCAGACTTGTAGATTCGAGTTAGCTACTCTTGTATGACTAGACAGATTCTGGGGTAGGTTTGATGTATCTCCGCATTATTTATCTATTATTGTGTCGTACTTATGTATTTCTATCTCTTTCGCTGATTTATTTATAATTTCATGTTTCTAAGATTGTTGGGATAAGGGTTCGCCTACCGAGGTGGGAAAGGTAGGTGCCCGCGCGACTTAGAGAAATTGAATCGTGACAAATAACTCACTGCTTAGGACAATTTTAGACCATTTTCATCGATGATAAACCAGAGAAATAAAGGCGGCCGTTGGAATGAAAAGCATGCTGAATTTACACTAGTCTAATGGGAAAAAAAAAAAAAAAAACCCAAACCCCAAATTGCACAAATCTAAGGGATCGTGGATAGGTATACCATAAACCGACTATCCTCAATAGCTAATAGTTATCATTTAGGCTCTACTTCACGCATAGTCAATAATTATCCACATGTTATATATAGACCAAGGACAATATTTTGTCTAAAAATCCATAAATAAATAAAATAAAATAAATAAAGGACATGCCACTATTTAAACATTATAACACTTTAATACATTATATGAGAGTCCCCATCCATTGAGCACATGATCAAAAGAGTTTTAAGACAAGTAATGGTACTTAAAAGGCCAATATTTGTCTTAAAAAAAGTCATAAATAAAAAAAGGATATTTAACATTATAATAACACTTTAATACATCATAGGAGAGTCCCCATCCATTGAACACATGATCAAAATAGTTTTAGAACAAGTAATAGTGCTTAAAAGGCCAATATTTGTCTACAAAGCCATAAATAGATAAAATAAAATAAATAAAGACTTGATACTATTTAAACATTATAATAACACTTTAATATATCATATGAGAGTCCCCATCTATTAAATACATGATCCAAAGAGTTTAAGCACAAGTAATAGTTATCCTTAGAACAAGGTTATGCTTTGAGAACAATAACTTGTTGTCAGACTAATTAGATAGTAGTATTATGATTACCATTACTTGTCCTAAAACTCTTTTGATCATGTGTTCAATGTATTAATACTCTCATATGATGTATTAAAGTGTTATTATAATGCTTAAATAGTGGTATGTCCTCTTTTTTTATTATTATTAATTTATGGCTTTTTTAGACAAATATTGATCTTTTAAGTATCATTACTTGTCCTAAAACTCTTTTTATCATGTTTTCAATGAATATGACTCTCATATGATGTATTAAAGTTTTATTGTAATGATTAAATAGTGACATGTCCTTTTATTTATTTTATTTTTATTTATTTATGGCTTTTTAGTATCATTACTTGTCCTAAAACTCTTTTGATCATGTGTTCAATGGATGGAGACTCTCATATGATTTATTAAAGTGTTATTATAATGTTTAAATAGTGGTATGTCCTTTTTTATTTTATTTTATTTATTTATGGCTCTTTTTAGACAAATATTGGCCTTTTAAGTATCATTATTTGTCCTAAAACTCTTTTGATCATGTGTTTAATGGATGAAAACTCTCATATGATGTATTAGAATGTTATTATAATGTTTAAATAGTGGTATTTCCTTTTTTTTTTATTATTATTTATGGGTATTTAGACAAATATTAGCTTTTTAAGTACCATTACTTGTTCTAAAACTCTTTTGATCATGTGTTCAATGGATGGTGACTCTCATATGGTGTATTAAAGTGTTATTATACTCCCTCTATCCCAAAAAGATTGTCTTACTTTCCTTATTAGTTTGTCCAAAACAAATTGACATATTTCTATATTTAGCAACAATATAACTTTATGAGATGATTTACAGCTACACAAATATCTAAGACTTGTTTGGACTATACATTTCAAAAGTCTTCTTTTATTTCTTAAATTTCGTGCCAAGTCAAACTAAGACAATCTTTTTGGGACGAGGGAGTAATATTTAAATAGTGGCATGTACTTTTATTTATTTTATTTTATTTACTTATGACTTTTTAGACAAATATTATCCTTGGTCTATACATAACATGTGGAAAATTATTGACCATGCATGAAGTCGAGCCTAAATTATAATTGTTAGGTATTGACGACGATCGGTTTATGGTATACCTATCCACGATCCCTTAGATTTGTGCAATTTAGGGTTTGGGGTTTGTGGTTTTATTTTTTTATTGTTTTTGTCCATACACTCTTCATCATCACTATCAGGATCATCCTGTCACCTTACTCATAGAAATCAAATTACAACATTTTGGGGTCTCCTCCCATTCACCCATGTAATCACCACCTAATATAATATATTCTGCAATCGACGTCATAATAAATCTATTATAAACTACCGCTATGGTTTATGACTACAATCGACTCCATAATAAATCGATAATAGACTACGGCTATGGTCTATGACTGCAATCGACGCCATACTAAGTCTTTGGGGACAGATTTTCTGATGAAAAGCCAGATCTTTCACCGGAAACGGGATCTAAAAAGTGGATAAATCGAGAGCTTTTGGAGGGAAATATTTTTATTTTTATTTTTTTGGGGGTAATTAAAATGTTGGAGGTTGGGGACCAAAGTTTAGTTTTCAAAACTTTGCGGCTGGAATTTGACACAACACATCTTTGACATGCTAACGTCATAAATGGTGGCCAAAGCACCCACCAAGTTTTGAACACTTGTGGCCTTTTTGGCAAAATAGCTTTTTAATATGGCCTTTTAGCCAACTTCCCCTTGAAACTGCTTTGCAAAACTGAAACTACTCTTACTCTTTAGTTTGCTCCTTCTAGTTTTTTTAAACTGTTGCAATTTTTTTTTTAATTTTATTTTATCTTTATATTCTGATTTAAATTCTAATTTTTGTGGTGATGACACTTGTTATTCTATCATTCTTTTGCCTCTCCTATTCTATATAGATATATATTTATTTTTCTAATTGAATTTGAAAGGGCCACAACTCCTGTAAGGTGATAGAGTAGCAGAAAGTTGAGCGCTTAAATTTAATTTGCTCGTACTACTAAACATATGTTAGGCCAGATTTTTTATTTTTATTTGGCAAATATTTTTTTATAAAGTTCTTTGATTATACCATCATAATTCATGGGTTTGAGTTTACTTCTAATTTTCTATCTTCGAATGAGAAGGTGAGTATATACCTATGAGATAAACTTCAATATCGAGGGATAGAAAAAAAGTAGCAAAAAAAAAAATAACAATGATTCACGGCAAAAATTTATTCATGCCAAGAAAGAAAAATTTTAATATATTTAGAAAAAATATAATGTAGATTTAGAATTGTGGGATTGTAAAAATATATTTTGGGAGCAAATATATGGAAGTAATTAATTATTCTAATTGTGGTTAGAGTTTTTACTTTAGTTAATTAAATCTAGCCCATTAATTTTAGACCTTGACATGTGTCATTAATCCAAACAAGAATTTGGAGAAATGGAGAAAAGCCAGATCCGATTTTATGAAGGGCTTGATTCTTCTCTTAGCCTTGAATATTGCGGTTTTGGTTAGAGTAATGCCGGTACATTACAAACATGATTTACCGAACTAACAAGTTTTTTTAACGTAACACCTCACTCAAGGAAAGGTCATCGTACGCACATTTTGTTCTCTTAATATAATACTATGTTTCTTCGGGACCAAAAAAAAAAAGGAAATGTCATTGTCCGCACATTTTGTTCTCTCAATATATAATGTTTCTTGGGGAGAAAAAAAGAAAAGAAAAAAAAAAAAAAAAAAAAAAGGAAATGTCCCATGAATGACTTATCGTTTGCTTATGGCTTAATATATATTTTGGCTCTAAACTTGTAATGAGATCCTTTTGGTACTTCATTTTTCACGAAAAATCTTTTATACAACTGTTTGAACATGATTTGAAGTTAAAGTTTTACTTGGACATGCAATTTGGAGTAAGCCTGTCAATTGGGCCGGGTCGGCCCGGGATAGGCCCATAACCGGCCCGGCCCCCCAACCGGGTAAGAGGGCGATGGGCTGGGCTAGTGGAAAAAATTAGGGGGCTGAGCCGGACATGCCATTTAGCCCGGTAGCTCGGCCCACCAACAGCCCGGGTTCTGGCCCATCGGGGGCCCGACCCACTTCGAATTAATTTTTTTTTTTTAAAAAAAATATATTTAAGTGGTATATTTGTGTATATCTTGTATATGTTAATGGTATATTTGTGTAGATCTTGAATATGTTGTTGGAATGAAGACTCCCAACGGCTATTTAAGTGTTAAAAATTATAAAAAGTTGAGAATGTGATAAAAGACTACATAAGTAATTTAAAATAAAACTTTAAACTTAAATTGATAACATTGCAAATTCAAAATATACAAACTTGAACGGTTAACTTAGTACAAATGAAAAGTTCAAAACGCTAGCATCGATGGAGAAATTTAAAGAAGAGATAAACTTCAAAGTTCAATTTTGTGCCTTTTGTCCAAGTGGCTACGTAACGGACCGGTACCCCAAAAAACTGGTTCGGACTTATGGAGATATATTTTACCACAATATTGACATTTAACATGTTCCTCGTCTACTCGCTCAAAATGCAACCACACTGGACTTGAAATTGATCTTCGGACTGAGGAGGAGGTGGAGGATTATCATTATTCATTAAATTTAAATTTTGAAATTTGAACTTGGAAGTTGGAAGAGAGAGAGAGAGAGAGAGAGAGAGAGAGAGAGAGAGAGAGAGAGAGATTTAGATGAGTAGGAAATTTAGCGAAAGAGGAGAGTGGGGAATTGTGAGACAATATGGAGAAGAATGAATAGTATTTATAGATTAAAAATAGGGCCGAAGTATAATTTGAGGAACTTGAAGGTTAAAATAGAGTTGACAACAACTAGATTTTAAAGTATCAAACTTAATAAATTTTAGTATTAGAATTTTTTTTAAAGATAATTAAAAT
>NC_081344.1:63622923-63701030 GCF_029784015.1 Lycium ferocissimum
TGGAAGTTACAAAAATGATGAAGCGGACACATAAATAAGTTATGAAATAATAGAATATCAATCAATAATGATATATAATTATGGTATACTTATTTTTGTGCAAATTATTAAGCAAAAAAGGGGTGATAAATTTCTGGAGTCATTCTATTTATGCCATCAACCAACTCTTCAAACATCCTCCTTACTTTTGCTTTTCATTGCTTAAAATTTTCAGTGTTTATAATCTGTATTACATGTGTAGTTTCTTGATTTTATGTTGTTTTGCATAATTATGATATAAAGGTGATTGACTTTCTTGATCTTTTTCTTTTTTATCCTTTCAACGCCGGATTTTGGTAGAGTAGGAGATCAAGAATGTTGATGAGAAGTTTTCTCAAGGACATCACTAATTCAAAATAAGAGCTAATAGAGGTTGAACGCTGAATTCACAACGTATGTTTGGAACAAGAAAATTATTTGTCGCGAATGATTTGAGTTATTCATAGTGTTAATAGTTGGTAAGTTTGGTGAATGCTTGATTTGGATACAAAAGTTTATACTTCCTCTATCCCAATGTATGTATACTTTTCACTTCCCAACATTTAAACTGCATGAATTTTGATCATCATCTTGAGATATATTTTTTTACCAAATTGATATGGTAAAAGTTATAACTTATTTTTCATGTTGTTTTCAAATTAAATATTAATTTTCAAATATTGAGTTAATCTATTCCAATTTAGTTTCAAAGTTTAATCAAATTGACTCTCGAAAAGTGAAAAGTATCTCATAAATCACATTTTAATACGATTAATATTTTTTAATTTTGTCCGTGCATCGCGCGGGTACGAATACTAATATATATAAAAGGAGAGTAGTCTAGCTTAATATTAAGCCAAGTGGCGTAATATGAACAAGCCACTTGGCAACAAATTCTATTTGCATTAATTATTAAAGAAGTTATTAATTGTAGTTCAAACTATTACCTAGTTTAATAACCTACTACTACTACTACTACTACTAATAATAATAATAATAATAATGATGATAATAATGAACTCACGTAATATACTCATATGATATTATCAACACACAGTAGTATTAGTTGTTAATAATAATAATGAAAATAATAATGAAGTCACCTAATATACTCATACGATATTATCAACACATAGTAGTAGTAGTTGTTAATAATAATATTATTATTATTATTATTATTATTATTATTATTATTAATAATAATAATAATAATAATAATAATAATAATAATAATAATAATAATAATATATATATATATATATATATATATATATAAAAGGAGAATAGTCTAGTTTTAATATTAAGCCAAGTGCCGTAATATGAATAAGCCACTTGGCAACAAATTCTATTTGTATTAATTATAAAAGAAGTTATTAATCGTAGTTCAAAATATTACCTAATTTAATAATCTACTACTATTACTACTAATAATAATAATAATGAACTCACGTATTATACTCATACGATATTATCAACACATAATAGTAGTAGTTGTTAATAATAATAATGAAAATAATAATGAACTCACCTAAAATACCCGTACGATATTATCAACACATAGTAGTAGAGTTGTTAATATAATAATTCTATATCTATATCTATATATCTATATTATAATAAAAGGAGGGTAGTCTAGCTTAATATTAAGCCAAGTGGCGTAATATGAACAAGCCACTTGGCAACAAATTCTATTTGACTGAATTTTTAAAAAGAAATTCATTGACATTATTAAATGTACTCACCTAATTTGTTGGATGTAATTGAAGACAAATAATTATTTGATACTCTTGGATCTAATTTATAGTCAAGTATACTACTTTAAAAGGTAAGATATAATATTATATTATAGAATTAAAAAAAAAAGAAATTAATTGACATTATTTAAAGCTGATGTGTGCTTACCTATTTTTGAGGATTTGATTGAAGAAATAAACAAAATCCCACATTCAATGGGAATTATTTGAATAATTGAAATTTAATATAAATATATTACTTTACTTTTTAGATCTTTTCCATAAATATTGAATATACATACTATTAATTATTTAATGAAAAATATCTACTATTATATTTGCATTGATACGTATCTGATAGAATATGTAAATATTAATTAGAAGATTTTGTAGTCTACTATTTTAGGTTAGCATATTTTGTATATTGTGTAATCTCCTATTTTAGGTTAGAATATTATTCTCCTATTTTGTATATAAACCAATTCAAGTAATGAAAGGAGGCAAGGGAAAATATTTCTTACATGGTATCAGAGCTGCTGAGCTGGAGGAGGGCTTTAAAATACCCCCGTCGCCGTGGCGGGATCGGCGGCGGACGGAGCCCAAGAGGGCCGTCGTACGGGTGGGGGAGGAGCCCCCTGGCCGAGGTCGGGGGACCACCGCGGGCTGGGGGCCAACCGCCGACCGCCACCGCCGTAGTCCACCGCCGCCGACCGTCGCTGCTTCGGGCACTACCGCGGCCACCGGTGATTTTGCCGGCCGCCCGAGCCGCGGCCCGAGCCCCCACGCCGCCCTAATTTTGGCCGCGGGAGTTTTTTGATTTCCCTCGGCGTGAGCTTGAGTTATCCGAGGGGAGTGGCGCGTCGTCGACCGAGGCCGCCATAGCCGAGCCAGACCCGTGAGACACCATAGCCACAAGTTCACGTTCTTCCAAAACAAGAGAAGAACGAGCCTCAGTGAATGGTGGGAGCGGCTTTGCATGGCGAATTTGTGTCCCAACCCCTTTGTATGCATCAGCCGAGACCCGAGACCAACTGAAGGACAAGGCGGCTATTCGTCACGGGAGCCCCAACGTTTTTCAGTTAATCGGCAAGGCTCTTGAGACGTTGACAATAGGCGGAGGCATTGGAAAAATCCTCCATACGAGTCGTCGTGAATTTTTGTTCAAGAGTCACCGCACGAGAAGTTTGATGATCTTGGAAGATATCACGTAAGCGGTCCCAAGCCTCCATGGCAGTAGCATCCGGTTCGAGGATAGTGTTTAACAGATCATTCGAAATGGTCGAATAAATCCATTGAATCACGGTGGCGTCAATGGTGGTCCATAATTCAATTTCCTCATTAGTTTTGGGAGCCGGCTTCTCCTTACCCTTAGGTGGAGGAATGATGTGATGAAGGACCTTGTGAGAACGAGCATGAATTTTGAAAAGCTTGGCCCATGTACCATATTGTGAGTTTTCCATCTCAAGAGTAACAGAGATGTGATTCTTGATATTGGAGACCGCGAGGGCCGGGTGGAACGTGGGCGTAGCCGGGGTAGTTGGTGCATCGGCCATGGGAAAAGATTTTCAGACGGGGATGCCACTAATGCGGTGTGATAGTCGGGGAGATCTTTATCCGGTTACCACCATCAAATATCCAACCACCACTCCATCAAACTTTGCGGCGTTGTCTCTCCTTTTGGCATGCTCGCTTGGGTCATCCGGGAAATTCTATCTTAGATTGTCTTAGGGTTCGTAAAAGCATTGAATGTAATAAATCTAGTCTTTCTAGTATTTTTCATTCTTGTGTTCTTGGTAAACACATTAAGTTGCCGTTTGATTCTTCTATTTCCGAAACTTTGATGCCATTTGATATTATTCATAGTGATTTGTGGACCTCTCCCGTGTTAAGTTCATTGGGTCATCGATATTATGTTCTGTTTATGGATGATTTTTCGAAATTTTTATGGACTTTTCCGTTGGCTAAGAAATCCGATGTTTATCCGAAATTCTTAGCTTTGAAAACCCACATTCACACTCAATTTGAACGTCATATTAAAAATGTCCAATATGATAATGGGAGGGAATATGATAATGATCAATTCGGGAAATTTTGTGAGTCTAATGGGATGTCATTTCGTCTTTCTTGTCCACATACGTCTTCACAAAATGGGAAAGCCGAAAAAAATCCGTTATATCAATAATATCACTCGGACTCTTCTTGCACATGCTTCTCTCCCTCCTTCGTTCTGGCATCACGCCTTACAACTGGCAACATATCTTCTTAATATTTTACCAAGTAAATTGTTAGGTCACGTTTCTCCTCTTCAAGTGCTCTACCAACGAAAGTCATCTTACTCTCATCTTCGGGTTTTTAGGTGTTTATGCTATCCCCTCTTTCCTTCTCCAACTATCCACAAATTGCAAGCCCGGCCCACACCGTGTGTCTTTTTGGGGTATCCTACGAATCATGAGGGTATAAGTGTTACGATTTATCGTCCCATAAAATCATTATTTCTCGTCACGTGATTTTTCATGAGAATGTCTTCCTCTTTTCCAAATTATATTCTCCCACTTCTATTATTTATGAGTTTTTGGACGATGGCATTTCCCCATTGTGGTTGCATCACTTGGCTTCTCCTACTCCCCCTCCCACCGTGACCCGGCCCCTCGCCTGCCCGATCCCTCCCACCGGCACCTGCCCTACGCCCCTATCCCCTCCGCCGGCGGTCCCTCCCACCGTTACCCCGGCCTTCCCCTTCTCCCAATCCGTCCCGAATGGTGACCGGAGTCGCATGGTATTTTTAAGCCAAAACGCCTCTTTAACTTAAATACCATGGTTACGAAATCCTCTTCCTCGTAACCCTCGATCGCCCTTCGCGACCCGAATTGGAAAATGGCTATGAATGATGAATTTGATGCTCTTATTAAAAATAAGACGTGGGAGTTGGTGCCCCGTCCACCTAATGTGAATGTTATTCGTTCTCTGTGGAATTTTACTCATAAAGAAAAATCTAATGGTGACATTGAGAGGCATAAAGCCCGTCTTGTAGGTGATGGTAAGACTCAACAGGTTGGCATTGATTGTGGTGAGACCTTCAGTCCGGTGGTCAAGCCGGCTACGATCCGTACAGTTCTCAGTCTTTCCCTATCAAAGAGGTGGCCTATTCATTAGCTAGATGTCAAGAATGCTTTCTTACACGGTGAGCTCCAGGAAACAGTGTATATGCATCAACCTCTGGGTTTTAGAGATCTTACTCATCCGGATTATGTATGTTTACTCCGTAAGTCCTTATATGGGCTTAAGCAGGCCCCGAGAGCATGGTACAAGCGTTTTGCAGATTATGTCTCTTCTCTTGATTTTTCAAACAGCAGATCTGACAATTCTTTGTTCATCTACAAAAAGGGGTTCGAGATGGCATACATGCTACTTTATGTTGATGATATTATTCTTACTGCTTCCTCAGATTCTCTCCGATGCTCTATTATGGCTCTTCTTGCCTCGGAATTTGCTATGAAGGATCTGGGTCCTTTGAATTATTTCCTTGGCATTCATGTCACTAGACATAAGGATGGGATGTTTCTTTCGCAATGCAAGTATGCCGAGGAAATCATTGATAGAGCTGGGATGTCTTCGCGTAAGGCTACTTCTACTCCGGTTGATACTAAACCGAAGGTGAGCGGCACATCGGGTGCTCCTTATGATGAACTGACTCACTATCGCAGTCTCGCAGGTGCCCTTTAGTATCTTACTTTCACGAGGTCGGATATCTCTTATGCTGTTCAACAGGTATGCTTACACATGCATGCACCGCGACAGGTTCATATGCATGCACTTAAGCGTATCATCCGTTACATTCGGTGGTACACTTGACTATGGTTTGCATCTTTATCGTCCTCGATTCACGGATCTTCTTTCTTACCGCGATGTCGATTGGGGGGGCTGCACGACACACGCGTCGGTCAACGTCCGGTTTCTTGTGTTTTTCTTGGGGATAACTTGATATCGTGGTCTTCGAAATGCCAACCTACCTCTCTCGCTCGAGTCTTTGAGGCGGAGTATAGGGGGTTGCTAATGTTGTCTCAGTCTATTTGGCTTCATGCAATCTTCTCTTGGAATTACATTGTCCTATTCATAAGGCCACTATGGTATATTGTGACAATGTGAGTGCCGTTATCTTTCGGGAAATCGGTGCAACATCGGCGCGCCCAAACACGTTGAAATGGACATTCACTTTGTTCGTGAGAAGGTTGCGCGCGGACGGGTTCGTGTCCTTCATGTTCCTTCCCGCTATCGGATTGCCGATATTTTCACCAAGGGACTACCATGGTCTTATTTGAAGATTTTCGGGACGATCTCGCGTTCGTAAGCCTCCGTTTCGGCGGGGGTGTGATAGAATATGTAAATATTAATTAGAAGATTTTGTAGTCTACTATTTTAGGTTAGCATATTTTGTATATTGTGTAATCTCCTATTTTAGGTTAGAATATTATTTTTCTATTTTGTATATAAACCAATTCAAGTAATGAAAGGAGGCAAGGGAAAATATTTCTTACAGTATCTTTTTTTTAAAAAAAAATTAGTATTCGATTAATTATGTATCTTTTGGAGTTGCACAGTAGTTTGACTTTTACTTTGCATCAATTATCAAATCTGTACAAAATTGAAATTCAATCAAAAGTTTTACACACTCCATTCTCTTGAGTTTATAATAAATGTAAAAATAAATTAAAGTATATAAATTATATCTATATATAAACGGAGATTAATTTGCAATATGTTTAACACAAATAGCAAGCTATTAAAAAGTCACTTGGCAATTATAGGACAAAAATAATAAATATTATAATACAAAATATTGAAAGATAATATTTGAATTGAGATAAGAAAATTTTAATTAGAATTGAAAGATGTAAAATTTTGAATTGAGGTAAAAGAAAATCGAATTTAGATTGAATTGAAAGATAGCTACCCTTTTTAAACTAATCAAATGATTATCCTTCCTAAAATTAAGACGTTACGGTGCTACTAGCAAAATCAACTCAACAATCTTTACGACTTTGGTGGACCAAATTTATAGAAATAAATATCAATTTCCGTTTCCTATATCTTTCCTTCTATCTATGCAGAGAAAATATTCTAATAAAAAATATTTTGCATTGAGATTAAGAATTTGAATTTGAATTGAAAGATGAAATCTTCTAGATCAACTCTTAACTACTCCACTTTTTCATCTTCTTTCCTTCTCTATTTTATCCCTTCAAATCATACATTTTACACAACCTTTGCAGCGTTTTACTTTTATATACTTATATATTTATTTATATCTATGTAGGTTCTGTAATTTCGGACAACTTCTATTTCAAAGAAATGATGTGCTAAATCTACCGAGTTACTCTTAGCAACTTCTTTTATTTTTTATTTTCACGTATATCCTAAATATTATTGGATAGGTGAAATGTTTGCTCTTCCTACTGAAATTTATCACCTTTTGCACTTAATTCAAGCAGTTACATTAAGATAGTTTTATTTTTTCTTTGTGTTTCATGTACAATACCAAGTGTAGGCATTAACAAGCAAGGTAGTTGCTTTCTTTTGGCAGCCACGTACAATTTTGATTGCATAATTAATGCACATGTTTTTACTATAGAAAGACTCTAGCCCGTCATTCTTCTATTAATTGTCGCTTTTATTTTGCACCTATTTGTTTGTTACTTCAATTATTTGAGTCTTTATATTTTACTTTTTACAATTGAATTTTCTTTATTCTTTTAAGATTTTGCAGCTGTTGATGCAGAGGAGATCACAAGGAGATTGGGCTACTGCCAAATTTTAGCGCATTGAAGTTCAACGGGATCTCATCATTTTTTCTATCCAGTTTTGACTATCAAGTTTTAATATTTTGTTTTAATAATTGAATTATTAGTAATAGATTTGTTGAAAAGATTTTTTTTAAAAAACCAATAGCCTGTTTGGCCAAGCATATATACCCCCAAAAGTACTTATTTTTTCAATAAGTGTTTATTTGAAAAAAAGTGAGGTGTTTGGCCAAGCTTTTGGGAGAAAATAAGTGCTTTTGGGGAGTATGACTTGATTTTAAATTTAAAAAAACATTTTTTTCTCAAAAGCACTTTTTTGAAAAGTACTTTTGAGAAAAATACAAATAGAAGCACTTTTTAAAAGCTCGGCCAAACACTAATGACCGCTCAAAAGTGCTTTTTTAATTAATTGGCCAAACACAAACTTCTTTTCGCCAAAAGTGCTTTTTTGAAAAGTACTTTTAAAAAAATATATTTTTTAAAATAAGCTGATTTTAGAAGCTTGGCCAAACAGGCTATAAATCTTGATCGTTATTCATATTTGAATAAAGGCAAAGAGGGAAGGACCTAATGGTGGTATGTGCAAAATGCAATAATACTGGCTTTCGTAGCTTTAGATTCTTCTGACCTTTTTATTACTTTTTTTTCTACCTAAAAAATTATGGTAATAAGATTAAATAAGAAGTTTCGCAACTGAGGCTCCATAAGGGATATTAATACTATTAATATGTATATGAAATTATGCGGAGATTATCAAACAAGGAGTAATTGATTAAGAGCGTAACTATGGAATCCCATTTACTAAAATTAGGATCTTGAATTATTTTACTTCTGTTTTTGGCTCCTCCGCCACATTGAATATTATCAATTGAAAAGGGATGTTGAGATAGATCTTGACCCTTATATTATTCTCTACTTTAAATTTGCATATTTAAGTTATTTGTTCATCTCTTTTTTATGATTACTTTTCTTAAATACTGTCCGCGCATCGCGCGGGTACTAATACTAGTTATATATACACTGACAATGTAAAATTGACCTGTATTTTCAACTGAGCACTCTTCTCGTGCAACTTTTCGATGTTGCAAATACAGCAAGTTTGATTCTTCAACCTTTCTTTTAGAAATTTGTTCTTGCAGAATAGCATTTCATTTTCAATCCTAAGTTCTTCGTTTTCCTCCTAAGAATTGTAAGCACCATAAAAATTCAATAAGACTATAAAACAAAAAACAATTTAATTTATTGCACGCATAAAGAAACAGAAATTAGTCACGGAGAACTTGCATCGCATAACAATAAAAACCCATCGCTAGCTAATTCTATTTATAAACAACAGATTAGCAATGGATTATCAAAAGTCCTTGTTAGTTCAGGGCTTTTTAATGACAGATTGGTGATGAATTTCTTAGCTAATTCTTGTCTCTTTAGTATAGGAGAAAAGAAAAATGAAATGAAAAAGAAACTCACCCGTTAAGTTCTAGATCTGGAGAAGCCACTGGTAAGAAATTTGGAGCAAAATAAGGACAAAGAAGCTTGGTTTATTTCAATTTGCTATATCACTTGCTTCTCATAAGAGGGGGAAAGCCCTTTAAATAGATTGTTTCTCATAATTTTCTTACCAAATGTAATATTTGAAGTCCATTACATATATACACATTAAGTTTAGAACCCAGTTATTAGCATTTGAAGTCATCATTCTAAAATTCAGAACCCATAAAGTTTAAAATTCCAGCTCTGTCTCTCATCAATGGCACCCTTGAACTTGAATGTGATTGAATAGAGACCAAGTCGTTCACTGGCACTTAGAGTAAGAAGAATTAACCAAAACTTTCATGAGGTAATGAAACTACCTTTAACTTGAGTCATTAGAAGAATTAACCAAAACTTTCATGGGTAATGAAACTACCTTTAACTTGAGTCATAGTCATTTGCACATGAAGGTAAAAAGGCAAGGACATCCATCACCCCACAAAAAAAAAAAAAAAAAATCACAATCTGGGGCTGGATTTACCAAGCCAAACTTTCTATATAGCATATATTTTCTTATATTCATTGTTTAGAGCATCTGAATCTGAGAGTACCGATGCTGACCAGGACCGGGACTTGTTGGCCAGAGAGTTCTTTCGGAAGCTCCTCTTGTTTGATGACCTTATCCGGTTCCAAACAACCCAGTAACACAGTGTTCCCAACGTTGTAGCCATTATGCTTGCTCCGATAAAGGACACAAATATAGGCATCCACAAATTATCATCGCCAACAACAACGTACGATAGGGACAAGTAAGCCACCGAAATGAACAAACATGCCACCCACATTAGCTTGTTTATAATTGACATCATTTTCCTCTTTGCTCTGCTTTCAATTGCCACGATCGTTGTCTGGACAACCACGACAGCAAGAGCGATAAATAAGGATATTGAGTCAAAGATGAAGAAAACAATAAATGCTGGATTAGGACCGATATTTGCTTCTCCAAGGCTATGGTCGGGTGGGATATCGTCTGGATCGTCGACCCATTGTCCATTGATTTGAAATATCCCTCCAAAGGCGACCGTGGCAATGAGCACAGCAACAACTGTGGTAGAATTAATTGCGTTGTTAAGGCCTTCTGCATGCATTTTGTACACACGCTTGGCAATGTCTTGTATACGTCTTCTTGTCAGGCGTGTAGTCTCCAACTGATAGTGGACCCCGTGCTTTATGTCACTTACGGTTTGCTTCAACTCTCTTGCTGGATTTGTTGCCTGTGGCTTGATGGATCTAGCGCTTTGAACGCCGTGCTCTTGCAAGATTGTTACTAATTCGGCCTGTGACAGTTTCTCTGCTGTGTCAAGGGCTGTTTCGTTGGACCTGTTGACGACATTAATGTCTGTTTCGTTATGACCAAGCAGAAATTTTACAATCTGCATTTGTCAAAACAACCATGAATTATGAGCTCTCGATATATTCCAACTGTGTGTACAATTCTTCATCAACTTCTCGAGAAATAAACACTATGGGGGTTGTTTGGTTACTGGTTAGAGACGAGTTATCCATGTATTAAAACTGAGTAATACATGTTTAACTACACCCCACATAACTGATCCTTGCATTACTAATACTTGCATAACTAATCCCTACATTATGAATACATGCATAACTAATCCCAGCATTACTAATACCTACATAACTCTAACCAGCAACCAAACGACCCTTAAGACTTCAGTCTCCGGATACTAGTCTTAAGACAGGTGACTCATATGCTACTTATCTAGTATAATTTTACTCTGTTAGATGTGGATTAAATATTCTCCTTTTATGCAAAAAAAGTTGATGATTTTGATTTTCCGTCAAGATGAAATAGCCTTTCACCATTTAATCTAGGAAGAAACTATAGAATGTCATGCTCAAGGTAGAAGACGATGAAGATAATTAGTCTAAGCATTCGAGGCTCTTTTGAAAGGAGAGTCAATTTACTCCACAAGCAAAAAGGTACAAAAACAACAGCAAATTCTTGGGAATTATGGTTAATAGAAACCTTAGGAGTTTTTGGATGACTATTCAGCTAGCAATCATTATCTGCGATTGCAAAACATTACTAGTAGACAACTTCCATTTTCCACTTCAGGATAGAGTGTAATCTAGCGTTCTTTTCCGTATCATGTGAAAATTTCACCTTTTGCTGGTGTACACAACGGACGTTTATTGCTTTTACACTTTTCTCTCCCAACAGTTATTGGTAACGCTAAAATAACAAGAAAGTAGAAGGTGCACAAACAAGTCAAAAACAATAATATAGAAGACTCTAAACAAAAGCAAATAGATCCATGTTTTAGATTGATAAAACTAAGAGTAGTCTATGACTGAAACAACTGGAGAGCAGCTTAAGTTTCTAAGAGATGTAATTAAACGCTCTATGTTTTTAACTCTCTCAAAAAGGAATCTATTCCAAATACATATACCACGGTTCCTTACTTCGATAGGTACAAATATCTAAATGTATTAGAAAAAGAGCATACAATACAGAAAGTGCGGATTCATATAGCTGACTCCAACTTGCTAACTTACTTTGGGATTGAGACGTAATTGTTGTTGTTGTATTAGAACAAATACATACCTGATCCCTGCCTTTTCGAGCAGCAATATGCAAGGCGGTATTACCCTTATTGTCAACCATATTTATCAATGATGGATCAGCTCTAATCAACTCTTCCACAACCTCAAAGTTTTGTCCTTTGACAGCCATATGAAGTGCAGTTTGCCCCTTTTTATCCATCCTAGTTGCAATCCCCGGCTCCTTACTCAAAAGTGCCTTCAGAACCTGCAAATAGGGGTGGCAAAATTAGCTCATGAAAACATGACTCACCCAAGACGCCCAAGTTTGGGCGGGTCATTGACCCGCTCATTTATTCTTTCAGCCCAACTAAAAATTAGGCTGATACGTGGCCCAAATTAACCCACAACTCTTGTCGAAATATTTTTAAAAAGAATTTTTTTTGATATGTCATAATGTAGCAATTTTTTTTATTAGATACTCAAAAAAATTTAAAAGATATTAAAACTTAGTAAGATTTGGGCGGGTATGGTTATGACACGTTGTTAGCCCAACCTTTTTCAGCCGAAATAACTTTTGGATGGGTCTCACGGATCTCAGCCCATTTTGACCCACCCAACCTGCCCATTTGACACCCCTACCTTTAAATGTCCATTTCTTGCGGCAGAGTGCAACGCCGTTTTCCCGTTACTTTTAGCTATGGTGGCCAAACTACTCTCAGCCTCCAATAGATAATTCACTACCTCTATATGCCCTTGGTTTGCAGCTGTATGCAAAGCTGTAGTATTCGAAATATCAACTGTCATTGAGAGCTCTGGATGTGCTTCCATTAATATTTTTACCATATCTGCAACATTACAATACAACAAAATTCAGGTCCATACTAAAATCGCCTAAGTTATACATCAGAAAATAGAAAAAGTAAACGGGAGCAGTTCATACTAACATCATCTTCATCATTAACAACAACAACAACAGCTATGCCTTACTAGTTGGGGTCAGAATGACGTATACTACTATCAAGCCTCTCTATAACATCATCGTTCGTTCTGATATTTTTTGTTGTTACAGCGAAATGCAGTTATAGAGAGCATATAATATAACATATCATCATCTTCATCATCTTCAACAACAACAATAACAGCTATGCCTAACTAGTTGGAATCGGAAACAGCGCATACTATTCTCAAACCTCTCCGCAACAGAGTCGTTTGTTCCGATATATCTTGGGTGCTATAAGCGAAATGCTGTTATATAGAACATACGATATAACACAACAAGAAAGATCCGTTCCACGGGAAACATGGTTGTTATAGTGAAATGTTGTTATAGAGGATGACTGTTATAGAGAGGCAACATACCTAAATCTCCTTGTTTGGCAGCAATGTGCAAAGCATCGTAACCGTTCCTCGCTTTGATTCCAGCAGCAACAAGATCATAGTAATGGATCATTTCCCTAACCAACTGATAATAACCATATTCTGCTGCAACATACAATGCAGTCTCCCCAGCTGAATTTTGCTTTATCATCAACTCCGCCAAATCTTCCTCCCCTGTCTGATCAAGAATCTCTCGTATTGCGACAAGATTTCCAGCTCTAGCTGCTGCATGCAAGGAACTGTCGTCCCTTTTCCCTGTTAATTGCTTTGTCATCTTTTTCCGGGGCGCCACCGGTTTAGCTGCCGGAGCTTCCATCATATACAATTTGCCAAATATACCCCTTTCACCACCCCTTCAGTCTATACTGCAACAACAATAACAACGTCTAAATCCCAAACTAGTTGAGTCGTTTATATGAATCCTCAACTTTTCATTCTGCTCCCTATTCTAATGTTTATGCAAAGCCTCTTCTTTATTCCCTCAAACACATAAATCAACAATTGCATGTACACATAAATCAACAATTGCATGTTTGGACACCAAGAAAGATTGAGAAACCACAAGGGAAACCGTTTAATTTTCAATTTTGAATTTCCATCATGAAATATTTTTGTTTTGAAACTTTGCTTCCTTTTTCATCTCTATAAAATTTATTACACGTAAAAAGATAGATTTAAAGTTTAAGGATACCTAAATTTTTTGTTCTCTTAAATGTTTAATCACAAGTTTGACCTATAACTAATATACAATTTAATAACTGAGTTCATAATCAAATATTTATAGATTATTAATAAAAAATTAATACATATATAGGATTTAAGCAAAAGCTACTGAATTCACGTCAACCCGTAACTTTCATGGAACATCCGCTCCCGAAAAAGATTGCCAAGTTCATAAAAGGGAAAGGAAAAAAAAAAGAAAAAAAAAGTTTACCTGGGTCTATCAAAGAACTCCAAAAAGTTGAGCAATCTGTAAATTTGTTCTCAAAGATGTAAGAAAATCTTTAAAAATTGGAACAAGGTGGGAAAAAGTGTAAAAAATGCTAGAAGTTAAATGAAAGGGACATTAAAGGCACATGTATACAACAAAAAAACTTTACACACACATGTATGTAAATATATAAATATATTTGAAGAATCACACAGCCAAAACTTTTGAATCCTCAAAAAAAAAAAAAAAAAAAAAAAGAACCATAAAAATGGCTCTTTTTGTAAAGTTGATGATTATGAAGATGAAGTTAATGATTTGAATATTGAGAATCAAAAGTAAAAAATTTGTGGGTGTTACTTTTCCCCCCTTTTTTTTGTTTTTTTGTTTTTGTTTTTTTTTTTTGTTTGTTTTTTTTTGTTTTTTTGTTTTGGCAATAATTTGTGAGACAACAGAAGAAAGCGCTAATACCTATGGTGGGGGGAGCAAAATGAACTAACTATATTACCAGAACCACGCGCCACGTGTTTTTAGATAAAATTGTTTTCCAGTGTATGGTTGTGGTAAACTGATAAAAACATTTTTCAGTAATACTTAGTAATTATTAATTTACTAAGTTACTCTTACCGCTTTCTTAATTGAGTAGCTTGGTTCGTCAAATTTTCAAAATCTATTTATTTTATGAAAGTAATTTTTTTTTTTTTAAAAAGCATAACTATTTTTATTTAGCTAATAAATTTGAAATGCATTTTTAATATTAAAGCGGCAATTTGTGTTTGGCTAAAGTTACAAAAGCCTTATTGGGAAAAGCTATTTTTTCTACTTCTGAAAAAACAACTTCTATTATTTTTCCAAAGAACTTATTTTTTTCTTGAAGTCTGGCCGAAAATCTCAACTTTCTAAAAATAAGTACTTTCTTTAATTAAGAAAAACAATTCTGATTTTCCAAAAACTTCGCTAAACAGTGCATTTGTGCTTGATCAAGGTTACAAAAGTACTTTATGGGAAAAAATGAGTTAGAAGCTTATATGATCACTCAACTTTGAGTAATTGACCATCATAGTTACTCAACTTTTTTTGGTAAGTGGCCTCTATAGTCACTCAACTTTGTTTTGTCTTTCAAATGTCACTCAACGAAGGGTAAGTGGCCTCTATAGACACTCAACTTTGAGTAAGTGACCTCCATAGTCACTCAATTTTGGATAATTGGCCTCCATGGTCATTCTAGCCGAAAATATAATTTTCGATACATATTTAATGACGTGTCGGTTATAATTTATTTTTAATAAATATCTTAAAAAATTAAAATCAATAAATAAATTTATACATTTAAGATTCAATTCATCATAATTAGTGCATATAATACTAAAGTTTAGATATTATTCATCATTAATATATAAAAAGAATTAACTTAAACAATATATCTCAAGTAATATTGCAAGGCATAAATAATAATAAAAATAAGTCACAATTTGAGAATTTTTTGAGCAAAATTGCTGCTGGCGAATTTCCCGGTGAAGATTCCACTAGTAATAGTGAAGTGGAAATTGAGGCCGAAGGAGGGGATAATGTCATCGAGATAGAATTTTATATTCTTAGAATTAACTTTTTATTATTATTATTTATGTCTTGCAATATTACTTGAGATATATTGTCTAAGTTTGTTATTTTTATGTATTAATGATGAATAATATCCTAAACTTTAGTATTATATGCCCTAATTATGATGAATTGAATCATAAATAAATAAATTTAATTATTGATTTTAATTTTTTAAAATATTTTTTTAAAATAAATTATAACTGCTACGTCATTAAATATATACCGGAAATTATATTTTCAGCTAAAATGACTATGGAGGCCAGTTTTCCAAAGTTAAGTGACTATAGAGGCCACTTTCCCAAATTAAAGTTGAGTAACTTTTGGAAGACAAAACAAAATTGAGTGACTATAGGTGTCGCTTACCCATAGTTGAGCGACTTTTGGAAGACAAAACAAAATTGAATGATTATGGTGGCCAATTAACCAAAGTTGAGTAATCATATAAACTTCTAACTCAGGGAAAAATCTACTAGTTTCAGCTTTTGATTCACAACTTGTGTTACTACTCAAAAACACATATTTTTACTAAACATTTGGCCAAACACCTCAACTCTTTCTCAATGTGATTAAATCACCACCACTGGCCGATTGGTCTCCTCCATTAACACAAACAACACATACATGGAGCATACAAAGGCAAATCGATCTTCTTCACACGCACAACTTTATCTTCTTCACAAAAATGCACAAATACATATACGAGGAATCACCATGTGAGTTATTGTAACGCCATTGTAACTCGTAACTCACCTCCGCAAAGGTCACCACTAATATCTTCATTTTTTCCATCGCCACCATAAAATATTAATCTTCACTATCCTCGTATTCATTCTGTGAAAAAAGTCAGTCGCATATCTCCACTAAAAGCACCACCAATTCTATTAACATAACCACCATTACTATTTAAAAACAGGAATTAGCAATGGATAAATTTTGTAGCTAAACAATAAAATTTGTCACTAATTCTATTTAACGATCGGATTGTCAAAAAAATTTGTTAACTGCGAGCAATTTAGTGACATATTAGTGATGAAGATTGTAACTAATTTCAATTTTTTAATTTTTAATTTTGTTGTGATGTGAAACGTTCAATCCTTACTCCAACATGAATAACCACGTTCATCTCCATCGTAAAGGCATCGCCCAGATACCCTCAAACCATCCTTCAACCCTCAAAATTCCAAAGTGGAGCTTCTTTCCGATAGAATATACGTGAAAGAAAGACTGTAAAAGAAGAAAGAGAAAGGAAAAGAAAAAGAAAAAGGAGATGGATGAGAGAACTGAGAAAGAGACAAATTTGCCCTTGAACTACACGGGATATAACACTTTTGCCACTTTTTGTAAGAAGTTTTGATTTTTTTATGTTTTTAAAGATTCCGTTAGCTAGGTTTGAACATAAGGAAAAATATTTACTAAATTTGGGACACGTGAACCAATGGTCTCTCCGTAAAAGTAGGTACTTTTTGTATATATCTTTTATTAAATAAACGGAAAGGTCTTTGTCTTTGGAACACATGCTACAAAAAGGCTAAATGGTGCCCTTGGTTGAAGATTGAGTCATTAACTTAGAAGACTAACGATCAATTCCCACTTAATACATTTTTTTCCATCTTTTTTGTAGTGGTGAACCCATGTTCCAGAAATCTTAGATTCGCCTTTGGGTATAGTACAGGGATAATTTTAGCCCTTGTTTGAGGGAAAAAGAAGAAGAAGAAGAAGAAGAAGAAGAAGAAGAAGAGAGTGAAATAATTGTACAATAAAGGGATATTTCTATCATAATTTTTAGGAA
Organism: Lycium ferocissimum; assembly: GCF_029784015.1. Taxonomy (NCBI): domain Eukaryota; kingdom Viridiplantae; phylum Streptophyta; class Magnoliopsida; order Solanales; family Solanaceae; genus Lycium; species Lycium ferocissimum. The sequence goes on from NC_081344.1 coordinate 63,640,204, forward strand.
AAACTGCGGTTCAAATAAAGAAAATAAAAGCATTAGCCTAGCACCAAACTGCAAATCTTTGGTATATTTTGTATCAGTTAAATTTGTTATTCGGAATACTTCAGATATAAAGGGCCAGTTTCACAGTTCACTAGGAAGTATCAATTTATCTGTCTCTCATTCCTTTTTCAATTTTAATTGATTCTCTTCTCTTCTTATGTGTAAGCACTTAGCCCACTTCTTACTGCGTTGCATTTTCGCTGATCTTACGTTTCAACCTTGTTAGTCATGTTAAGATTTTAATGATGACAAATTTCTATTTGCAGAAAAATACTCAAGGACTTCAACAAGTCAATTGGACGAATCTTGACGATAAGAGGGTCGGCCCATTGATTCATACAGCCCATAAAAGCTGTAGAATCAACCAGCCCAAATGAAGGATATTCTAACCAAGTAAAATAATCAAGAAGACTTTGAACTCAAAGGAAAGAAGATCACTGCGCACCTACATTGAATGCAGTCAGTCAAGGAATCTTTTATTTAAGGAAGAATGTACCAAGGAACTACATCAAGGAGAAGAATTTAAGGAAGCAATAAACTGGAGAGTCTAAGTCAAGTACCAATCGAAGTCGTCTATGAGGAAAGTTGCATAGAAGATATGAAGATCAATCCACATTGAATGCTCTTGCTTTATTCTTGGAAAATAAGGATCCTTAATATTCCTATTTTCCAAGGAACAATTCTCTTGGGCCTTCTCTTCTTGAATAGCCAAAAGGCTATATTCTGAAGAATATAAATATATGCTTAAACAGATGAATACAAATGTACTTCATCTCAACCTTCTCACAATCTTTGCTCTACTTTTCATAAGCATTGTATTTCTGAGTGATTTACTGTGTAAACAAAAAAAGAGAGGAGAGATAACATTATAGTTGGTGAGGCATTGTATCAAAAGATTATGAGAGTTTGAGTGTAGACATATGAGCTCCATTCAAACGAACCATTGTACCCAACACCTTTACTAAGAGCTACAGAAAACACCTTTGCAACCCAAGGGGACTGGAGTAGTATTTACATTGGATCCGAACCAGTATAAAACATCTAGTGTCATTTACTTTCTCCAACTTACTTTCAGACTGCTATAATTTACCTTCATATATAAGCCATAGTCGACTATAGAATCCTCAAAGTCGACTGACTAAATGAAAAAAATTCAATTCACCCCCCCCCCCCTCCTCCTTTTGCACTTTCAATTGGTATCAGAGCAAGGCCTCATTTTTAGTTGCTTAACAACACGTGAGGAAAGATCAAATGGCTGGATATCATATCCCTGGAGCCATTTTGCAAGATGGGCATTCTACAACTAGACCACCATACTTCAACGGTGAACATTACAACCATTGGAAGGAAAGGTTCAAAATATTTGTTCAGTCAACTGATTACCAAGCATGGCTAGTGATTAAAAAGGGACCAAAGCCTATTCCTATTGCTAACTCAAAGGACCCCAAAGCCAAGGTTGATGTTGAATCCTTTGATATCAATAAAGAGCAACAAGAAGTAATCGTAACAAATTCTGTGCGGTGAGTGGAGAAGAATATGAAAAAAATTCAACTTGTGAAACTACTAAAGAAACGTGGGACAAGTTGGAAGTTACTAATGAAGGAACTTCCAAAGTTCAAGAAAAAAAGATCGATGCGCTACAACATGACTATGAAACCTTCATGATGAAAAATAATGAAAACATTAAGTCAATGTTCACCAGGTTTAGCAAGATCATATGTGAACTCAAGTCTCTTGGAGTTGTGTACTCAAACTCCCAACAAGTAAGAAAGCTTGTCAGAAGTTAACCAAAGGCTTGGGAAACCAAGGCTATTGTTTTGGAAGATGGAAATCTGGAAAATCTTACTTATGATGAACTCAGAGGAAATCTAATGGCATTTGAGTAAAATTATATCAACTGACATCAAAGGGAAGAAAAGAAGAAGGTAGTTGCATTCAAATCTTAGGTTCAAGAATTTGATGATGATTTCAAAGAAGAAGAAGTAGCAATGATATCTAGATATGTGGTAGAAGCAATGAGAAGATCAAGAAACAACAGAAAAGGAAGTTCAAATTTTCGAAAAGGAAAAACTTTCATTGATCAACAAACGAGTGATGGAAAATGCTATGAATGTAGAAAGTATAGGCACATTGTATCTGAGTTCACTGAATCAAAAAGGATACCATCTAGAAACTATCAAAAGCACAGGGCTTTCAGCAGTTGGAGTGAAGATGAGATCTCAGAAGATGATGATGAAGGAGCAGAGAATGTTTCATGGCATTCGGTGAAACAAGTGAGGTAAGACCTTATCCCTGTTCTAAATATAGTGAAACTCAAGAACTTTTAGATCAAACTCTAGAAGACTTAAATAAATTTTTTGATGAGTATAGAAAAGTTCAAAGAGAAAAGAAAGACTGGGAAATTAAATTAGAAGTGTGTGAAATTGAAAGAGATCTTCTTCGAGAAAAAGTTCATGATTTGCAATTACAACTAAATGGTTTGTACAAATCTGCCAGTCATATTTTAGTGAGGTCAAACCAGTCGAGTCGTAATTACAAGTCAGCTGGGAAAAAACCTATCTGTGATAAAACAGCCTTTGGCAACTCAAATGGTAAGTCAAATTTTCTTGATAGATCAGTCGATTAAATCACTCAAGTCAACTGACAGGAAGTTTCATGAATAAGTCGACTAACCAATCTGTCACTAAAGAATTCTTTTCTCAAGAATGTTTTTGTTCTAGTAAAACTGGTCATAAATATTATCAATACAAATTTCATTATACAGTTACTCCTGGTTGGGTTTAGAGACCAAAAATTTATGATCATAAAACTAGCCATCAAGGACCCAAGAAAGCTTGGGTACCTAAAAGAAAGTAACTACTCATTTTTGCAGGAACACCACAAGGTGAAACCAAAGAAAAAAAGGTATTTAGATAGTGCATGTTCTAGTCATATGACAGTCGATAAAAGTTAGTTCAAATCTGTTGCTGATTTCTATGGAGGATTAGTAATATTTGAAGACAATTCCACGGGAAAAGTAACTGGTATAGAAACTATTGCTTTTAATAATTTTTGTGATATTACTAATGTTTATCTTGTGAATGGTCTCAAATACAATCTCCTGAGCATATATAAGTCAACTATGTGACTTCGATCTTGAAGTAATATTTAGAAAACCAGGTTGTGTTAAAGAAGATCCAAATGGCAAAGAAATTCTTCCTGGAAGCAGAAACAAAAATATTTATACACTAGACTCTGTTAAGAGTCCAGTTGGACACATATGCTTAGCATCAATGGGAGAAGATCCTTGGATATGGCATAAGAAACTTGGGCATGCAAGTATGCGATTAATTGAGAAACTTGCTAATCATGATTGGCATTAGGTTTGCCTAAACTAATTATTCCAAGGATCACATTTATGATGCATGTCAAAAAGGTAAGAAAACTAGAAAATCTTTCAATTCAAAAGATATTGTATCTACATCTCAACCCTTTCAGCTACTTTATGTGGACTTTGTTGGTCCTACTAGAACTGCTAGCATTGGAGGAAAGGGCTGTGCTTTTGTTATAGTTGATGATTTTTCACGCTTCACTTGGGTTATATTTCTTGCTCATAAGGATGATACTTTAAAGAATTTTAAGTTCTTTTGTGAGAAAGTACAACGTGAAAAAGGATAATACATCACATCTATTAGAAGTGATCATGTAACGACCCGTTTGGTCGTTACGGCTAGTTAGACCCCGTTGACCCTTTCCCAAGTATATCATCGTATAATTGACTCGCGAGGATGGGTGATACAATTTCCGAGATCATCGAATGCGAAATAGGTTGGGTTTTGTGAAATTAGACTTAAAGTGAAAAATGTTTGACCCGAAGTTGAGTTTTAGGTAAATGGACCTTTATCAAAAATCCATCAATTTTGAGAGGTCCGGATGGTCATTTAGAATTTCTGTGTATATACGGTTCGGTTCCTAATGCACTTGGGTGCATTTTGGGACTTGCGGTGGAAAGTTAGTTTTGACGTAACGATGGTTGATTCGGTCAACGAGACCTCCGTTGGAAATTTCGAGGCCATGAGTGTATTCGTAGCATATTTTTATGTATATCCGCATATCTGGGTTGTGTGTATAGGGCCTCGGGTGATAATCGAATTTCAAAGTGAGTTTGTAAAACTTGAATTATTTTCTGGTTTGTGGTGTACCGCAATAGCGGCACCAATACCGCAATAGCGGCACCTCTATAGGGGTGGCCAAACTGCAAAAGCGGCTGAGTGCATTTTCTGGATAACCGTTGTAGCGGTGGGGTGAGCGCTGAAGCGGGACCGTTACAACGGTCCCGTGATCGCAGAAGCAATTGACGGCCAGTGATATCATTTAATGACTTGTTAAAATCTCAAACCCTTATGTCATTATTCTATTCTCATAACCTTAAGCTTGGGAGGCGAATTTAGGAGTTTTGGGGCAGATTCTTCATTGAGGTAATTCTCTTGGCCTTAGATTTCATCAATTACTACTCCTATCATGAATCTAATGCTAGAAATCTGTAGAATCAAGAGGGATTAAATGGATTTTCATGGAAGTTTCTTAAAAAGGGTTTAGACTTCCTAAGTTGAATATGTTGATGAAATTGGTTAAGTTAGTCATAGAATCTGATGTATCTAATGTTGTCGAGCTTATATCTACCATTGTTAGGATTAATTCTTGAATTGAAAAGCTAGGGTTTATACCCAAAATTGGGGGTTTTGCCTAAAATTCGAATTTGAGTATTTCATGAGTTCTTCTAGCATATAATTGATGGGAATTGATCACCTAGAACATTAATTTTATGTTGAGACCTATAGATTCCTAATTTCATCTCTCTAGTTCATAAAACCCATTCCATAAGTTGGGACTTGGGTCTTGAATAGAAGTAAGGATTGAATGATGTTTCTTCTTGATTCTAATTCCATATTCGGTTATGGTTATACTTTCATTACTTTGAGGCGCAACGAAAGGGAAAGGCGCAAGATTGACACTTCGAGTCTTTGTTCGGCCTTCCAGGTAGGTTACGGCTTACATTCTAGTTAGACTTCGGTTAGCGAAGCATATGTATAGTTAGTTTGTGTTAGATAAAACGTGTGCACCTTCGAGTAAGAAGTAAGATTGGATATTGTCTTAGGTTGGGCCTTGTTGTGTGATTGGGGGCTAGGCACCCCGTTGCGTTGTTGACTTATCTTATTCTATTTACTTATTGGCTCGTTGCCACATTGAGACATCAGATATTGGTGATTAGTAAAATATCATGACTATGATATTGCGGTACCATACTTGATTGACAGTGAGATGAGAATTGTGATTCCATTGTGGCTTATTGTGTAGCCTTATTATTAACATTACCTGTGCCATGTGTGGTACTGTTTGGGATTGAATTGGTTGTTGATATTATATTGCATCGTATTCTTACTCATTTCCATGATACATTGATATTGCATGGTTATGATACTGATGATGATAAGTAAGAGATTGTAGCTTCCGAGTCTTTACCGGAGAGCGTAAAAGAGAGTCCGTGATCCGAGGTCATTTATCGAAGCGGATGAGTGTAGATATTATGAGGTATCCATGTGGGGCACATTGCTAATTTATATGCGGTTGATATGAGATCTTGTGGTTGGCATTTTCATACTTAAATCATACGTTGAACACTCATCTTGTATATATATATATATATATAAGGCACATTTGATCGGGGGGTGACGATGTAGCCTATCTTGTTTCTTGGAAACACTTGGAAGGTATTTTATTAATTGCGCGACCATTCTAGGCTGTGTGGTACGGGATGCTCGGCAAGCGTGAAGGGTGGAAAGGTCATCTCTAGGCTGTGTGTTACGAAGCGATATGGTACATGGACTTCGCAGGTCCCCCATGAGTCATGACCACCGAGACGTGATGTTTCGATCGAGGCATGTATGTACACGATATTGATATATGACCATTGCATTCATATTATCCATATCATTCAATTGCATTGCACTTGTTATCATCATTGTGATTGGATTATTATTGGGTTGTGGATACTTGATTGAATATTTTTCGGTTATGATGAGTACTTGGAACACTTGAGATTAGATGCTTAATAATAAGCTTAATCGGATATGATGAGACTGGGAACACTCGGGTTTATATACTTCACTATAGACTTGATCGATTATGAAACCTAGTTGGTTGCTGATGGTTTGAATACTGATGTGAATTGTTGATACTTGAGGACTTGATATGTATTGATGAGATAGTATTATACTTGTACTTGATTGTGAGGATGCCTATCTTTCATTTACTTTCTGTATATATGTTAGCTAACTGAGGACGGTCTATGATACTTACCAGTACTTGTTGTTTGTACTGACCTGCAAAAGAATGCAGAGTACCAGGATAGATCTACTTCTACCCCTCGTGGCTGATATTTAAGGATTGTTGATTCGAGTCTCTTCAGGGTGAGCATGAGGACGTTTGCTAGCCGAAAACTCTTCCTATTATTATGTCTTGCTTTCCATTATGAGACATGATTTTGAGACAATTACGTATTATTATTCAGACTTGTAATAATTAGTTTAGATGCTCTTGTGTGACCAGACCAGTTACTGGGGTGGATTTCTTTTACTTTCGCTATTTTCTATAAATTTTGAATGTTGAGTTAAGGGTTCGCCTATCGAGATGAAAAAGGTAGGTGCCTGCACGACTTAGTAAAATTGGATTGTGACAAGTTGATATCAGAGCCCTAGGTTACCCGATCTATAATACAAGAGCGTGTCTAGTAGAGTCTCGTGGATTGGTACGATGAGCTCCGTATTTATCCGCGAGAGGCTATAAAACGTTTAAGAAACTTTTTCATTCTCTCGTGCGACTTCATTCAAATTGGTATCTAGTCGATCTCGATTGGTATCTAGAATTCTTTACCTTAATCTCCCACGGAGGATGGAAACTTGTCCTTAAATTCTTATATGAATGGTTGCTCTATGTCGTGTTGTGGTATGGTACAAGATGTGTTATTCTGATTAGGACCTGGGATCAAGTTCAGTCTCTAGTTATGGTCTAAGGGTTTGATTGTGTAGAGTCACGATTAGACTTGATCATTGTGTGAAGTCGCAATTAGACGTTCATTGAGGGAGTTCGTGAGAAATGGAAAAGATAGTTCTGAGGGTTACATGGTCTCCATGTTTCAGCGTTGGGTTGTTCGGAAGTGATGAAAGGACTTCAACTTCGTCAAGGCTTTATGATGGTGAGAGTGACACTGGTGTACCAATGGTGAGTCGACGATTCAGCAGCGGTTGAGTATTAGACATCGGTATGTGAGGATAAATGTAAGTTCGGTAATGACCATTGAAATTGGGCAAGCGTATTATGATCGCGGGTAATAAAGAACATCAGTTGATAATGAGGACATGAAGGAAGACTTTTGTGGAAACCGTATAGCGAAGTGAGACTTCATGGAATATCTTAGACATGAGTACTTTTTGTGAGATTGGGAAGGGAAAAATTGGTATCTGACATGGTTGTCAGGATAAGGTTGTGACTGGTGCTAAGGGTCATTCTTATTATGGGCTCGTTGGTGTTAAAGGACTACTCTGCTATGAAGAGAATGTTATGGGCACATTGATTGATCAGTAAATTTGACTGAGTTGTAGGCTTCTGAGGAGCTAGTAAAAATGACCTCAATTATGGGCATATACGATGAGTTAATGACTTTGGGAGTTACTAGTTGTTACACTTAGATTTTGAGTAGAAGTATTGATAATGTTTTTGTTCGTTCGGCTTAGAGAGATGATTAGTTTAGAGGATCTAGTGGATTTGAGTGTTTATTGGTTGATAGTGATAAAAGTGATTAGAAATGAAATACGGGAACTGAAGGATTACAATGAGGGATCTTGTTATCGGGTTTAGGGGATTAAGGTTCGTAAGACTTGAGGTGAGGTAACATGGGTACTTGAGTCGTGTTTGGTTTGCGGGGGGCGTTATATCATGACATACAGTAAAGAGGTGTGTTCCGATGAGGTTGATTGGTGTCTTCGAGGTTAAGGGCAGAAAAGAAATCGTTAAAGCAAGAGTTAATGATGTGAGACCTTGGTTGCGATTGTACAGTGTAGAATGGGCTTGAGGGTTTATGGATGAGTTGGAATTTCAGTTGTGTCGTGAGCTAATAAGGCCAATGATTGACTAATGGAACGATTGTCAGTGTTGGGCCTGTTTAAAAGTTTAGTACTCAAGAGGGTTAATCAGATGTTGCACCCAATGTTGGACTAAGGTTGGGGGCCTTGTATTCATTGTGTAAATTTGACTAGATCCCTCTACTTGTGGTGTTATTACTCGGTTATGTGATTGAATATAAGGGATAGTTGTGCGAGTGGTTAGAAGTGTTCAGATTCGATAAATGAGGTAAGAGGTGATTCGTCGAGGGCTAGCAACGTTAAGGATTTTGAGTAAGGGGTTAGTAAACAAGGATGATTGAAATGGCAGATCAATGATGGTAAACTGAGTTAAGTTCGAGATAACATTTTGGAGATTGAGTAAGACAATTCGAGCAAGGACAATTCAGTTGGATACATGATGATTTTGGTAAGACTATTATGCGATACACTGGATTTAGAGAGTGTTCAATTTAGAGTTGTAAGGGTTAAGAAACTCTAATATTTAGAGTGTGTGGTATGATCCTATCTCCAGGATTGATTCGGCTAGCTTTTATAACTTATGATTATGCAGCGTTCGATTGAGTGGATTCGAGGATTGATTACGGTATCGATGATCGTGAATTGATTACAAAATTGGGAAATTGATGAGTCGATAAATGGTATAGTTGATCGAGAGTCGGCAATAATGAGGTACATCGTGGATTACTTGAGTCTATTTAGATTGTGGCGTTATTGTTTTGCATATTTAGATGAGATGTGATTGTTGCGTGAGCTTAAGAAAGGAAGTCTACAGAAATGAACTAAGTGATAGGAGGAAAATTTCGTGAGGTTCGTGATCGGCAACTAGTGACAAGAATGTTTCTGTGAACCGACATTTATGAGGTTTATAAGAAATGGCTTGGTGGTACACCATTTGATAAGTTTCATAATATTCTACAGTGAATGGATTAGCGTGCTTTAAGGGAAAAGATTTATAGAATCCCTATCATGTGAGGACTAGAGTTATAATTTCGAGGTGAGACCCTACTCGTGGTAATATATTATGTTGCAAGTAATATTGACTGGACAGTTTGGGTAGGCGCTTTCGGTTATTAAAGACTTGGGGGTAGCTGCGTGAGATTTAGAGCGGCAGTGTAAGATTGGATACTTTCGAAAAATTTATGGGCATATTAAGGTAATACAATGAGAGGTTCGATGATTAAATGATTATTATATGAGGCTTCAGGTTTTGCATCGAAAACTTTGGGGTTGTATCAGATTTTCATATCGGGTAAAGGTTGAGAAACATGAAGATTGGAATCGTAAAGTATAGCTCTTCGGTACTAAGTTGATAACTTGGATAGGACTCAATTTGTGGAGTCGAGGGTGATAGACATGATTTGTTATGCGTGAGGAAAGATTAGAATTAGCCGCCACTAATGTGCGATAGGACTGTGACTGGTTTCGGAAATTCAGAGTCAGTTCAAATGACTATTGGTGACATTCGAGAGTTGTGCATTCATTCAGAGTCTGCATTGTTCGAGTTAAGCTTAATAGTCTATGGTTATATTTTTAGGAAGATAATTAAGGATTCGATGCATTTCAACTCAGATTTGAGGTATGGCAGATTTATCAAGTTTTGTCAGGGTTTTCTAGTGGATTTGATGATATTTTCTACGAACAGTTACTTGGATAGAATAATGGTTTACAATGAGCTTAGTGCATATTTGAGGAGGAACTGTTGTGCCAGAGGTCTTTATAGTGACCAGTTGGGTTCAGACAGACTTTGCTCGGCGAGATATTTAATGTTATGGCTCCTATATTGTGATTTAAAGGTTTAGGAAGACTTGGAACTAGCCAAGTTGGCTGTCAGTAAGATCAATTTTGATGGGATTGCGTAGCGAACTCAGATGAATCAAGGATTCTTTCTGGCGAGAGTAAGTCATGGTTTTAAGTTTATGGTGTCTATGTTCATGTTTTTCTAAGAAATCGCGGTGCGAAAAATGGCTTTAGCAAGTGCGAAGGAAAGGTTAACGGAATCAGAATACCTTCCCGATTATGAATGGGCTATGGTTTGTGGCCATGTTTCGAAGAATTGCGTTGGTTTGGGAAAGTATTTATGGGGCCTATTGATCGCATTCAGAGTTGCGGTTTTATGAATCGGAGAATTCGAGCAAGGCAATTCGTTTATTCGAGGATCAGTTGCGAGGTAAATTCAAATACGGAGATATGAGAATTGGAGCTTGAGCTAAGTTTAGAGACTTGTGACTGGTAAATTGAGCCCGAAGTGTATTGGCCTGTTCGAGACTATCCGTTGCATTGATCTTGTAAATTATAAGTTAGTTTTCCCCGTACATCGGGTGTTCATCCGGTTTTCCATGTTTCTAGGTTGAAGAAGTACCATTCTGATGGTTCCTGTATCATTCTTTAGGATTCAGTTCTGTACGATGATAATCCTTCCTATTAGGAGGAGCTCGATATGTGTTCGAGATATCCCCAGTTGTTGCGGGCTTATGTATCTTTCCCTGTTCTCTTCCTTATCGCTCAAGGATGAGCGATCGTTTAATTAGTATCTGATGTAACAACTCGTTCGGTCTTTAGGACTAGTTAGACCCCGTTGACCCTTTCCCGAGATATATCAGCGTATAATTGACCAGTGGGGACAGGTGGTATGATTTCCGAGGTCATCGGATGCGAAATAGGTTGGGTTTTGTGATATCAAACTTTAAGAGAAAAATATTTGACCCGAAGTTGACTTTTGGGTAAACGAACCTTTATCGAAAAACCATTAATTTTGAGAGGTCCGGATGGTCATTTAGAATTTGTCTGTCTATCGGTTCGGTTCGGTTCCCAATGCACTCGGGTGCATTTTGGGACTTGGGGTAGAAAGTTAGTTTTGAGGTAACGGGGGTTGACTCGATCAACGAGACCTCCGTTGGAAATTCTGAGGGCACGAGTGCGTTCGTAGCGTGTTTTTATGTATATCTACATATCTAGGTTGCGAGTATAGGGCCTATGGGATAATCGGATTTCGGAATGAGTTCGTGAAACTTGAATTATTTTCTGGTTTCTGGTGTATCGCAATAGCGGTGGCCACGACTAAAAAATGGTTGAGTGCATTTTTTGGGCAACCACTGTAGTGGTGGGGTGAGCGCTGAGTTCTTCTAGCATATAATTGATGGGAATTGACCACCTAGAACATTAATTTCATATTGAGACCTATAGATTCCTAATTTCATCTTTCTAGTTTATAAAACCCACTCCATAGGTTGGGATTTGGGTCTTAAATAGAAGTAAGGATTGAATGATGTTTCTTCTTGATTCTAATTCCATATTCGGATATGGCTAGACTTTCACTACTTTGAGGCGCAACGAAAGGGCAAGGCGCAAGATTGACACTTCGAGTTTGCTGTTCAGCCTTCCAGATAGGCTATGGCTTACCTTCTAGTTAGACTTCGATTAGCGAAGCATATGTATAGTTAGTTTGTGTTCGATAAAACGTGTGGACCTTCGGTTTTGATGTAGGATTGGATATTGTCTTAGATTAAGCCTTGTTGTGTGATTGGGGGCAAGCCACCCCATTGCGCTGTTGACTTATCTTGTTCTATTTACTTATTGGCTCGTTGCCACATTGAGACATCAAATATTGGTGATTAGTGAAATACCATGGCTATGATATTGCGGTACCATACTTGATTGATATTGAGATGAGAATTGTGATTCCATTGTGGCTTATTGTGTAGCCTTATTATTAACATTAATTGTGTGCCATGTGTGGTACTGTTTGAGATTGAATTGGTTGTTGATATTATATTGCATCATGTTCTTACTCATTTCCATGATACATTGATATTACATGGTTATGGTACTGATGATGATAAGTGAGAGACCGTAGCCTTCGAGTCTTTTCCGGAGAGCATAAAAGAGAGATGAGAGTCCGTGATCCGAGGTCATTTATCGGAGCGAATGAGTTTAGATATTATAAGGTGTCCACATGGGGCACGCTTCTAATTTATATGAGGTTGATATGAGATCTTGTCGTTGTCATTTTCATACTTAAATCATACATTTAACACTCATCTTGCATATATATATATATATGCCTATGTTGTTTCTTGGTAACACTTGGGAGGTATTATATTGATTGGGCGACCATTCTAGGCTGTGTGATACGGGATAGCCACTAGGCGTGAAAGGTGGAAAGGTCGTCTCTAGGCTCGGTGTTACGGAGCGACATGGTACATGGATTTCACAGGTCCCCTATGAGTCATGACCGTCGAGACGTGATGCTCCGCTTGAGGCATGTGTGTACACAGTATTGATATATGTCCATTGCATTTATATCATCCATATCATTGCATTGCATTGCACTTGTTATCATCATTGTGATTGTATTGTTACTGTGTTGTGGATACTAGATTGAATATTTTCCGATTATGATGAGTACTTGGAACACTTCAGATTAGATGCTTAACAATAGGCTTGATCGGAGGTGATGAGACTGGGAACACTCGGGTTTATATACTTCACTATAGACTTGATCGGTTATGGAACCTTGTTGGTAGCTGATGGTTTGAGTACTAATGTGAATTGTTGATACTTGAGGACTTGATATGTATTGATGAGACTATATTATACTTGTACTTTATTGTCAGCATGCCTCTCTTTCATTTACTTTCTGTATATATGTTAGCTAACTGAGGACGACCTATGATACCTACCAGTACTTGTTGTTTGTACTTACCTGCAAAAGAATGCAGAGTGCCAGGATAGATCTACTTCTACCCCTTGTGGTTGATATTCGAGGATTGCTGATTCGAGTCTCTTCGGGGTAAGCATGAGAACGTTCACTGGCCGAAGACTCTTCCTATTATTATGTCTTGCTTTCCATTTTGAGACTTGATTTTGAGACTATTATATATTATTATTCAGACTTGTAGTAATTAGTTTAGATGCTCTTGTGTGACCAGACCAGATACTGGTATGGATTTATTTTACTTCCGCTATTTTCTATAAATTGTGAATGTTAAGTTAAAGGTTCGCCTACCGAGGTAGGAAAGGTAGGAGCCCGCACAACTTAGTGAGATTGGATTGTGATAGATCATGGAGGAGAATTTGAAAACAAAGCCTTTGAGGAATTTTGCAATGAACAAGGCTACATTCACAAGTTTTCTTCACCAAGATCTCCTCAACAAAATGGCGTGGTTGAACGGAAAAATAGAACGCTGCAATTTATGGCAAGAGCCATGATTGTCGAACATGATTTACCATATCACTTTTGGGTAGAAGCTGTGTAATAGTTCGCATTTTCGCGGCGGGGTTAGTGCTCGAAAAAAGCTACTTCGAAATCGTTGGTACTCTTTCGGACTTTGTTTTAAAAGAGTCACCACCTAATTTTTAGGAAATTAGGAAAATCAGTTTTGAAGGGTTATTCATACACCGTGAAAAAACTTTCTTAATCCAAAGTTCTAGGTAAGAGTTCTGGTGATCCCCTAGGGAAGGTGTTAGGCACCCTAGTATTAAGGATCCGTACTATACAGTTGACCTTCGAAATCCAATGTGTGAGTATTTGCATGAACTGTTTACTTAGTGTTTATTTCACGCAAAAAATCTTGTCATATCGCATATCATTTTTTGAAAAGAATAGAATATATTCTCTTTACATATAGGGTATTTAGGTTATGATTTATAATATCTGGGTATAATTAGTTCCTTTTATATATAAGGATAGTAATTTTTCTATAGAAAAGAATAGAAAGTTGATTTATTTTTTTATAGTCTGGGTGATTAGATTTTATTCATGCTTGACTCACACGTGGACCGGGTTAATCCGTTTAAAACGTTTCTAGAACATCCTTACCTAAGCTTTTCATAATTATGGGCGTATAACAATTGGACCATTTTTTTTTATTATTTTTTTACAAGAAAAGAGATTCTTTATATTTTTTGCACGTTTTCTCTGTAAGGAAATGAATTGAATTTATGGTCCAATAACTTATATATATTCCTTTAAAAAATGTGCTCGCCATATTTTTTTTATCTTGAATAAAGTCCCAGATTTATTCCAAAGCAAAAATTTGACTTTTGAAATCCATTTCATTTTTAGGCCCAAAAAACACTTTATTTTATTTATTTAAAAGGGCAAATGACCTAATAATACTGCTTAAGACTCTATATTACAAAATATAAGAATACTTTTCCTTATTTACAAAACATACCGAAAAAATTATAAAGTATACCAGATTTTGGTTTAATGGGATCTCACAATTTTATGCCTTTTTTAAGGAAAAGAATCTGATTTTAAATGTGGACTTAATTTTAGGATAGTTACCATTCAACTTCTTCTATTTTTTAAAAAGATTTCTCTCTCTCTCTCTCTCTCTCTCTCTCTCTCTCTCTCTCCCTATCCTTCTATGATAAACACTATTTCCAGACCTAAAATTCATCTTCTCTCCTAGAATAAATTTTCAAACAACTATTACAAAGTATTTTTTTTATTGCTGACCTGTATATTAATTGTATATAAAAATTGATTTGTATCGTTTTGAGATACGTGTGATCATTGTGTGTTTGAAATCTTTATATATTATACGGAAAATGCTCAAATATGTCATCCAACTATCGGAAATGGCTCATTTATGCCACTCGTCAATAGTTTGGCTTATTTATGCCATCGAACTATAGGAAACGACTCATTTATGCCATCTAACTATAGGAAATGACTCATTTATGCCACTCATCAATAGTTTTGACTCATTTATGTCATCGCATGTTACCAAAATGACTCATTTATGCCATATTTCATTAAAGCTGATTTTACAATACCATATATGACACGTGACCTCCAACTAGATTATGGTTGTGGGTGGGTAAGGTGTATGGGTCGGATTTTTTATTAGTTTGGTATTTAAAATTGAGTTAGTTTAATCAAACGACGTAGACCTCTAATTGGAGGCTACGTATCATAGCTGGTATTATAAAATTGACGTTAATGAAAAATGACATGGATGAGTCATTTTGGTAATGAGCGATGGCATAAAAGAGTCAAACTATTGATGAGTGGCATAAATGAGCCATTTCCTATAGTTCGATGGTATAAATGAGTCATTTCCTACAGTTCGATGGCATAAATGAGCTAAACTATAGACGAGTGACATAAATGAACCATTTGCGATAGTTGGATGACATATTTGAGCCTTTTCCGTATATTATATAAACTGGAGTTTTCAAAAATGTTGAAAACTAATATATGTATGAAATGTGTATGAAATTTGCTATATATAATTTAGATATATGTGGTACAATGTGTATGAAATGCGAATAAATTCGATATGAATTAGTGTATGAAATGTGTATGGAATCTGGTTTGTATCAATCAGAAAACTTATTATACATATATACTTTCTCATAATCTATACATAATTTGATTAGATTTTATACAATTTATATGTACTTTATCATAATCAAAATATACATACAACTTTTACACATTTTTCATACATAAAAATTATAATGAATTTATACAGTTATACATATTGCATACAAAAATCTATACATATTTATTTTCTGGTGTATGAACTTTGTATAGAATCTGGTTTGTATCAATTACAAATTTATTATACATATTTTCTCAAAATTTATACATACTTTGATTATATTTTACACAATTTAAATGTACTTTATCATAATCAAAATACACATACAATTTTTATACATGTTTCATATACAAAAATTATAACGAATTTATACAGTTATACATATTGCATACAATAATTATACATATATGTTTTCTGGTTTATGAACTTTGTACATAAAATTACCGATTAGAATGGACTTTTTGAGTAAAAGTTAGAGAAATTAGGGAACAATACCTCTTAATTTTGAATGGGGAGAGAAAAGTGGATGACATAAAAAAGAAAAAAGTTGGAGAAAATCAGGGAACAAGATCTCTTAATTTTGAATGGAGAGAGAAAAGTGGATAAAATATGGAAAACAGTTTATTTAATGTGTTTTACTTGCTTCTTTTTAATTTACCTGATTCGTATGGATTTTGTAACAAATCTATTGATATATTTTGTAAATTGAAAAGTATCGTCATGTTCTGTAAATATACCACTTACTGGCATTGGCCCAGAATTTCTTTATCCATAGATTTTTTTTTAAAAAAAATCAGGTCGGCTTTGACCAAAAGAAAGGTTTATTGGGTTTTAAAAGACAAAACTGCATGGGCTCTAGCCCAAATATACCTTATATTAGCTATTAAAACATGGGCCTCAGCCATGTTTTCTTAGCTACAGATTGATAAAAAAGAGTCAAATGGAATTCTTAACCTAAAAATGGCTTATATCATTTTGTTTTTCTTTCAAAAGACCAAACATAAATGGACTCTGGCCCAAAAATATTTCTATGAACATTTGGTTTTTCTTAAGAAAAAGACTTAGGTGGGCTCTGGCCCAAACTATCATATATTTTTTTGCTAACTCAAAACCCAGAAAAAAAAAAAAAAAAAACATGTTTCAATAGTTAAAAAGGAGTTTTTTTGTCTAATTTACTCATTCCTTAGTTTTTGCACAATATGTTATACTACTTCATCTTTCCAAAAACCTCTTTAGTTTTATCAAGACAAACACAGTTACTCCCTACTTAAATTTTCAAAATCGATTTACGCATTTTTTCAATTTTTTCAAAAGAATTTTTAAGGAGCTAGAGTCAATCTAAACGGCATATGCACCGTTTTGCCTAAGATACCTAATTCGCAACATAAATGATTCCAATAATGTTTGTGTATTTTTTACAAATATAAATACAATACAGGATACACTTTAAGCAAATAAAGAAGGCATAAATATATAAGGGAGGTAAACTAGGGGTGTACCAAACCCCTAATAACCATTTTCACCCATGGTTGGGCCTTCGTGTCATTTTCACCCACGACTGGGCCTTCAAAATATTAACTTCCCTTTCTTTTCTCTTTAGACTCAACGAGCTGGAAAGAATTTCCCTATTTGGCCTTTGACCTAATAGGGTGGCTGGACCTTGGCCCAAATGGCCATGCAGTAGAGGGGGGGAAAGAAACATAGGCCCCGGTTAGTTTATATTTTGCTGCTCTTATCATACATATAACTATACACACGTACATACACAGTGTCCTATTCATTTACAAGTCTTATTCTATACACAAGTATACACACATACAAGCATAATATCCTATTTATTCACAAGCCCATATAATGTGCATATATATTTCCATGTCTTTAAACTCAAACCCCAAACCTAGGTGGTGGGAAGGCCAAGTCATCACCCCCTTATTCCTGGTGCCGTACAAGTTCCAAGAGATTTCATGAACCTCCGGCATGGTTATTGTCACCGGGTGGAAGGCTCAAACTAAGCCCCCTCCCACCTAAACTGCCTCTCTCAACCAACAATAACCATAGAAAACATAGATCCACATATACACACACATGGCTTGGAATAAATAGGATAGGTCCAATATACGTAATTATAGAACAATTATAAGTTAACAGGAACCGATGAGAATAAGGAAAGAAGAGGTGGATAGACTCAGCAGGAAGGTTACCCTTATGGACCAAGACCAAGGCACCAAGTATGATTTAAACATGGACAAGAAAGTAGCCTGCATGGGCATAATATGGCCAAGACTGAACTAAATCAAGTAATCATGACACAGACAATCACATAGGACTATCACAGTTCTTAACAGTATTGAATCAAGAAGACATGGCAAAGTGTAAAGGAACATAAACATAGGGTAAACCAGCTTCAAGACACAGCACAATACAATAAAGAAGATCAGCAGATATGGCATTTGCAGAGATCATGTAGAGTTATTCATACAAGACCTTCAAACAGGCCTAGGTGTCCTATGCACAGCCCAAGTAAGTGTTCTTGCCATTCTTTAGGAATCATATTTTTAGAGTCTAGGTGATTCTCACAGAGAATACAGGAAATAAATAGGAGAAACCAAACTGTAATTCTAACAGACATGATATGGACAAATCTAGATGGGTGAGATTAGAGTTCTTTTTGTTGAAACAACCATTTATTAGTGTGTAGCACACAGGGGAAGCATACTTGATCTCCTTAATTATTTATGATACCAATAAGAACAAAGCATAGATAGGTTCAACTGGGCTAAGAGAGTGCCATAAGAGCCATGACTTTATTAACCTTGACAAACACGAGTGTGGTGCTGTATTACTCTCAGCAGAATCCAGTTAGAGATTAAGACACAAGCAAAAAAAAAAAAAAAATGAAACCCATGCCAGGATCAATTGTAGGAAAAATGTCAAGATACTTTCAAGTCCTAATGGTCCTATGTAGAATATACAACCCTAGGTACCGCAACTACATTTTCACACACAACTTAAGCAAATAGAAGGGCCAAAAGTCCCAGGGATGCACAGAAGATTCCACATTTAAATTTCAGAGTTTGAAATCTTTTTAGACTTTTTCTCCTGACCCTATTCCATAGAACTAGGCAGATTTTAAAAGAGGATGCACATGATTTAGACATGTTATAAACAGTGGCCTACTGCTAGTTTTCATTTTCTTCAAACTGGACAAGTACAACATATCCTTAGCTGGTTTTTAATACTGCACAAAGGGGAAAACACAGCTATCCAACATGACAAATTTCAGTTTTTTCTTCTACTTAGACTTTAGACTAATAAACTCAAGAACATATCTCAAAGTAGAAACATGATATATTATCTAAAGCATCACAAAGAAGGGGTCAAATATGCCTCCAAGACACTATATTGCCATTTTAAATGGATGTAAGCCACTGATTTGCTTCCTTTTAAGGTCTTACCATTACTTAGAAAAAAGGAGAAAACAGACCATCTCTCAAACACCAATTGAAATCACATCAATGCACACAGAATTTACACAAAGATCTTAGTTATGAACCCAATCTGACCAAATATTAAGGAATCTAGTATACCTTATTATATCACCCACATAAAACTTTTCTTACCTTATTTCCAAACAAACAGTATTCCTTTTTTGAAAGCCTTTTCCTCTTTCCAGTTTTAAGCAAAGACTACAATATTTCAAATTACCATATATCATCTAGCCTAATCAACCCACCTCCCTTAAGACATATCAGAGCAGACCAGTAAAAATCATTTAAGTCCAAAAATCACACATCAAAACTAGGTTTAACTATCTAAATGAATAGTTATTAATTCACAAGAAATTCATTTTTTAGGATCCATTTAACTCTGCAAAATGAAAAGGAGAATTCCAAATGTGCAAATGTAGTAGTTTACACCCCATAGACTTATGCAGAATTCCATGACAATCTCTTATTTTGGGAAGAAAGATACTATGGGTCAAGTGATACTTGACCCTTTCTCAATCTTCTCCTAAGATGTCTTTAAAAGACTTTCCCATTAGTCAAGTGGTTTCAACCCACACATCTACACTTATGATCCTATTTTATTTATCCTTGAGCATATACCAAAAGAAAGATTGGACAATTCATATATTAGAGCCAAACACTTCCTTAAAGTTTCAGCCACATTTTCCCCTCTTTTTTTTTATTTTTATTTTTTATCCTCTTCTTTATTTAGACTAGACTTATAAGATCTTTCTTACTTATCTCCATCTCTTAAGCCTAGACAATCAAGGACCATAAGTTATTATCACCATAATCTTCACTCATGTACAAAGAAAAGAAAACAGACCTCATGTTTCAAAATAACAGTCTCAATCTCTAAATTGTTCAAGACTGGACAAATCATGACCAAACTACTTCATTTCACCCTTCTCTTAATAGTTAAAACCTATTAAATTTGAACACTTAGGATCATCTATCAAACTAAGGTCTATTCATGAATAAATATCAATGTAGATGCAAGAGTATATGGCATACCAGTCTACTTTTCATGATAAAGTACTTTACTGCTTAGATAAGACAAAGGATGGGGACAGGACCAACAAACAGGAGATCAGAGATAGTAGAACAGTTTTCATCCTTGACAAACTACTTCCTTCCATTTTTATATCTTTCAATTCCAAAATGATCACTAACCAAGTTACAGACTGACAACCACCTTGTTAGCTAGTTAGACTAATTAGATTAATTCCAATCAATCTTCAAATGATGACTTAATCTTACAGTTCCTAAAGTCGACCCTTTCCTTTTCATTTTTTCCTTTTTACCAAATTCTTAACACTTAGGAACAAACCATTTTCAGATGAAGGACTTGTGACATGGACTACACACGACAAGTTATGAACATTATATGCTTAAGCAATAAAGTTCAGACAAGAAACTACAGCCTTGATCAAACCAAAGAAAAACATATTTCATACTCAAGCACCTTAATCATATTAGTTCTAGGATTTGCTACAAATCATAGACAATTAGCACACACTCTGGCCTACACTAAATGAGAACACGATCACAGGTGTTTCCTTCAATAGTTTACCAATTGACAAACCAAGAGTGAACCTGGTTCCATTTTAAATCTGGATATTAATTGACAAAAGAAACAAGCTGTTAACTAATCCTATCTTTACTCTATTCTATGTGAGTAAGGTCATTTAAGAAGGAAGGACGAGAAAAATGGAATAATCTACTATTATATCTTCAGAGAACCAGCAAACAGATTCAACTGATTCTTAAGTATTTTTTTGTTTTTTTTTGAAAGAAGGGAACACACCAAAAACTGTATTCAAATCAATTGTTAAGTTAAAACATTTATAGTTAAGAAGACCTTGATAAAAGACTTTTCTTTACAAGAGAGGGTAGTTCACTGGCTGATTAGTAAAAGGTATGTGATTTCTGACTACAAACACAAGCACACATTACAAGTGATCTATTCATGTTCATCTAAACCAGCATGTAAACTGCCTCATTTTCTTTTAACAATACCTAGGAGTTGAGTAGAGGAAAATAAGTTGAACTTCACTACATTGGTTCTACTTAGGATTATAGTTAGCAAACTAACATGACTTCAAGAAGGAAGGAAAGGAAAAAAAGAATTTTCAAGGTACTTCAACCACATAAACGAACAAACCAACAAGAAGTCCAACCAGCTTACTTTCCAATGAGTTTCAACATAACATTCACTTTAGTTCTACTGTGTTTGCCTCAAGTAAACCATAAGTTAAACACACAACTAAATAGGGCAACCTTTAGCAATAAGGACCACCATTAGCAAGTATCAAACCACAAGCAATCTAACTAATGTAAATACACTTAGACTAGGCAAAATTCTAAATAACGAAATAAAATGAATCAAGAGTTACCTTTTGTGTGCATAGCCAAGACAAGAATGAATTTGGGAGCTTTGTGCTTCCAACCTCAACAACTCAACCACGTGAAAAAACAAAAGTAAAGCAAGAAAATATTTTAGAACTGAGAAAACCCCAACTATTTCAGTCAAGGTATTAAAATTTTTTTACTAAGAAGCTTTTGAAAAATCAAAATTTTCCAACTTCTTCAACTTTCGAATTTTTCCTCTATTTTTCTGTCTCACTATTTTTCTCCTTCTTTTTCCGACCTCCTTTTTTGTGAGAGTGAAGAACCCCAAAAATTCAACCAAGACTAACAATGAACGATGTGGGACAAACACTTTTCCAAAACCAAACATTCAAGAATGAAGTCAACGTCCCATATCTAAAGGTATAACAACACATGTGGTCAGATCTAACCCTTGTTGGGTCGATCTGAACCAACAACCATGAACCAATAGGAAATTACGAAGAATAATAAAAAATATAACTTAAAAGCAAAAGAAAAATCATGATTTTGACTGAAAAATGAGTTAAAAACAAAGATTCATTACCGTGTTTGAGTAAAAAGAACATGAAATTGGGTGGAACATTTAATGCTTTCACCATAATAAGCATGTAATAGCTGCATTGTAATCCGTCACCGTGTCGTAACCTTGCCATTTTTGGTGGAGAGAGACGATGAAATCTCAAGGCAGCGCTAGGGTTTCACCAAAGTGGAAGAGAGAGAAGCGAGGTAGGCGGGTCTCAGCCTGGCTTTGGGCTGGACTCGGTCCAAGTTTAAAGTATTAAAGTGGCCCTATACGTTTATGTATACACTAAGTGTATACATATATATACACCTTGCGTGTATATAGATATGTATACTTGGTGTATACATATGTATATCTAGTACCCATAAAAAAAATTAGATAAATATCTAAATTGATGAAATTTTAATTATAGGAAGAATTAGGACATAATCATTTTATTAAAATAGTTTAACAAATCGACCAAATTGTTAATGGGCCTAAAATTACAAACATGACCTTAATTAATTCTAATCTGACTGATCATTTCAATTATGGCCTTTTTTGGCCTAATTAGCAAATTTTGAAATTAAATTGAACTGGTTATTTCAAAGAAAATCATTAATAGGCCAAATTTTTACAAAAACGACTCCAATTTCTTTAAATCATGAAATGATTATTTTAATTGTGGCCATGGAAAAATATTTATATATAAAAAATATCAATTTACAATAATTATCATTTAATTAATTAATTAATTAGCATTATTAAAACATTTATGGGCAATTATGCATATTTTTGACAAATCATGCAATTATATAAAAATTAGAGGTTTGAAGGGTTACATGGTTAATTGCTCAAATTACTTAAATTACTCAAACTTCATGGATTAAAAGGAATAGAGTATTTGCAAAATTAATTTCTTGATAATTTTAAACAATTAAATAAATGAAAACTCTCTCTCTCTCTCTCTTTAATTAACTTTAAGAAACATCTCATAAAATATCATAAAAGTACTCATTAATTTCCAAATAAATTTATGATGCCATGAAAATCCCCTTTTATCAGTTTAAGGGAGTGAAATATTGACTTGGAGTATTTATAAAAATCATTCAAATCTTTCAAGATGTCCAGCTCATTTTATTTGTTATCTGGGGACTCTGAGTGATTGAAATAAATTACGGATGGTCAAAAATTAGGTGTCAACAAGCAGTTAGCACAGCGTGTCATGTTCTTAACAGATGTTTAATCAGGCCAATCTTTAAGGAAACCCTCTATGAGTTATGGAATGGTAAGAAACCAAACATCAAATACTTTCATCCATTTGGATGTAAGTATTTTGTTCACAACAACGGTAAAGATAATTTTAGTAAGTTTGATCCACGAAGTGATTTAGGAATATTTCTTGGCTATTCTCACAATAGTAGATCTTATCGAATGTTTAATAAATGTACTTTATCAAATGAAGAATCCATTCATGTAATATTTGATGATACTAATCGCTTGGTCGAGAAAAGTAACATTGCACATGAGGAAGAAAAGACTACTAATACTGTTGCCCCTTCCACTGAAAAGAGCGATGAAATCAATTCAACTACTGCCCCGGAAAATTTCAACTAGTCTTAATGTTGTCACGATTCCAAATGAATGGATAAGTGAGCCTGATAATCCTAAGAAGTTTGTCATCGAAGACATAAATGACAGGATGAAAACACGCGCCTCGTGTAAGAATAATGCAAATCTCGCTCTTGTTTCTCAATTAGAACCCAAGAAGGTGAATGATGCTCTTGAAGATGACTGCTGGGTCAAAGCAATGCAAGAATAGTTGGATCAATTCGAGAAAAACAAAGTATGGACACTAGTTCTTAAACCTGAAAATATCTCAATCATCGGTACGGAGTGGGTGTTTAGAAATAAATTGAATGAAGCTGGGGAATTAGTAAGAAAGAAAGCTCGACTAGTTGCTCAAGGTTACTCACAACAAGAAGGAGTCGACTTTGATGAAACCTTTGCACATGTGGCACGGTTAGAATCAATTCGCATTTTACATGCTATGCATCTTTAAAAGATTTAAACTAAAGTGGATGTCAAAAGTGCTTTTCTAAATGGTTTTATCGAAGAAGAAGTTTATGTTAAACAACCACCAGGTTTTGAAAACGCTAAACAACTATATCATGTTTTCAAACTTTTAAAAGCCATCTTCGGTCTTAAATAATCTCCTAAAGTATGGTATGATCGTTTAAGCACTTTTTTAGTGGATCATGGTTTTTCTGGAGGCAAAATTGATACAACTTTCTTTATTAAAAGGACACCCTCAAGAAATCTCGTTATTCAAATATGTTGATGATATTGTATTTGAAAGTTCTAACTCCTCTTTTTGCAAGGAATTCTCTAATCTTATGCAAAGTAAATTCGAAATGAGTATGAGAGTTAACCTTTTTATTGGGACCTCAAATTGTCCAATCTGAAACAAGGGACATTCATTTGACAAACTAAGTATACAAAGGAACTTGTTCAAAAGTTTGGAATGGTGGAAGCTAAGGCTTTGGGGACTCCAATGAGTCCTACTTGTACACATGATAAAGATGAAGAAGGTAAACTTGTTGATGAAACTAAGTATCGAGCTTGATAGAGTCATTACTATATCTAACTGCTAGTCGACCAGATATCATGTTTAGTGTCTGCAAGTGTGCTAAATTTCAAGCAGCTCCAAAAGAATCATTAGATATCTTGTTGGTACTTCAAATTATGGGCTATGATATCCAAGTACTGACACATTTAAAGTTGAAGGATTTTCATATGCTAATTTTGCAGGTGATAAAGATGATAGAAAAAGTACTAGTGGCACATGCCAATTTCTGAGAAAATCACTAATTTCCTGGAATAGCAAAAAGCAAGAATCTGTTTCCTTGTCAATAACAGAAGCTGAATATATTGCTATTGGTCAATGTTGTGCTCAATTAATTTGGATAAATCATCAACTAGTGATTATGACGTCTTCTCTAAACCTGTTCGAATTTTGTGCGAAAATTCTAGTGCTATCTTTCTTACAAAAATCTTGTGCATTATTCTCGAGCTAGGCATATTGATATTAAGCATCACTTTATTAGAGATCATGTTACTAAAGGAAATATTGAAATTTGTTTTGTTAATACTGATAATCATATAATCAACTTGCTGATATTTTTACAAATCCCCTATTGGAAGAACGTTTTTGCTATTTGATAAACACTCTATTGGACTTGTAGAAAACCCTATAGCACTCTAGAATATTTTCCATACATAGTATTCAAATTTTATTTTCTTGCTTATATGTGTAAAAATCTTTTGCGTGTTTGTTTCCTTTAATTCCAAGTCTTCACCTGTCTTTTCCTTTTTACTCATACGAAGAGTCTCCATAATTACAATATTAGTTCCCATCCCATCGATTGTATTCCATTCACTCCGCCTTTCCTCTTCCCCATACAAACCCTTCAAAACCCCAAGTCTCTTCCTATACCCCTTCTATATCTATCCCCTCCACCTCACTTCTTTATCACAAAATCCTCTTTTCAACATGGCCAAAACTCAAAAAATCATAAACACCTCCCCTCGCCAGAGTACAGAATCAAAGGGAAAGGAAAGTCCTCCTCTCCTATTCGTGTAGACTCCGACCTTTCTGCTCATTCCTCTACGTCTGATGCTACAGACTCCTCTAAAAAATCTTGGCAGACGTCCTGTTGATCATGACACTTGTGTCGAATCTACCAAAAAAATCAAATCTGACCCTGAAAATCTCCTTGATCTTAAGAAAAACTTTTGGGATACCCCAAATCATTACCTGTTCATCTTCCCCAAAGAAAAATCAATTGTTACAGGTCGCATTGTTGATCTTGACCACATGCAAACTCTGTCTTGCAAGGTAAAACCCCTTTTTTAAGTTTCAAGGTTGGGAAAACTTCTTTAAAAACCCTACTCAAGTATATGAAATCCCTGTCAGAATGTTCTATGGCAATCTTCGATCCTCTAAGCCTAATGAACTCGAAACTCTTATTCTTGGTCCTCGAATCGTGCAAGATTGTGAAGTGCTTGACTCTATTATTGATTGCCATTGCTCAGGATTCTTTGATCTCGCGAAAAATAACTAGCTTGAATCTTTTGAAGTTTCCTATGACCAAGTCAAACAAACTCTGTCTGATTCCTCCATTGTTCCCTCTCAAATTGGTCCGTTTGATATCACCTTTGTAGCCCGTGTTCTTGCTCATATCATCTCTACCCCCCCTTCTTCATCATGCGGATTCCTTCTCAACTGTTACTCAGCGCGATGCCATCATCACCTACTGTCTGCTTACTCGAAAGAAACTCAAACTGTCCTCTGTCATTATAAACTACATGATTGAGTTTGCTTCTAACCCCACTAGTCTTCCTTATGGTATGCTCATCACTCGCATTCTTGAAGCCCATCATATCAACTTGAGTGATTATCCCATCACCCTTGTTAAACAATGTTGCAACTTTAGAGCTTTTGGTAGCATGGGCTACATCTTTTCCGGTGAAACTTGGATTCCAAAAGATGTTCCTGGGGATCTCCATCCAATTCCAAACCATCTTCTTCTCACTCATCTTCTCCTACTGAATCTCCCTCTGAGGTCCTCGCGTGAATGGATGCTACGTATGAAAAACTTAAATCGCAAAAGGATTAGATGCTCTGGACTTTATTCAACATGGAGAAGGTAAGAGAATCTAACAAGGAAACAGGTGCTCATATTACTCGTGTCAGGGTGAAGCTAGATCAAGTTGTCAAGGAAGCGGTGAAGCTATCTACAAAGCTTTAGACAAATGTGGTGGTGAATTTCCCCACCAAAATATCTGAAACCTTAGAGGCTCTGAAAGATGCCATTGTGAACACTTTGGCTTATTTTCTTCATCCTCAATCACAGCAGTAGCAGGAGTAGTTGATGAAATATTTTTCGTGATTGGTTATTGAAAAAATGTGCTTTGTGGACATAAGTCTGAATACTATGTTTTGTTACTTGTGTGCTGACTGGTTGAGCACTATATGCTTTTTCTTGTTTGTTTATGATGCTTGCTATGCTACATCTGTGTTGCGCATTTTTGTTATTGTTTTTTTCTATTGATGCCAAAGGGGAGTACAGGGTAAGTCAACTATTCTACCGTTCAGGGGGAGTCAACTTTTCAGGGGGAGCAACCTAGTTAGCGAGCTAACAGGGAAATCGACTACATCTCTCTTGAGTATTAGTTGTCATCATAAAAAAGGGGGAGATTGTTAGTGTTAAAATTTTATTGATGACTAGTTTCTATTTGCAGGAAAATACTCAAGGACTTCAACAAGCCCATTGGAAGAATCTTGGCGATAAGAGGGTCGGCCCATTGATTCATACAGCCTTAAAAGCTGTAGAATCAACCAGTTCAAATGGAGGATATTCTCACCAAGTAAAGTAATCAAGACGACTTTGTACTCAAAGGAAAGAAGATCACTGCGCGCCTACATTGAATGCAGTCAATCAAGGAATCTTTTATTTAAGGAAGCACGTACCAAGGAACTACATTAAGGAGAAGAATTTAAGGAAGCAATAAACCGGAGGTCCTAAATCAAGTACCAATCAAAGTCGTCTACAAGGATAGCAGCCTAGAAGATATGAAGATCAATCAACATAATCCTCTTGCTTTATTCTTGAGAAATCAAGATCATCAATATTCCTAGTTTCAAAGGATCAATTCTCTTGGGTTGCCTTCTCTACTTGAAGAGCCAAATGGCTAAATTCTGAAGAATACAAATAGAGGCTTAAACCGAATATATACAAAATATAAATAGAGGCTTAAACCGACTAATACAAATGTACTTTGTCTTAAGCTTCTCACAGTCTTTGCTTTACTTTTGATATACATTGTATTTCTGAGTGATTTACTATGTAAACAAAAAAGAGAGGATAGATAAATTATAGTTGGTGAGGCATTGTATCAAAAGATTACGAGAGTTTGAGTGTAGACGTAGGAGCTCCATTCAAACGAACCATTGTACCGAACACCTTTACTAAGAGTTGCAGAGAACACCCTAGCAATCCAAGGGGACTGGAGTAGGATCTACATTGGATTCGAACCAGTATAAAACATCTAGTATCATTTACTTTCTGCAACTTATTTTCAGCACTGCTATAAGTTACTTTCATATATAAGCCATAATCAGCAATAGAATCCTCAAAGTCGACTAACTATACAAAAGAATTTCAATTCAAACCCACCCCCCACCCCCCGCACTTTCAAACTTGTGTTGGTCAAATGCATTTAAGTTATATAACTAATAATTAAGGAAGAGTTCCACTATAAATCAAATTTACCTAATTATAGCAGACTATTTACTATTTTTTACAGGTTGTCAAATCAAAAACTTATTTAAACAGATAAAATGCACCTTGAACATAACTCACACCCAAAAAATAGCTCAAAGGAGGAGAACTGTCCAAGTCATATAAAGAGTTCAGGGTCTCATCTCAGTTCGATTAGGAATTTTTATCTTCATCAACCCCCCTCCCCCCACCTCACGCCCAGACCTAGAGTGGAGTGCGCACAATTATGGATTGAAGGTATATTTCATCACCGATTCCGCATGGTTCGGAGACCCACATCGACCATGGATTTGGCTCTGGTACCATGATAAAATGGACCTTTGAGTCTAACTTACACCCGGAAGCTAGCTTAAAGGTACTCCAAAACGGATCGGGAGGAGATCCCTGGACTCTTTATATGGCTTAAACAATTCTCCTGTCTTTGAGGTAGCTTTTGGGATGTAAGTTACGCCTAAGGTCTATTTTATTAGAAACGTTTATATGTAATTACTTTTTAAGTAATCTAATTATTAATTTAAAGTAATCTAATTATTAAAATTATATACTTGTTGTCAATTCATAAAACATTAACTGTTTGGAGCAAACCATCTAATTATTTTCTTGGGATGAATTATATACTTCTCGGTGCAATGCCTTGTGTATTGCTTAGTAACGAAGCCTTTGGCAAGGCAAGGTTGATCTCTTTTAATATAAAGGTTCTTTAGGGCATGTGGGGGTTCTGTAATCCATCCATTTTCAATGGATAACGTAGTTAACCCACGCATTCATAATTGCCTAATCCATACAGTCAAATCATTTTATAACGACACTGTTTGTCCAGATAGTTTTTAGTTGTTATAGTCGGATATTATTATAAGAAAAAAAATAATAAACGTAATAGAAAAATCGATTTCAAATAAAATTTGAGTGTTATAATAATATGTTATTACAGAAAATAATTGTTATATACAGAGAGGTCTGGCTGTATTTGATATTGTTGAAAAGACACTTCTATGTAATCTCCTTAATTAGATTATGAAGATAGCTTTTGGAATTATTTTCTCAAATTAAACTCAAATATACGCAATTTTTCGAGAAAATATGAAAGGAGACGAGGTGATGCTCTTTGCCCTAAGCTTTAAGAACCTTTATCCTATTTAAGTGTGTTGGTGAAATAAAATAAATTACCGTCGAAAAAAATAAAATAAATTAATACTCCCTATGTTCAATTTATGTGAACCCATTTGACTGGGCACGGAGGTTAAGAAAATAGAGAAGACTTTTAAACTTGTGGTATAAAATGAGTCACATATATTTTGTGTGACTATAAATCATTGCATAAAGGTAAATTGTTTCCAAATATAAAAAAAGGTCATTCTTTTTTATACGGACTAATAAGGAAATCGGTTCATATAAATTGAAACAGAGAGTATATATTCCGAAAGACACGAGCAGCAAAGTTGAAATATGTGAAAAGCTGTCTCTCAAATTTCACTAAACCTCACAAATCCACCTAAGCAAGATACCAAACTTCTCCTACAAATAAAGTGTTAGACTATTTTCACAACTACCACAATATATTCTAGTAATTTAAATATTAGACTGATCTTACAATTAAACAACTAATTATTCTAGAAAAAATTATAGCAATGACAGTGCCAAACATCCAATATCATATAGAGAAGTAGACTATTTTCACAACTAACACAAAATATTCTAGTAATTCAAATATTAGACTGGTCCTACAATTAAACAACTAATTATTCTATAAAAAGTTCAGCAATAACAGAGCCAAACATCCAATATCATATAGAGAAGTAGACTATTTTCACAACTAACACAAAATATACTAGTAATTCAAATATTAGACTGATCCTACAATTAAACAACTAATTATTCTAAAAAAAATTAGCGACAAGCCAAACATCTAGTATCATATATTGCCTTCTCTTCTTAATAACACACGTTGTTTTGTACCGTTGGACATCATAACGTTTTAAGTATCACATGCATGAGGAGGACATTAATTAGGTGTGCAGATAATACTACTGGTGAAGCATTCAATGTTTGTGTCGGAGTATAATAATTCTAGATCATTCTTGATGATCAATCAACAGGAAATATATTAATTGATCTGTCTTACTACTTTGATAATGATTATTTTATCTTTATTTGTTCATGCAAAACTCTATATTCATTGCACACAGCAAAAAAAGAAAATTAAACTTATTACATTAGCTTAATTTTTCTTGATTGGATTCACTGTAATTATTTCGCATTAAAGAGGGTTTAGTCAACACAATTAAACAAGATTTAATTTCCTCTCCTCGTACTGTTACATCCCATATCCTCTATATATAGAACAATCTTTTGGAAATTATGTTAATTAATCTTCACAATTGGGAAAGGGTCTAGAAGGTACCAAAACCTATTAAGGTATTATGACCCTTAGCCCTCAGGATAGACCTAAGTGAGAGAAGATATAAGAATTTACTCCCTCCGTCCCATAATAAGTCACCTTAGCCAAAAAAAATTGTCTCATAATAAGTGTCATCTTAGGAAATTACCAAGACATAAATTGACTAGTTTTTTCCAACTCTATCCTTAGACAAAAACTGATAAGTTAAAGTAACATCTAAATGATGATTGGAAAAGCCACATAGTAACTTGAGATGATTTGTGAAAAAGGTCACTTGTAAGTTTTAATTTGCACTGTGGCCACTGATTTTCTTTTTCACTTATTTTTCGGTTTTAGGGTTTAGAAAAATGAGAATGGGGTACTTTTCATAATTTTAAAGACATTGAAAGTTTTAAGTTATACACTTAAGGATTAGGAATGAAGTCATCCAAGACAAGGTTGGAGTAGTCTCAGTGGAAGACAAGATGCGGGAAGCGAGGCTGAGATAGTTTGGGCATATGATGTGGAGAGATGCAAATGCCCCAGTGCGGAAGTGCGAGAGGCTGGCTAGCGACGGTTTCAGAAGAGGTAGAGGTAGGCCGAAGAAGTATTGGGGAGAGGTGATTAGATAGGACATGGCGCATTTTCCGCTTACCAAGGACATGACCTTAGATAGAAGGGTATGGAGGACTCATATTAGGGTAGAAGGCTAGTAGGTAGTCACGTTTATCCTTTCTTATGAGTAGTTATATTGCCTTATAGTTTTTTGTCTCTTGATTTCTGCGAGTATCTGTTGGTTTATAATGGCTTATTTACTTTCATTGTTTTTATTTTCATAATTGCTTTGATTTGTTTGCCCGTATCTGACCTTTCATATGCCTTTTCTTGAGCCGAGGGTCTTCCGAAAACAACCTCCCTACCTAAGGTAGGGGCAAGGTCTGCGTACACTCTACCCTCCCGCACCCCACATTGTGGGATTCACTGGGTATGTTGTTGTTGTTGTACTTAAGTCCAGTTGACTTCTAATAAAATACGCAAAAACCCTTTCTCTCACATCCGTCCCTTTCACTTCTTTATTTCTCTTTCTAGCTTAGAATTCTCAAACTTCCACCTCTCTCCCAAGCTCCAACACGCCTTGATCATCGGAAATAGGTAAGTTCTTTAACACTGCAACTCCGTCGGATCATTTTGAGCTCCATATTGCCGTGAATTTTTTTATTTTTTCGATCTTGATAAAAAACTGGGTTCATAAAGATTTTTTTTTTCAAAACCTTTGTTGTTTTGCCTGTTTTTTCATCGAAATGTGTGTTATTTATGCTTATTTTTCTTATTTCGATCTTTGTTTTTTTGTTTTTGCTTTTTGAAATTGTATATGGTCTATTAATAGACTTTTGATCAATTATCGGTGCATCATGGTTGATCAACGTCACTATTGTTTGTAAATAGATCGTATAAATGCCTAGGTGTAGAGGCAGAGGAGGAAAAATACTCCCCCGTTCTTGTGCTATGGTTGAAACTCGTTCTAATGCGAATCGTAAGGATAAAAATAGAAGAGGTGAAGAACTTAGCCAAGATAGAAAAAGAAAAAGAAGTGCAGAAGCTAAGAGTGCGTCCCACTCAGACCCCATTGATGAGTGTAGTGTTGATGGAGATAGAGCTGATAGTAGAGTTGAGAGTATATCTGGGGATGGTACAAAACACTCTAATGCTGCTGAAGATGTTGATCCTTTATCCTTGCCATATTGTGCAAAGACAATTAACCTTGAAAAGTATGTCTTGATCAATTGGCTGGATGATTATGAAACTTTTGCAGCAAAAGTTTTTGTTAGGAGCAGGTTGTCATTGTTAGTTGAATTTAGCAATGTGTTGAGAGATCAAAAAGTAAGGAAAATGTGGAAGCGTTCCTGTTTTGGTCAGTTTAGAAAGTTGTCAAAATTCTTCATCAATTTCAACGAACGGATGATCCACTACATGCTTCTTCGTCATGTGATCCGTAAAAAAAAAAGCGTGAAATATGGTTCCTCGTGAACGACAAGCCTGCGTGTTTTGGCTTAAAGAAGTTTACGTTGATCACCGGTTTAAATTGTGGGTCCTATCCCTTTCAATCTAGAAAGGACGGGGCAATTAAGAAAGGGGCAGAATTCTACGCAAAGGTTACTCAAAAGAAGAAGATTACATCAGACAAGCTATTGTCGGTGATAAGAGGGCCTAGATTAAATAAAGAAGAAAAGCTGAAATGTTGTCTTGTGTGGTTTGTCCATACAATTTTGATGGCCAAAGATGTGTCCAGGGGTGTGGACGCTGACTGTTTAAAATGGCTGACGATTTGGAATTCTTCTAGAGCTACCCTTGGGGAAAGGAATCCTTTGAACTCACCTTGGAATACTTGATGGACAAGGTAGACATTCCCAGGCACCACCAAACCCACCTTGATAAGAAGACGCCATCATATGCTCTCTACGGCTTCCCCTGGGCATTCATGGTACATGTTATAAACCACTGGTGTAGTAGATTATAGACTGTGTGTTATTTATTTTTACACTCAGCGATTATTTGTGTTATTATAGGTCTGAACTTATAAAGCTTTTCCCACACTTGGACTGCATGCTGGCAAATCAGATAAGGTTCCTCTGCCTATTCTTAGGATTCTTAGGTGGCACACCACAAAAATAGAGCGATTTACTGAAGGTGATCCTTTTAGTATTGGATGGGGAAATACACAGGTATAAATTTGGAGTATATTATCAATGTTTTTGCAAAAATATAAACTAAATGCTAATATTTTACGTATTTGTAGGTTCACCCTTACATCATCCCCACAATGCGTGAGATAGAGCAGGACTACATACAAGGCTTCTTAGCATTGGATGATGAGGTTGATGATCCCATCATAGATAAATTGAAGATTGAATTGGAAGGCATGACCATATTGGTTACACCAAAGAATGGCTCGAAGGCTCCTGGTTGGTTGAGAGACCAGCCCAAGAAGAATTCTAATGAGGATTCTCATCATGCCTCGAAGCGTCGTAGTAGGTTTAAAAAGAGTCCAAGGATCCCTCATATGATGTGGAAGATATTCAATCAAAAGATTTTGATAGTAATGTTGGCATTGAGACTTCTAGGGGTCGTGCCGCACTAAGTGAGGGCCCATCAATGCCGATAGAGCATGTGGAACTGCAGCAGCATTTGGTGAAGATGGAGGAGTCTCTGAATGTTGTTCTTGCTTATGTGGAGGCAGAAAAATTTAGAAATAGCGAAAAGGCGAAGAAGAAGAATCAGGAGACTGTCAAAGAGAAAAAAGAACTTTTTGAATTTTTTTTTTGTTGTAATTGTGTTGTATAGGATTTGCATTCTTTTTAATTATGTCCAAAAAATGCAGCACAAGCACCTG
Organism: Lycium ferocissimum; assembly: GCF_029784015.1. Lineage (NCBI taxonomy): Eukaryota > Viridiplantae > Streptophyta > Magnoliopsida > Solanales > Solanaceae > Lycium > Lycium ferocissimum. The sequence continues at coordinate 63,674,250 of NC_081344.1, forward strand.
TGGACCCATCTGCTATCAACAAGGTGAATGTAGGTGCTGATTTTTCTAGACCAGCTGCTCAAGCTGAGAAGGCAGCAGATGTCTTTGTGCCAACTGCCTAGGTTAATGAGAAGATTGCTAGTGCTTATCTTGAGAAGGTTGAGTTCCTTAGACCAGATTCTGAAGACGAGAAAGTTGAGAAGGCTGAGGTCGAGAAAGTTTAGCTCCCTATGCCAGCTGCTCAAGCTGAGAAGGCAGCAGATGTCCTTTCCAAGGTTGATGAGAAAAATGCTAGTGAGGCGAGTCAAGTTGATGTTGAATGTGACCTTGAAAAAGTTGTGTCGGGCGTCCTTGCCGCATTAATGGTTCTTCAGATAACTAATTTGGTTATTTGGGTTGTATGTAAGAAACAATTAAGTTTTTGCTGAATGTGTGTGGTGGAGGATGATGACTGTTTTAAGTACTAATGTCTGACAGTTTAACAAACAATTATTTTGACTGTTTTGGATTAATATATGTGAAGGTTAGATCGTTGAAACCTTTGTATAGAATTGTGTTGTTGCCTTTTGAATTTGGATATGCATAAATATTTTGGATGTTTTCAAGTATGATTGTTTTAACAAACAATTAATTTGATTGTTATGTATCTAATTGTGTTGTTTCATTGTGAACTTGGATGTCTTCAAATATGATTATCTACTACGAAGATTGTTGATCATCAACTATGAGTTTATATCTACTATTATCGACTATGAATAAAGTTTATGCACAAACTCAATAGAGATGTTATAACGCTTGAGGACAAACACATATATTTTTCATATAAATAAAACCCGCTTCATATTGTCCAAAATTCTTCATATGCCAAAATGAAATACCCAGTCCTACTACGGCCCTATTACATATTGCCATATAGCAAACACCACTAATAAACCATACAAAAGCATCGTTAGTCTATTAATTTTCTCTTCAGCCGCCACTAACCTCTACTTTACTTCATCCCTCTCAAATTAACTTCTCCCAACATACCTTTGAAGTGATTCTTCTTTCTTCAGATTCTCTAAACAAAGACTAAAGTAATTCCTCATTCTCTATAGATTCTCTGAGCCTATTTTGCAGTTCAGATTTGGTTAAACCTCTTGATGTTGGTGTCTCAGGTCCACTTGGGCTCCTGCTAGGTCCTGGACTCATTTGAGATTTTTTTGGTGTTTTGTTGGGCTGTGGATCAATAAATCTAAAATAGTCGCAGCCACCATAATCTTGAAACAAACATCAATCAATTAGAGTTTTTTGTCCGGAAACCATATAAAAAATGCATACATTTTGAATTAGAAACTTATAGTTCTAACTACACAACTAAAGAATCTGAGACCTGGGTTCTTTGGGGTGCGTGATGTCTTTAAGACAGTGTATTCACTGTAGAAACAAATGCTGGGGTCTTGCGGTTGAGATATTTCAGATAACTGAGACATTTTGGGTGGAGTTTGATCAAGAAAAGAGACAATAGAGGTGTTTGATCAACAAAAGAAACAATAGAGGTGGGTGTTTGAATTTTGAGTCGGTTTTATATAGGAAAGGGTGATTGTTACCGTTGTAAATTTAAGAATATTTTATCTTATCACCGTTGTAATGCATTTGTTTTCTAACCATCAAGATAAAGCTAAGTGTGTTGGGTCGATCAATAAACATAACTGTAGTAAAGGACTATGATCTATAATTAGTCATTGAGACGGTCTATGATGGACCTTAAAGGTTTATTATAAACTACGGGAATAAGGGTTTTTATTGAACGAGAAGCCTGCTAAATTTGCACAAGTCCAACAGATAAAAAAAAAATGTACCCCAAACCTAAAAAATGCCAAAAAAAAATAATAATAAATAAATAAAAAGACTTGATACTATTTAAATATTATAATAACACTTTAATACATCATATGAGAGTCCCCATCCATTAGATGCATGTTCAAAAAAAAAAATTGTGTAAAACCCGTAAGAACTAAAGTCATCTTATTAGGACTACCTAATTCTCTCTCTAGCCGAAACCCTAATTATTCTTCATACTTTTCCCGGCCATTATGGCCACTTTGGCCACTGGACAGCCTCCACCGGAGGTTGTCCAGCCTTCTCTAACACCATCAACATCCAATGCACCATCCATGCTACCAATATCTTATGCCAATACCCTAAAACCCCCGCAACACAAAACTACATTGCCTATCATTCCTCAAAAACCTGTTACGTATCTGCATGGAGAGCCTAGGGTCTTGTGGGATGAAGAAGAGATAGAGTAGATGATTTTACGTGAAAATCTACAATATGCTATCGTTGGAAAGTTTTCCTATGGTTGGCCTGACATTAAAGAACTGAGGAAACTAATTCCAAAGCAATGTGAATTGAAAGGAGAATGTCCTATTGGATTATTGAGGAATAGATATGTTTTGCTTCGTCCAACTTTGGTAGAAGATTATCAAAACCAGCATTCTATATTAATCACATGAACTGGTGGTATCCCATGAAAACATTAAAGTGGGATCCATGGTTTGATCCTGATGAAGAAACTACAATAGCAATTGCATGGATTTGCTTTCCTTATCTGCCCCCCAAACTATTTTGTTAAGGAAGCAGTGTTTTCATTGGCTTCAGCAGTTGGTAAGCCATTACAAGTTGATATGGCAACAAAAAATCAAACCAGACCGAGCTGTGCAAGGGTAAAGGTTGAAGTTGATCTGCTTAGTGATTTCCCTCAGAGAATCAACATTGGTATGAAGAAGAAAGGTACTGGTGAGATTATTGATAAATGGATAAAGATTAACTATGATCATCTACCTAAGTATTGTAAAAGATGTAAGTTACAAGGTCACAATGAGACTGATTGCTTCATTATTCATCCTGAATTATATCCCAAAGAAGAAGAACATGAACCAGAGAAGGAACAAGGTGTTGCTGCAAAGAATAGTCAATCCAAAAAAGTTCTGGAGACTAAAGCTGAAGGTAAAATGGAGAAAAGTAACAAAATCCCTGGTGAAAAGGAGATTGTTGATGCTAGAGGTAAACATGAGGAGAAGAAGTATCAGAAGAGAAGATATAGGGGTGGATATAATAAGCCTATACAAGGATGGAAAGCCAAGGAAGATCAACACAAAGCTGATGATAAAGGAGCTAATAAGGAGGTAGCAACTGCTAACATGTTTGATGCTTTAATGAACACTGAAGATGACAGTGAGGAAGTGCAGACTGATGGATTGAAGAATAATGATGACAAGGGTGATTCATTACATGTTGAGAAGATACCTAGTGAACAACCAAGAGAGAAACCAACAGAGGTGAAAGATGATCCAACAGAGAATTCTAACAATAATAACAACCAACAAGTACAGGTATCAGCACAGGAGAAAGAGAAGGAATCAGCAAAAGCTTGGGTGGAATCTTCCTTTGGAAAGATATCATCCAATGATAAAGTTACAGGAAAAGCCTTGGAGCAGCTACAAGTAGAGAATTCTCAGGATAATTCTCTCAAGGATAGTAGGGATCAGGAATTTGAAGCAGTTGGTAGTTTAGAGATGATTATCTTTCAGGATTCAACATGTAAGAAAGGAATAATTAAGGAAGATGTAGAAAGCTGCACTGAACTTGGCACAGTTTCTACTAATTTGGCACTTGACTTTCCTTTGAATATTGTTGAGCCTGAAAATGATGGGAAAGGTGATGCAGAAGGTATAAGTAAAAGAAAAGATCCAGACAAAGAGAAGGATCCAGACAAAAAGGATGAATATGCTATCATGGATCCAGGAATTCCAAGTTTTCAAGCTGTTATTTCAGATACAGTAGAGGGAGATAGCTCTTTACCTCATATCAGGGACTTACAGGAGGATGAAACTATGGATCATAACATCAATCAAGTTGCTAGAGATGGGGATTTATCACCCAAACACATTCAGACATTAAAGAGTGGTGGAAAGAAAATTAGGCAGAACAACATGGTTCCACTACAGGTAACAACAAGGAGTAGTAAATCTAAACCATCCAATAATCAATGATTGATAAAGTACTATTTTGGAATATTAGATCAGTCAACACTCAAAATTCTTTTGAGAGGTTAACTGAGCTTAATAGGAGGCATCACTACTCACTCATAGCACTTATGGAACCTTTCCATGGGCCTGATGAAATTGAAAGTTATAGAAGAAGGTTAGGCATCCATAATTCAATGGTTAATATCTCAGAGAAGATTTGGATTTTTTGGACTGATGATTGGCAAGCTCAGGTTATTATGGATTCGGAAGAGGTGACTCTTAAAATGACTCATGTCAACTTGTAGCAAGAAGCTTTTGTCACTATTGTCTATGCTAAATGTCTTTGCTATAGAAAGGTTGGAGTTGTGGGATTCTATTGCCCAAGCTACACTGAACATTCAAGGACCATGGATAGTAAGGGGGGGGGGGGGGGGGACTTTAATGTAATTCTAAAAGCTGATGAGAAAATAGGGGGTCTTCCTGTTCATTTGTCTGAAACTGCTGATTTTGCTCACTTTGTTAATAACTGTGGTCTGATAGAATTGAAATACTCTGGTAGTAGATATACTTGATGGAATGGCACAACTAAAGAGTATTGCATTTTCAAAAAACTTGACAGAGTATTTGGAAATCAGGAGTTCATAGATCTTTTCCTATCATCTGAGGTCTCACATCTTATAAGGCATGGATCTGATCATGCCGCTCTCCATGTTGTGTGTAATATACAAGATGAGGTAGTTGTTAAGCCATTTAGGTTCCTAAATTTTTGGTCTCAACATCCAAAATTTTTGGACTTGGTTCAAGACAACTGGAGATTGGATTTTGCAGCAAATCCATTTTCTAAATTTCAAGCTAAAGTGAAAAAGGTGAAAATAGCTTTGGCAAAGTGGAGTAAGGATACATATGGCAATGTTTTTCAACAAATTTCAGCCATAGAAGATACTATCAAGGTGAAGGAACTGCAGTTTGAACTAAATCCTTCCGTGTTGAATAGAATAGAGTTACATAAAGCTCAAGCTGAGTTAAATAGCTACTTGCACCTTGAAGAAGAATATTGGAAGCAGAAGTCTGATATGAGGTGGTTCAAGGATGGTGATAGAAATACTAAGTTCTTTCGCTCCTATGTCAAAGGAAGGAGGAAGAAATTGGCTTTGCAGAGGATTCAAAATAGTCAAGGGGATTGGATTTCTTCTAATGATGATATAGGGGAGGAAGCAGTTACATTCTATCAAGATCAGTTTAGACAGCTGGATACAAGCACTGATTATGAGATGTTGAAGAAGATTCCTGCTCTAATCTCTACAGAACAAAATGAGTCTCTTATTGCTCTCCCTAGTAATGAAGAAGTCAAGCTAGCAGTCTATGGTCTGAATGGTGACAGTACAAGTGGCCCTGATAGTTTTTCAGGCCATTTTTTCCAGGTCTGTTGGCATATTATAGGGGAAGATGTCACTAAAATGGTTAGAGCATTCTTTTGTGGGCAAGAGTTGCCTAGATTCATTACTCACACCAATCTTGTTCTAATTCCTAAGAAGGAAGTGGTCAATACATTTGCAGACTTGAGACCAATAAGCCTTAGCACTTTTGCTAACAAGATCATCTCCAGAGTCTTGCATGAGAGGATTGTGACAGTACTGCTTGGCATTATTTCTAACACTCAAACTGGTTTTGTAAAAGGTAGGAGCATTGTGGAGAATGTGTTGTTAGCACAGGAGATCATTAGAGACATAAACAAGAGAAACAAACTGCACAATGTGGTAGTGAAGCTTGACATGGCTAAGGCTTATGATAGGGTGTCATGGATCTTTCTAACAAAGGTTTTGAGGCAATTTGGCTTCTCAGAGGTGATTGTAGACATGGTATGGAGATTGTTATCAAATAATTGGTATTCAGTGCTAGTAAATGGCCAATCTCATGGATTTTTTCATTCTACTAGAGGCTTGAAGCAGGGTGACCCCTTGTCACCAACTTTGTTCATCATAGCAAATTTGAAGTCTTGGCTAGAAACCTAAATAGTCTACATGAAGATACTGCTTTTAAAGGATATGGCATGCCAGAATGGAGCCCTCAGATCAACCATTTATTATATACTGATGATACCATACTTTTTTGCTCAGCTGATCATGTGTCATTGAGGAAAATGATGAAGATCTTGAGGGACTATAAGAAGACATCTGGTCAGCTGGTTAACAATGACAAGAGCTCTTTCTATGTGCATGAGAAAGTTCCAGCAGCTGTGGTTAACAGAATTAAAAGGAAAACTGGTATGAGGAAAGGCTCTTTTCCTTTTACATATCTGGGATGTCCAGTATTTTATGGTAGAAGGAAAATTGTCTATTATGAAAGTCTGATAAAGAAGGTGATGAATAGAGTGATGTCTTGGCAAAATAGGTTGTTGTCATTTGGTGGAAGGTACATATTAATTGCACATGTTCTACAGACAATGCCAGTCTATTTATTATCTGCAATGAATCCTCTGAAAGGTGTTATAGACCAATTACATAAGATCTTTGCCAAGTTCTTTTGGAGTAATACTGCAGGTGTTAAAGGCAAGCCTTTGGGTGGCTTGGGAGAAAATGTGTTTGCCAAAGTGTGAAGGTGGTCTTGGCTTTAGATCACTGCATGATATATCCAAAGCCTTTTTTGCAAAACTCTGGTGGAATTTTAGAACTAACATTTCTTTATGGGGAGCCTTCATGGGTAACAAGTATTGCAAGAAGTTGCATCCAGTTATAGTACAGGCCAAAGGAGCATCAAATGTGTGGCAGAAACTGGTGGCAGTGAGAGATGATGTAGAACATCAGATATGATGGCAATTGAAAGGAGGTACTTCTAGTTTCTGGTTTGATAACTGGACAAAACAAGGTGCTTTGTACTTTGTTGATAATGACCTGGTCATTGATGAGGAGATAGAGGTGAAGGAATTTATATCTGATGGGCAGTGGAATTTGCCAAAATTACAGGAATTTCTTGTTGAAGAAACTGTGGAATACATACAACATACCATTAATCCAAAGCTGATTCAAGCTGATAATGATAAAGCTTGGTAGATGCGTGAAATAAATGGAAAATTCACAGTCAAAAGTGCATGGGAGGAAACTAGACTAAAGCAAGATAGTCTTGAAGCTTATAGATATATCTGGTTGAAGGGATTGCCTATTAAAATAAGTTTCTTTTTATGGAGAGTTTGGAAGAGATGCATAGCAACTGATGACAACCTTAAGAGAATGCACATCAACATTGTCTCAAGGTGCTGGTGCTGTCAAGACCATAAGCAGGAAACCATGTCCCATCTTTTTCTAACTTCTCCAATAGCTTTCAAGCTTTGGAAACAGTTTGCTTCTTGTGCAGGTTTTAATATAGAAGGTCTTCATTTGCAGCAGATCATTATACTATGGTGGAAAGCAAATGCACCTTCAAAGTTACAAGGGATATTTCAAGCCATGCCAGCTATCATTATGTGGGAGATTTGGAAAAGAAGAAACTCAATCAAACATGGCAAACATACTTCATATATTAGAATGGTATACCAGGTTCAACATGCAGTACATCAACTGATCAGAGTGAAGCATCCTTGGCTATGCAGAATTCCACCAGACTGGCCTGCTGTTATAGACCTGTTGAGCAACTACAAGCCAAAACTGCATTATTGTAAAGTTATATGGAAAATGCCACAGCATGGATTGAAGTGTAATACAGATGGAGCTTCTCAAGGTAATCCAGGAATCAGCTCATATGGATTTTGCATCAGAAATGACAGAGGCAATCTTGTTTATGCTCAGGCCAAGCAGATTGGTTTGGCTTCAAACATGATGGCAGAAACAATAGCTATCCAGGAAGCTATGAAATATTGTCTAGCTAATAACATACAGAATGTTACATTGGAAACTGACTCATTGGTTCTGAAAAACATACTGCAAAATGTTTGGAAGATCCCTTGGCAAATTGTGGAGATAGTGGAGCAGATTCAGCAAATACTAGAACAGCTGCAGGTACAAGTTTTGCACACATTTAGAGAAGGAAATCAGTTGGCGCATATTTCCTAGCAAATGCAGCACTTGAAGTAGAGAATCAACTGGAATATACTAACTTTGAATCACTGCCAGTACTAGGAAGGAAGATACTAAATTTAGACAAGGCACAAATTCCATCACTGAGGATCAAAACAAGGAAGATTCAGCCCACTTGAAGATGGAGCAGTTCTTTTTCTATTTTTTGATTACAAATTGTAAAACTATCTCTGAGTATGCATACTCAAAGATGGGGAGCAACAATTATTTTTACGTTTTCTCGCTTTTGCTTTTGAACTTGATTATTATTAATAAAACATCGGGGGCCATGTCTCCGATAAATTTGATTGAAAAAAAAAAAAAAAGACACATCTTCAAAATAGTTTTAAGACACCTAATGGTCCTTAAATCACTAATATTAGTCTGAAAAAGCCAAATAAATAAACAAATAAATAAAAAGACTTGATACTATTTAAACATTATAATAACACTTTAATACATCATATGAGAGTCCCCACCAATTAGACACATTATCAAAATACCTTAAGCACAAGTAATGTTGTCCTTAGAACAAGGTTGTGCTTTGAGAACAACAACTTATTGTCAGACTAATTGGATAGTAGTGATTTAAGGACCATTAGGAGTCCTAAAACTATTTTAATCATGTTTCTAATTGGTGGGAACTCTCATATGTTGTATTAAAGTGTTATGATAATGTTTAAATAGTATAAATTCTTTTCTTTTTTTTTGAATTTTTTAGACTAATATTAGTGATTTAAGGACCATTAGGCGTCCTAAAACTATTTTGAACATGTGTTTAATGGATGGGAGTTCTCATATGATGTATTAAAGTGTTATTATAATGTTTAAATAGTATCAAATCTTTTTATTTTTTAATTTTTTTTTGGCTTTTCTAGACTAATATTAGTGATTTAAGGACCATTAGGAGTACTAAAACTATTTTGAACATCTGTCTAATGGATGGGGACTCCCATATAATGTTTTTAAGTGTTATTATAATGTTTAAATAGTATCAAGTCTTTTTTTTTATTTTTTTATTTTATTTTTTTTTTGGCTTTTTTTAGGTTTGGGGTTTGGGGTACTTTTTTTTTTTTTTGGTCTGTTGGACTTGTGCAAATTTAGCAGGCTTCTCATTCAATAAAAATCCTTATTCCCGTGGTTTATAATAAACCTTTAAGGTCCATCATAGACCGTCTCAGTGAGTAATTATAGATCATAGTCCTTTACTACAGTTTTGTTTATTAATCGACCCAGCACACTAGCTTTATTTCGACGGTTAGAAAACAAATGCAACAAACAGAAAAGGACATAAATAAAAAAACAACACAAGAAATATGAACATTAATCATATATTTCATTTCATTGCAACCTCCAACCATAACAGTAAAAACATCTAAAAGCTTTCATACATGAAAGCCCAAAAGCTGCTTCCACCTACAACTTTCACCAATGAAAGCTTTGCAAAAAACTTACAGCAAAATGAAAATATACATAAAAACTAAAACTACATAACTAAACTAGTCTAGGGGGTTTTGGGGGGGGGGGGGGGGGGGGTTATCGGGTACCGGGTCGATGTTCTTCTGCTGCAAGAAGACACGCAAAAATCGTTCAATCTTGTGAAGAGACCTTGTCAATCTCTCCCTGTCCTCTCCCAGCCTCCTAAAGAGCCATTCGAAGTCATTTCGTTGTAGAAGAACGTCTGGTGATGGAGTTTGTAGCCTTGGGTGCCTAGGAAGGCGGAGTCTTCTGGGCATTTTGGAGATGATCTGAGATTTCTATGGGCTTGAGTTTATTTGAAATGGAGGAAATAAGGAATGGGGAAGATATAAAGACTGTTTGCCTCGGTTAAGTGAACCTTCACCCAATGGCTAAGAGACACGTGGCTATGGGCATAAAGGTGTCATTTAAATTTGTATTTTATCTGTGTGATTAGACATGAAACACCAGTACTCCTAAAATGTAATAATTACGCTACTCACTTCCGCATGATAAGGGATTTAATTGGAGAGTATAGATCTCCCAAAGGAATATTAATTTCCTAACTATGAACCATTATAGACCAAAGGACTAGTATACTATAAACACGCATAGAGTCTATGATAGACTAAAATAAAGTTGATTAATATTGAACTAATACAATAAAAACACATTCAAATAAAAAAAAATCAAGTGGGATGCTCTCTCAAATATCGACAAGTTGTTTTCTTGTGACCATCCCCCTTGCAAATTGAGCACTTGTTTCTCGTCCCTTTTCTACTTCCCCTGGACTTAAAAGATTTTGCGATGCCAAGAATACGCTTCACTCTCTTCCTTCCAAGTTTGGGTTCGTAAGGGGGTGGAGGAATATACATGTTTGCGTACGTCTCTGGGACCTCCCATTCTGACTCTGCAAGGACTACACTAATATATAGTTTCACCAAATGCAAGAATGTAAGATTGAACTTTATACATGGGCGAGGAATACTCGTAGATGCTTGAAACATAATCAGGTCCATACTTCAATCTCAAGGTTGCCATCGCGTGAGCGCACGGTAATTTCACCAAGTTATACTCTCTACAAGTATATATTTTGTTCAGTAGATTGACTTTGGCAGCTAGGACACTGCCAACTATGGTGAACTCATCAGCATCCCTATTTATATTATTGACAAACACAGAGTCGCCCTCATTCATCTTTTCCCTTAGCATCTTTTCAGCCGAAGGCACAAATAAATTGATTGAACTGCTGATATCTGCACGTCTCTGCCTGAAAATTTCAGAAAACCTCCTAGAAATGGAAGTGAATAAGGCAGTCACAGGGTACTATCTTTCATCCCTCAACATTGAGTTTAGCGACTCCGCAATGTTTGTGGTCAGCACATCGTAACTATTTGCTGAAAAATATGCCCTGCTGCATTTGTCAAATCCAACATCAAACTCGAGGCAATTAGCAGCTTCGGGGCATTTATTCCTTAATTGCTGAAAATGTTCATTGAACTCCTGGTAACCATATGCCTTTGCTGCATCATAGTACACATAAAGAGAATCTCCACATTGGAAATTTTTTCGAAGGTTATCACCAAGATACTTCATGCATAGTCCATGATGAGCATGCTCAAAAATTCTGGGAACACCGTTGGCTATGCTCTTGTGCCTATCAGAGATGATGCACAAGTTTGGTTCATCGTCGATTATATACCTCAGCTGCTCGAAGAAGTAGGTTCAGGATTCATCACACTCCTTGTCCGCCACCCCAAAAGCAATTGGGTAGATATGGTTCTCAATATCCTGTGCGACGGCGAACAACAACACACCCTCATACTTGCCGTATAAATGTGTGTCGTCAATGGCAATAACCTTTCACATGTGTTTATATCCTCGAATCCAAGCTCCGTAAGCTACGAAGTAATATTTGAACCTGTCCGCATCATCAAAACTAATGCAAATTCTGGAGCCTGGATTTAGATTTTCAACCATGTACGAATAAGCCGGTAACGTGCTCCGGTGTCCCCCTAACCATGTTCTTAGTTGTTACACTTGCCTTCTAACACTGCCAATAGCTTGGTTTATAATGGAACTTCCTGAAAACCGTCCTCTGAATTTCCTTTGTCGTTGGCCCTTTGTTGTCAATATAGTCATTCATCAAGACTGATGCAAGGACAACTGCCGAGGCATGCTTATGAGTGCTCGTAACATGTTGAACCCCGCAAGTGTGATCACCAACGTACTTGTAAATGCGAAACCTATCCGAGTTGTCGTACTTATTGGCCTGCAACATCCAACCACGATCAGGAGAGGTGCATTCCACCTTATAATATTTTTTGTTACTCTTGTTTGGTTTAAAACAAAACGGGGTCTTTATTGCAGCGTTCTTCAATAAAACCTTTAAATACTCTTTGTTCTCAAATGTTTGCCCACAGTAAAAACCGGTTCCATCACTGAAGTTGTGGTTGCTTTGTGAACCACTTGGTGGCTGCCCATCACCCCCATCATTTCCATCACACTCTTCGTCATCACTATCAGGATCATCCATATCCATAAAATGATCACCCATGCCCTCATGTTGCATTGAAGCTTCATCGGCTGGCGGCTGTGGCAGTGGTGGGTCTGTGGGTGGGGGTGGTGCTGCTGATGTAGAACCAACTTGAGACCTCTCAACAACATTTATTCTTAAAACAGGCCTAGAACCATCAGCAGCAACATCAAGCATGTACAATACCACCTGCCTATCATTTGTTATGAAAGAAGGATGGGTTTTTCCCCTAGTGGGCAAAGCATTAATCATATAACTAATGCGTAAGTCGCTAGGCTCACAATTTAACTCCCCGCTTTCTATTACGCTCGTGACCAAGTCATTATACGTACCATTGTGATGCACGCAATCGGCACTGTCAACCTTGCTCACAGGATTCTAATTCCAACATTTTGGGTTCTCCTCCCATTCACCCATGTAATCACCACCTACTATAATATATTCTGCAATCAACACCATAATAAAATATATAATAGACTATGACTTTGGTCTATGCCTGGTCGATGACTCGTTGATGACTGTGGTCTATTACTGACCGGTCCGGTGAAAAGCTAGAATTTTCGCCGGAAAAATAGCTAGAAAAAGGCAAAAAACGGGAGCTTTTGGAGGGAAATATTTTGTTTTTATTTCTATTCCAGCTAATAAAAATGTTGGGGCTAAGGCGGCCAAAGTGTAGTTTTCAAAACTTTGGGGCTGGGGTTTAACATAACAATTCTCTGACATGCTGACGTCATAAATGGTGTCTAAAGCACCAATTTCTGAACACTTATGGCCTTTTGCCTAAATAAGTTTCCAAAATGGCCTTTTGGCCAAGTGCTCCTAAAAACTTGATATTGTTGGATTCACAATCTCAAAAGGAATATACTAAAAAGTAATTTATTTTTATTATATAGAGGTAATTTAGTAAACTTTAAATTGCACTATTAGTTTCTTAATATGCGTATTTTTTACTAAGGTGACACTTATTATGGGACGGAGGGAGTACATTATATTCACTGATCGTGCATAAAATATTTATATAATTAGATCATTTACAAAATAATTACAAATTAATATTTATGATATTTTTTTTAAAATAATCAACTTGCTATAATAAGTTAAATAATAATTGCTGAATAATGAAATTTTATATTGTCTTTATATATGATTTAAATCAACTTTTATAATGGTTTTTTTTTAGAAGGGGGCCTTGGAGTAATGGTAAAACTGTCTATGTGACTTATAGGTCATGGGCTTCGAGCCGTAAAAATAGTTATAATCCTTACATTATGGTAGACTGTCTAGATCATACCCTTAAGACGCGGCTTTTTTTTTTTTTTTTCTTTTAATAAAGGTTTTACCTGAAAGTTGAAACAAATCCAGGTGGATCATAAATTTGTGCAGACAAAGTTAGGTTGCAAAGTAGTTCCGCGTATAACCAAACACAGCAATTCACTGACACACTGGGATTTTGGGACATTAATAAAAGTTCTCTTGATCACTTCATATTAATTGCCTCCATTGGACAGACGTACCAACTCATATATTCAAAATAAACTGAAGCTCACAAATAGTAATTGAAGGAGGAGAAAGAGATGAGCTGGAAGAAATTATTGGCGTTCAATATTTATGTATAGGCCAAACTAGTAAATATAATATATTTATTTGACTTACAAAATTTATCACTTAAACATCATTTAATGATATTTATTTTCACTTTAATTTGAAATTGTTATGATTAATTTTATTTGATTTGACGTAAATATAGAGTGCCAAGTAATTTTCGACTAGCGCATATTATTGTTTATTTCCTCCAAAAATTGCAACTACCAACTGGTATGATTATCCATCCGGAACGGATCTAGTAAATAAGCAATGAGTTCCTCTTAATTCAATAGCTTTTACTTATATCATGTACAATTGATAAAAAAATACACTAAATTATAAACACAAATAATAGATTTCGAACTTAATAAATTAGATAAGATGTGATAAATTTTGATACCAAAACTATAAAGGTTAACTTCTAAATCACGTTCGCAAAAAAAAAATGGGAGGAATAGTAACAAGAGTGAAAATATGATGAATCAACCAAACATATAAGAACAACACACCTTACATTTCATGAGAAATGGATCCTTATTGAGCAAAAGAACCCACCAATGGATAATTAACTATACCTATGAAATTTTTCACTTACATACATGAAAAAATTAAACACACTCACAAAAGAAAAAAGATAAACTATCAGTACTAATAAATTAAATCCAACCCAGAAAACCCAAAAGTAAAAAATACTTTGAGGTAAATAATCCTTTTCCTTATTTCTTTGTTTTGGGGGAAAATTAAAGGAAAGAAGAAATAGATCAAGGGATGACAAAGAAGAAATAGATCAAGGGATGACATAGTCATCTGGAATATAAAAGGTGCTTGGATCTTCATTCTCAAGCCAACCATATTTTTCCAAGAAAGGATTTGCAATTGTTTTTGGTGGATATTTATCAATGCAATCTTCCCAAACGTTTCCATCACCCAAATCTCTAACAACTTCCCATAAACAACTATTACACTTAAACCCTGCACCAAAACTAATCATAAAAACTTTATCACCTTTCTTTAGCCTTTTATTAGCCTCCATGTAACCAAGAACATACCAAAGGCTACTAGCAGAAGTGTTGCCAAATCTATGCAAAGTCATTCTTGCTGGCTCCAGATCATACTCACTTAGGTTCAAATTTGTACCTATTCCATCAATAACTGCTTTTCCTCCGGTATGAAGGCAAAAATGATCCACACCTGTAGGGGTACAAAATTAGCTCATAAAATTGTGATTCCCCAACTTGCTTAGGTTTAGAGGTTAATGTCCCACTTATTTTATTAATTGGGCCCATTTAACCCGTCTAATTCAGTCCATTTAAAAATTGGGTTGATATGCTACCCAAATTAACTCATGAAATATTTTGTCCAAGTATTTCTAAGAAGACTTCATTTTATTTTATATATTATATATAGTCAGAGAAAGAACGTTGCTGCCCCATGAAAACAAAATAATTACCCGACCATATCCCTCTTACTTTCATGTCCCTGAAATTATTTACCTGAAATGCCCCCAAAATTATGATATCAATATAGTATATAAATATACTGAAATGATATCATGTTCGTGTATCACAAAGACACATTTTTCTAAAAAATACCTCAATGATACCATCATCTTATATACATATATTGTGAGGGTATCATAGAGGACTGCTTCAGTCCTTCAATGAGACACTCTTAGTCCTGTATGATAACATCGTGGCACATAAATATACTGAAACGATATCGTGGAAGACTGCTTCAGTCCTCCACAATACCATCATGATATATAAATATATTGTGATGGTATCATGGAGGAAGGATTTTCGGCAAGGGAGTACTCGGGTAAATATTTTCTGTCAGTTGGGTAAGATACGAAATTAGTTTAGGAGGGGGCATGGGCGGAATATTTTATATTTTAGGGGTATTTTGTACGAAAAAAAAAAGTTTTATTAGGTACTTAAACAAATTATATGAAAACAAACAAAGAATTTAAAACTTAGTAAGAATTGGATGGATTAGGTTATGACTTGATTTTTAGCCAAATTCAGTTCAACCCATTTTAACCAAGTAACTTTTGAGCGAGTCATTTATTAACTCAGACAAATTTGACCAACCCATATCTAGTTCAACCCGCCCATTTGACACCCCTACGCACCTGTCTTGAAATTGATCACCGGGCGACGAGGTCCAGATTTTACCAAGTTCTTGCTCAATATCCTCAGAGTAGTTGAGACAATCGCGAATCGAAGAAGCTCTCGAATTGGAAGAATTTTTGGAGCAATTTCTTTCAAATTATCAACAAATGCCCTTGTTGCAGCCTTTGGAAGAGCTTTATCAAGATAGAACCCTATCCTACCTTGATCATCCTCCTTTTGTATGCAACAATTGTAGGACTCATTTTTTGCACCATGGTGTGTCCTAACGAGGCATTTTAGCTTGAACATAGCTTTATTTTTTAAAGACAATTTATTTGTCAAAAGTATTGCACAACCACCTGACCTAAACAGACAATTAGCAAGAATCATAGATCTATCATTTCCAGAGTACCAATTTGGACTTAAAGACTCAGATGTCACCACTAGTGCTAATTTATCCTTTTGAATCTTGAAAATGTTTTGTACGATATTTATCGATATAAGGCTAGCACTGCACCCCATCCCAGTGAGATTATATACCTTGATATCTTCCCTTAGGTTGTAGTGATTGATAATTCTTGAAGATAATGAAGGCACAGTAGCAAGCATTGAGATATTTACCACTAATATATCAATATCTTGAGGGGAAATTTTAGTTTTCCTGAAAAGCTTGTCAATACTATCATGAAAAAATTCATCCATTTCTGAAATACCATCATCATAAGTAGGACATTCTTCACGACCATAAAAGACCATTCTTGGTGCATATGTTTGTTCCCCTAATCCAGAGCTCACAATGGCTTTGAGAAGGAACTTGTACTCATTTAGTCCAAGATTTTTGTTTCTCCTAATTACTTCTCCACAAAATTTTGTGCTAAGCATTCGATCATCGCTTGGTTTGTAGCATTGGTAATCCAAAATGTAACAATTTTGGTGCCTTTTTTTATTTATGATCTTCCATATCATGAAGAACAGATAAAAAACAGGGAGGCCATACAAGAAAATGGAAATGGAATCCATGAGATAGAGAAGAGGGGAAAAGAATATATCAAATGTTGTAGAGAGAGAGAGAAGTGGGAGTGTTTATAAGTTGAGTTAATCAAACTTCTATTTATAAAAAAGAGTACTATCCAAGAGGAGATATTCTTGTCAAGTTTCTTAATGAGCTTCCCACATTTCTTGCTTACTTAGGGTTTCTTAATTTTTTTTTTTTTATAGGTATGATACATGGATAAACACTTAAATTTGGCCTCTACTATCAGTTGGACACTCCAACTTACAAAATGATCATCTAGACACCTCAACTCCTCTCCAATAAGCCAGTTGAACACTCCAACTCACAAAATGATCATCTAGACACTTCCAAAATTCATGTATCACGTCGGGTGTCCAAGAGACACAGCGGGGACGAGTTGAGTGTCTAGATGTGCATTTTCAAAGTTGAAGTTTCTAGTTGCCAATTGAGACCAAGTTAAGATGTCTATCCATATATTCCCTCTGTTTCAATTTATGTGAACCTATTTTCTTTTTAATCCGTGCCAAAATGAATGACCTCTTTCCTAATTTGGAAACAAATTCACTTTATGAAATGATTTACAGCCACACAAATATTCAAGACTTATTTTGAACCATAAATTTCAAAAGTCTTCACTCTTTTTTAAATATCGTGTCCAGTCAAATGAGTTCACATAAATTGAAACGGAGAGAGTATTATATGTCTTTTTTATAAGTATCCCTTTAATTATTTTTTAAAAATCAAAGTACGACAAGAAGTATCCCTCTTAATGGGTTTCTCTGAGGGTCATAAACTTTTTTTTCTCTCATCTTAACCAATCGGTCTCCTTCTTTTGTATAAGCGTACAATCATTAATGTCTAGTGTAAATTCCCCTACATTCCAGAAAGGCAAGGAGTGGTTGATGAAGATGTAGAGGATAAAATCATGAAGACAACCAATGGTGATTTAACTCAATGTATTGTACCATTGAGAGATGTGATGTGATAGTTTTCACTCCTCCACTAATTAAAAATTTCGACTTGGAGCTTGAAAATCATATTATACTAAAGACCTGTTTGGCCATAAGAATTATTCATTTTTTTTCAGAATTTTTTTCACTTTTTAAAAAGATTAGTGTTTGATCATAAAAATTCGAAATACAACTTGGAGTTTGAGTTTTTTAAGTTTTTCACTTTTTTTACAACCTAAATAAATACATTTCAACCAAAAAATATTATTTATAAAAATTATGACCAAACACAACTTCAACGCTAAAATTTCAAAAAAGGTGAAAAAGTTTTGATTTCTATTGCAGTAAATTTTGAATATCTAGTTGATGAACTTAAGAAAAAGTCAACCCACCGCACGAAAATCAACCAACCTCAATTGAGAAGTGACATATGGTCATTTAAGTAAAGACTTATACTCTCTTTCGTTTCAATTTATGTGAATTTATTTAATTGGATATGATATTTAAGAAAGAGTGAAGATTTGAGAGAGTAATAAAAAGTCACTTTTTTATTTTTTTTTGGTCATATAAAAGCCACCTAATTTAAGCCTAATAATTAAAATATAAACCTGGCCGAAATATACATAATTTTGATATGTTTTATAAAATGTTGTAACCCCTCTTAATGCCTAACTCCACCAATGACTATTTTCCAAATGGGTGCATATAAAAGCACAACCTGGCCACTCATTAAGAAAATTGAATGGAGTGTCTCCAGTGGGGAACTACTATTCACCAATCCCCGTTTTTTAAAGTTGTCAAAAATAAGGTTTTTTCATTTTGTAGGTAAGGTTAATAACTTTTGTGTCCTTCTGCTCTTCGTCTTTTTTCGCCAACTATTTTTCTTCACCAATAAGACTGTTGATTATTTGTGTTTAAACTTTTAGTTCAAACACTAAATTATTAATTTGCTTTAAAAATCTCAAAATTGTGTTGTTGGTCCTTAGAAAGTGTTGATAAAATGGGTCTTATTTGACTAAATTTGTGTTTGTCTTTGGAGGTTTTGTTTAAAATTTGAGATCATTTAGAGCAGATTAGGGGTGGTCTAATTGAAATTGAAGTTACAAATGCAGACTGTTATCCAAAACTGTGCTCAAAACAACAAATGACGTTAGTACAAGAAGGTTCAAACAACGAAACTCTATTTTAATAAAACTGAGAAAAGAAAATGCCAAAAACAGTATCCGAGACCACATAATTCACTTTGTGTCCTTAAGGAATTTAATCCACTCAAGTACTTGAGGTTATGGATTACTTCTCCCTAGGATAAAACAGATAAACCTGTCAAAGGAGGCGGCACCTCAAATGCCTATGACTTCCCGCGAACTCAAAGATGACAACGAATGACACAAGACACTGGCTCAGTTTTTGGTTTATAAAAGTATGCAGAGATTTTTTGATAATTCAGAACGCAAAAAATAAGGCATAGTTAAAAAATACGTTTAGAATGTATGGTGGTACGTTTCCGAAAAAGACAATCGTGTCTTTTAAAAATACCATTAGAATTTAATTTTCGCAAAATTTAAAATTCTATCTGGTCCAAAAAGATGATCAACCAATCATTTGACCAAATTCAAATCCGAAGCCAAGCCGGGCGACGACGATGACGTCGCGAGGGGAGTCCCTCTTCCCAACTCTTTAAGAGCTAGAAGAAGTGCTTTCATATAAGCGCACAACTCTTTCTTTCCACCACCAATGTGGTACAAAGCTTCTTTCCAAAAAGAACTTTGCTTTAAATTTTATTTTCCCTCCATTTCTCATTCACACCCACTTAGCTAGCTTCATTCATTAGCTAGCTTCAACAAACCACACATTTTCAGATAAGTAATACCAATTTGGTGGCACCTGCGTTGACAAGATAGGTAATATGCAGATAACATAAAGTCATGTTAATCCGACGGGACTTTGTAAACAATTAAAAGAGAAAGTCATGTCAACAAGGAGGAATTTGTGAACAATTTAACAAAATAAATAGAATAAATATAGCACGAAAGTTTACCAGTTTGTCATAAGTTACAGTTAAATGTTTAAGATACGTTTTCTCCTTTTGTAGCTTTGAAACCATAAAACGAGAGGCATTTGAGTGAAATTGGATAAATAAAGGAGAGATATGATGAGTGAAATAGAATATTAAAAAAGAGGTGCATAAAATAAAAAGAAATAAGTTTAGAAGATCGAAAACATGAAATCATGATAATCTAGTAGAGTTTGTGACTTATACAACGGAAGAGCTAGTTGAATATACTAAAAAACTAAAGATTCTTGAAACCTTTATCTTCCTTATGGCACAAGAAATATAGGTTAATCCTTATGAAAGAAAAAATATGTAATTAAACTCCATGAATCTTATGATAATTTCGATCTACTTTAAAAAGCTACAGATTAAGTCAGAGCCCAAAATAAAATTTGCACTTGTTCAAAAAAAATTAAAACAACCACCAGTGCATATAAGCAGTGGCGGAGCCAGGAATTTCACCTAGGGGATTCAAATATATGAAGAAATAAATACCCGAATAAGGTAAAGAGGTTCAACATCTATTATATATACATAAAAAAATAATTTTAACCTTGTATATCTAGTATAATTTTTTGCCGAAGGAGTCCCCGGAGGCTACCTGTAGCTCAGCCCCTGCATATAAGTCAGATCTACTTCAAAAAAAAAAAAAAAAAAAAAAGGGGGGGGGGGGGGGGGGGGGGGGAATAGCCACCGGCTCTTAGGCTTTCAAAAAAGTTGATGTCAAACTGTAGAAGCTAAAACAAACGAGAGTTTCAGAAGCTACAAGATAAATCGAATAAACTTGCATGCATTTAATCAAGTGTGATTAGTTTAACTTTTTGAAGACCATAGGTCTTTTTGTTATTTCTTCACTCAATATAATTTAATTGTAAATAATTAATATCTTGATTAAAAAATATAAAAGATATTTAAAGCTATTCATACAAATTACTATATTATATATGGGTTTTGCTAACCGACTACATGAAGGTAGTAGGTTAGCAATGTACCCTTTTTTATTGGGAAAAGGGTCAAATATATTCCTCTACTTTCTTTTATTAGCCAACTTTACCCTCCGTTACTGATAGTGAACAAAAATATCACTGCCGTCTACAAAGTATACATTTGTACCCTTAATTGGATGGAAAACCTCAATTCCCACAAAATTAGCCGATTTCACTAAAAATACCCAAATCCTTACGTGACCCGCCCCGACCCCTAATCCGGTTGGTGCCTTTTTTAAAACTGTTGTATATTCTAGCCTTGCACAGTGCTTCATGGCTAGAAGCTTAATCTTGGATATAGTGGTCAATGGTTCGAACCCATCTTAGATATTTTTTGAGAAATATAGAAAATGAGAATAGTTGGGAGCTTTAGATCAATTTCTTTTTTCCTTTTAGAATAAAATGACAAAATTATTCTTGAATTTAATGTGGTGGGTGCAAATAGTAAGGGCATTTTAGTCTAATAAAATTGTAATCTACTACCTTCATGTAGTAGGATATATATATATATATATATATATATATATATATATATATATATATATATATATACATAGAGTTTGGGGAACTTGTCCCGGTTCCAGTCTCATGTTATGCATAAGTTAACAAAAGAGAGTCTTGATTACAAGCATTAAATCTTCTAGCAAAAGAAGTTCCCACGTGCACGATGTCTTCCCAAACTGCTTCATTGGTATACACCGGGGGAACTACCAAAGAGAGTCTTGTCCAAAAGGTTTCCTTTCGAGCCTTCTTTTGCTAATAGATTTGCTACTTTGTTTTGTTCCTTGAAGGAGTGCTTAAGGGTTCTCCAACCTCCGGATTAGCCACCTACATTCATGAACAATAGGATTATAAAGATTATGTCCATAAGTAAGCATAAAAATTACCTCAGTTAGGGGTGGGCGTTCGGGCCATCGGATTGGATATGAAATTTTCAGTTTGGATATTCGGTTTTCGGATTGAAGAAATTACAATCCAAATCCAATCCAAATAAGTTCAAATTGGATTGGATATTTTAAGTTCGGTTTCGGATTATTCGGTTTGGATATTTCGAATTTTCTGATATGACTGTTGAGACTTAAGGCAAACTTATTAGGAACGAAATTCATGTGTTAGTTCCGCAGAGGTAAATCTAAATCTCAATTGCTCAAGAAAAAAGCCTTCCAGTTCAAATTAGGATTAACAAATTCAAGTCATGTCCAACATAGTAAATCCATACCAAATAAAAGCATTCTGGAAAAGTGAAAATGAATAAAATAAAATCTAAGTACTCATCTGGAAAAATAACAACGAACTTTGTCGTGGGTGACACTAACGTGAGACTTTTGAGACTTGAGAAGTAAGAAAACCCTATATTATATTTGATTTAGTAGAGAATTGTATATTGGAATTAATAGTTTAATAGGTAGGGCCTTAGGTACTAATCTACTAGATCTTTAGAAACTAGACTTATTAGTACTGGGCACATATAATATAGGTAGGGCTAGATATAAGGTATAAAATTTTTGGATTTTCGGATATCCAAAAATCCGTAGTACTAAATCCATATCCAATCCGAAATCCATAAATTTTAAAAATAAAATCTGAAATCCAATCCATAATCCAAATATCCAAACCAAATATTTAAAAAGTTCGAATTTCGATTTGGATTTCGGGTTGGCCCAAACTGTGCCCACCCCTAACCTCAGTTAGTCAACACTAATATGAAGTGGAACATGGTTTTGGTTCCAAGCCATTCGAAGTCCTTCATGCAAAGCACATAACTCAGCATGGACAGTAGTGGCGTGGGTGATGCTTTTGATAAATTCCATAACCCAGTCCCCTCTACTGTTCCTGACAATCCCACCAATGCCTCCCATACTAGTTCTACCCACAATTGAGCCATCAGTGTTTAGCTTAAACCTCTGGGGGTGATGTTGATGCTAATTTTATTAGTGGAATGACATGTGTTTCCTTTACTAATAATGAAAAAGGATTCAATAGCTTTAGTAATGGCGTTTTCAATGTTGACATGCTCATTATTAAAGAGATTACCATTCCTAATGAGCCAACTATGCCGGAAGCAGAAAGGGAGGATGTGATTCCATTTTATAACACTGTTAAAGTCGTTGTTTTTTTAGGGAAAAGGCATAAATTGACCTTAAATTTGTCCCCAAAAATCATTTTCACACTAACTATCCTAGCGACCCATTACATACCTAATTTATTTAAAAGTGATATTTTTTACCCCCTGATACAATATGACCAGTTGCACTAGGGAATAGTGTACACACACTCTCCCCACATCAATGCGACGTCAGTGCCACGTCAAAAAATCCTCTAATTTTTAATTTTATATTTTTTCCTTTCCCCTCCTCCCCCACCCTCCCTTTCTTCTTCATCCATACTCCCTTTCTTCTTCATCCATACTCCCTTTCTTATTGTATAACCACCATTGTTTCCAATGAGTTTTAATATTTTTTGGTGAGCTTCCATTTTTTCCGGTCACCAAATTTGTATCTAATCTACCTATAAAATAATTTTTTTAAATTTTTTATCATGTGTGATGTAACGGTTCGCTTTTTCACGCGGGTTTAGGGCGCAAAAAGGCTACTACAAACTTGTTAACGCTCTTTCGGACTTGTTTTGAAAAAGAGTCGCCACCTAATTTTTAGAAAATTAGAAAAATCAGTTTTGAAGGTTTATTCAAATGCAGTGAAAAAACCTTCGTAATCCAGAGTTCTAGGTAAGGGTTCTGATGATCCCCTGGGGAAGATGTTAGGCACCCCAGTATTAAGGATCCATACTATACGGTTGTCCTTAGAATTCCAATGTATGAGTATTTGTTTAAACTACTTATTTCTTGTCTATTTTCCCTTAAAAAAGAACTGTCATGCATATCATGTATTTTGAAAGAATATATCCCCTTTATTCATAGAGGTATCGTAATTTCGGATTTATATTATCTCAGTATAAATAGCTTCCTTTTATGTATAAGGAATAAGTATAAGTTGTGAAGTAAACGTTGTTTATAAGTTATTTTATACTCATACATTGAGGTTCGGGTTGACTCGTATTGGTACGTTTCAGTCTTTATTCAGAACTTTATATTACGCGCAGGTTCTTTAATCGTTTATAAAGGCATTTTATATTTGAACGAGTGTATCTTGCCTGAAAACATGCATTAAGTTAGGCCCATTCTGAGCCAAAACAGCATCATAAGTAAAATCCCTTTATTTGTTTTAAAAACCTTTTAAGGATAAGTGTTACAACTTGAAAAAATCTATCTTTATCCAAATCTGTTTTGTGCCTATTTTGTCAAAAAGGAGGGCATTACCATTTTTGTGTAAAGGAAAGTTTGTAAAGGTTATAGTCCATTTTCCTATGTGATCCCATTTTATCCAAAATTTGATTTAAAAAGAAAGCCCGTTTGTATTTGACTGAGTTAAAAAAGAAACTTGCTTTTTGAAATTCTTTTGTCGAAAAGCCGATATCCTTGTTTTAGGTTTAGAGAAAACTTTATCCTTAATTTGTATATATGTAAAAAAAAAAAAAGCAATTTTGAGTTATCCCCTTTACATACTTAGTCATTTATAAAAAACGTAAATCAAGTTCGTGGTTTTTTTGAAAATGCGTATGGGGACCTAAAGTCGACTAAACGGCATAAGAATCGCTGTCCTAAGACGTCTAATTCAAATCATAAGGATTTTCCACTATAATATGAGTTTGAATACACATCTTTACAAGTACATCAAGTTGAAAATAAATTAACCAAATGTAAAGAGACTGTCACGACCCAACTGGAGGGTCATGACAGGCACCTCTCATCGTACATTCACATTCACATTTAGATGAGCCTGGCCTACTCATGATTTCTATACATCAATAATACAGATCTCATTGGGCAAAGACACTTTTATAACAACGTCAACAACTATGCCCATGTACATATACACAAGCCGACGAGGCTAACAAAATTAATATACAAAATATGAGCCGACAAGGCCAAAAGACATCTAGCTATACACAATTGTCTACGAGCCTCTAAAGAGAGTATGTAACATCATATAGACGGGACAAGACCCCGCCATGCTCATATGTATATACACAAAAGAATAATACCAACAGCTACAGTTCCGGATAAAATAGAGCTCTCCTATGCAGTCTTTGAACAAGTAATCTACGGATCAAGTCTATCTCCCTGTCCACCTGCGGGCATGACACAGTGTCCACAAACAAAAGGACGTCAGTACGAATAATGTACTGAGTATATAAAGCATAATCAACATCATGGTAGAAGCATAAGAAATAGCATAAGATAGAAGAGTCATGAGATGATAGAGCCATTTGTACCTCTAGCGGCAATCATCATATTTTCTTACCCTTTTTCTAATAGGAACCTTCCATTTCTAATGCTTACTTATATATTAGTACTGTACCCGACCATAAAAGTTTCGGTGTTTCACGTACCCGGCCATGACAAGGCTCGGTGTTATACGTACCTGGCCCTACCAAGGCTTAGTGTTATCCGTACCCAATCGTTAAAGCGGGGCGTGCTCGCGATAGATATCATACCCGGCTATATAAGCTTGGTGTTCTTAGTAGTCATACTTGGATATATGTATATAGGAGTACATGGATATCAACAATATCATCATCATCATCATTTTCATTATATCCTTCCTTAGAGGATTAACTAACATATAATGAAGGTAATAGTATCGTCAGAATACCAAGAATCATGAGCTTTAGCAATTCTAGGGATGAAGTCATTTTGGAAGACGTTATGGAATTCATGTGAAGGTATATAGCAATGGGATCATGCCTTAATAAAAGAAGGGTTAGCGTTACATACCTCGTTGTCTTCTTAACTACTTAACGTTCACTGCCGAAGCTTGAGAAATCTCCATTTAGAAGGGTTCATACCATGGCTAAGCCTTAAAAATACTCTTAAATTCAAACTAGAATAATTCATGAGTTAACGAAAATTGGACAGCATTTTTCCTATTTCATCGACTTCCACTATATTACAAAACAACTCCCAAACAACCATAATAACATCCACAATATCATAGTCAAGTAATCACATTCCATTAAGTCTCAAAATTCATTCTCGTGTTCAACTTATACTAACAACTTCACACCAACCCTTTGCACATTTTCATACAACGCTTCCTCTTCATCATTGTTACCTTCCATAACAAGATTATATCCATATCATACTAAGAATCATAACTCAAGTTAGCTTACTACTCAAAAACATCATGAAAACTACATTTAAACCTCATCTTCTACTTTCTCCCTCTACCCAAGTTGTTCAACAACTAAACATAACATGAAATAAGCATGAAAACTAACATTTTATCTCATAAGAATGAGCTTTGGAGCAAGCTATCACCTTGTATGGAAACTCTAGCTTCAATACCCAAGTTATTCTTGAAGTCTGCTAAAGCTAGTGAGCCTTCCAATACATGAACACCTTAATTCTTGCTATTTGATCTTTGTTTTCTCTTGGGTTTGAGTGGATTATTCTTGGAGAAGGGTTTTGTAATAACCCATATTAAATTAGGGGTTATTTTGGTATTTAATCAAAATAGAAAAAAAAAATATAGAAGAATTAAGTGGTACAAAATAAAGAGAAAGCGGAGGATTAAAGTGGTCCTTTGAAAAAAAAAAAAAAGAAGGGGAAAGAGATGTGTGGGCCAAGCACAAAAAGGAAAAAAAAAATAAAGTAAAAGGGAATAAGAGAATCGGATATGAATTACAAAAGGCATGAATAGAAGCCGAACAGAAAAAAAAAAAAAAAACACAATAGAAGAAAGGGAGAAAAAGAGAGGAAGGGAGAGGAGAAAAATAAAGATTTTCCACCCAACTCATTAAGGTAATGACTCTAATATTTTATTTAAGTTTGTTACATAATTATGGGTGAATCTTTATGGTGAAAATATGAGGATATTTTGAGGAATTGAGCAAGTTTAGCTCTAGAGTTCTTCAATCAAAATCATTGATTTGAAAGGGCAAATAGTGTCGAATTTTAGACTTCTATATATCATTGAAATCCTCTCTGG
>NC_081344.1:63701130-63748681 GCF_029784015.1 Lycium ferocissimum
ACAACTACTCTAGTCATTAACCATTTAGTTTATAGACAAAAGTATAAAAAAAAATAAAAAAAAAACTTAGTGGATACTTCAAGTTAAAATATGAACCTACTTCAAATCTAAGCCTCAGTCAAGTAAGAGCAAACAAGACTAAACAAATATCAATAGAAGAACTCCATTAAACTACTGTCTTAGGTAAGCTCAGTACAAGTCCCATGTGTACTAATTCAAAGAGGCAAATGTGCTTAAGCTGATTCACTTTTTCATCAACAATCCATTTTATCTATAAAAGAAAACAAGGAAAAATCTAGGGAAAATAATGGTCCAGATTTAAACAGGTTCTACCAATGCCAATATCAAATTAGACTAGACTAAACTGCAAGGATACAAAACAGAAATCAATTAACAATGTCACCAAATGATTAAACCCCAAACTCTAAACCTAAATAAACCACCATTATAATCACAGTTAACTAGCAAAGACCACAATAACTCTAGGACATAACTAAAACAAGTATTAAAAGACTGAAATTAAAATAAAGGAAGCAGCAAGAATGAGTATTACCTTATTTTGGCACAGCCTAGACCAAAATGGGATTTGAATGTTGCCTTCTCCAAACTCAAGACCAGAAATGCCAAAAATAACAAAGAACAACAAAATTTAGAGACTAGGTTCTTGAGCAAATCGAAGAAACCTTAAAACTTTCAAGTAAAATTTAACTTTTAAGGACTAATATCTCAAATCCCTAATATTTCTTAATAATCCGACCTCTTTCTTTCGTGAATGGGATAGAAACCCCGAAAATGCTTGAAGCTACAATCAGTCGATGTGGGAATTGCAAGTTTTGTGCAAGTCTCACTCACAAACCTAAATTAACGGCTCAGATTTGAAGCAAAAACGAAATCAAAGGTTCAAACACCTCAATCCTAACATATACAGATAATATGGGGGGTGGGTATACCTTTAAGGCCTATTTGGCCCGATTTTGGGGGAGAGAAGGACAAAGCATTGAATGCTTTGCCTTCTCTCTGCTTCACCGGCTTCAAATTGATGGGACACGATGAGAAATAGTGTTGGGTAGGTGGTGGTGTACAGGGGAGCAGCGCTAGGGTTGCCCCTAGCCGTCTCCCTTTTCCCTCCTTTGCACCGAGGCCCCTAGGGTAAGAAAATAAAATGAATGGGGAGGAGTATAAGACTACCCCCCCCCCTCTTTTTAGCTACTAAATGGACCGGGTCATGGTCCTTTTGGACTGGGCCTGGTCCCATCCGTTTTTTAAAGAGGCCTGGTCCCCATATATATATACACGTGTGTATATGCACTATGTATATTGACATATACATGGTGTATATTGACATATACATGGTGTATATACATACATATATATAGAGGGTCGAGAAAAAAAAATAGACTAATGCATAAATAAATAATGAAAAAACTAATTGTTAGTCCATCAGGACTTAAATAATTTGAGAATACAACCTTCTAAATAAAAGTAAAAATCATTTTGCAGATACCGGTTTTTTCTGAGTTAAGAAAATTAATCGATTACGCAAACGCACATAGAGTCAGGATTTAGAGGGTAAAATGGTCAATCCTTTTAATTACTCAAAATGCCTCGGACAATAAAACTGGAATAAAATCACTCATTAGTCTAATTTTCCTGATTTAATTAACTAAACGAATAATTATCCAAAAAGGGTTTTCTTGCCCCTTTGATTAATTACAATAAAATTTTCTTCAAAAATCAATTTCATAAAAAATTAAAATACCTCAGATGTTTCTTTATCAACTCAAAAGTGTGAAGTATTGGCACAAACAATTTCATAAAAATTACCTAGACCCCTTAGGGTGCACAACTGGTTTTATTTATTGTCCAAGGACTCCGAGCACTTAAAATAGATTTCGGGAGGTAAAAAAATTAGGTGTCAACATGTGATATTAAACTCATTAAGCTATTTTAAAAGAAACAAATAATTAAAAAAAAAAAAAGAATGGCAAGGAGGAACCCTTTGCTCGTCCTCCCCTCACACGCAAGAGCTCACTTGGCCGTCGTGAAGAAGGTAGAGAGAGAATGGAGGCGGGGGGGGGGGGGGGGGCGAGGGTGGAGATGGTGAAATAAAGAAAAAGGGTTTGGGGGTGGGGTAGGGTGGCATGAAGGTGGAGGAGGCGGGAGGGTGGGTAGCGGTGGAGTGAAGCCGGAAGAGAAGGGGTGGGGGTGGGGTGGGTGGATGGGGGGGGGTGTGTGGTGTCGGAGGAATTAGTTTTTTTATTATTTAAAATTATTTTTTATTTTAATTTTGACTTCACTTGCCTATTTTTGAATTATAATTTTTGTTTTTGTCACATCAGCTTCTAGGGGGTAAAAAAATATCACTTTCAAATATATTAAGAGTATAATGGATCACCAGGATAGTTTAAGTGCGAATATGACTTTTGGGGATAAGTTTAAGGGTCAATTTATATCTTTTCCCCTGTTTTTTACAGACTTCCATACCTCGTGCCATTGGTCTGTGATGTTGTTCACAAGATGAGTGTTACTTATGTGGTCGTCTGTGAATTACGTCTTAAAGTGCTTCTTTTATTTTTGTTTTTACCCCTTTTACTTTATTTTAATATATACTCCTCCCGTCTCATATTACTTGTCCACTTTCTCCTTTACACGCCCTTTAAGAAATCATAAATAAAAATGTACTTTTACAACATTATCCTTATCTCTCTCCAATAAATTGTACTTTGATCAATATTAGTTACTTTTAAAACAATTAATGTTAAGGTCAAAATAGGAGACTTTAATTATATCTTGATTTTGTATATGAACAAGTATTTTGGGATGAATATTTTTAGTAACATGAAAAACTAAGATGGAACGGAGGGAGTATAAACTTTTCTGACGAAGATATTGAGAAGTGTGAAGACGGAAATAGCTTTTGGACCACACTTAACAAAGTTTTAAGTTCTAAGTGCTGTGAGAGTGTGAGGTGCTTTGGAATTGGCTCGCAGGATAAGGTGTAATAATTTTGAAATAAATTAAGGAATTACTCTATCTTTTGTTTGGTTGAATTTTTTATTCAAAAAATAGTAATTTCTTGATTATTTATACCATAATTATAATATTATTGTTATATTTTGTTCAATGTGGGATACTGTTCTCGGGATAAAATATCAAAACACTAAAGATGCCCTTCTCCAAAGCTCTTCTCTCAAAGTCCTTAGAAATGTCAAGGTTAAAATTGAATATAAAGGTTTCTCCCAATTTATATAAAATCAAGGGCAAAGGTGCAAATACCCTTGCGATTTAGAGCAGATTGTAACACTCCGTAAATTCGGGTTAGGTGTGAATGTGTATAATGAGTATTTATGTGATATTTTAGCAATCAGAATCCATTCGGGATGAATTTGGGTGAAAGATAGTAGTTTTGAAGTCAAACCAAATAGTGAATTTTGTGAGAGTTTCTAAATTCGTCTAAGTTGGCGGTAGTTTTGACTTATGCCAAGTTTTCAGTTAGTTACACTTGGAATCTGAAATAACGCAAAACATGAAAGTTGTAGATCTTTTAGATTCCTTTCCAACCATATATTGTGGAGCTCAAACGGAGCTCTGTGCTAGGAGTTATGCCCATTTTATTGAACATCATAGACTGCCAAAACACTCGTGCGATGAAAAACCTGTCTCTGAGATTCAAAGAGAGGTGCGCTAAGTGGGCGACGGGTGGCCATCGCGCGACCCCATTATAACTTTACCCTCTTTGTTTTGGCTAACTTTTTGAGAGAAAACAACCCTAGAGATTCCCCAAAACATTTAAGATAAGTTCTTGATCAATTCCTATGATTATTACCTCAATCTAACGAAGATTAGCACTAGAAACCTTATCTATTCCATAGATTATGAGAATTCGATTCAAGAACAGTTTAAGAGGAGAATAGTTGGGAATTCGTCATGAGGTAAGTTCTGAAATTTAAGAATAGTTATGGGGATTGTTTTGGGTTTAGATATCGTTAGAATCCATGGGTGAATCTCATGAAAGCAAGAACACGAAATTGACTTTAAAACCCTAGTTTTCAAAAGGGTGGGAATTCCAAAGAAAAGTGTAAAGTTCTAATCTTTCTCATCTAAATCGATTGTAGAGAGATTGTTTAACCTTGAAAACCTTTTAGCGGGAATTAAGGTATGCCTACTTTTTTGAAAACATATTTGGATGTATGACCATTTTTGAAATCTCCTTTGAAGTACGTTTATGTTGTGAAAGCATGATTGATGTTTGAGAATCCTACTTGATTGTTTGTACAAGTTAAAGCCCTAGTTTTGGTGGTTGTTCTTTGTTGAATTTGTTTTCGAACTAAAAAATGACAATTGAACAAGGTCATGCGCGTGTATAGGGTCAAGCCCGTATCTAACCTTATGCGAATTATACAATTGTGGTGAACATGTTCTGCCCTAATAAGGGTGATTAAACTTATTTTTCTAAAGGTTGAAACTTTCAACATGATTTTTTTTTTTTTTTTTTTGGGAATGGTTTTCTTAAACTTGAATGTATGATTTGGACCTCAATTTCTAAATTGATTGTGACTTGAAATACCTCTATTGTGAGAAGATGACTTGAGAAGTGAATTCAGTTATAAGCTATGTTTGATGATTCAGTTGATATTCCGTGAGATGTATTGGTTTTTGTTTGGGCCTGTATGGGCAAGCTGTGCTAGTCCATAGGAAGATTAGTTGTTATGGATCCTAACTTATTGCTTTTGAGCATTGTTGTTTCAGTCGAGAGTATGATTGACCTCCGAGGCGTGTAGCCCGATGCATCTATTGTTGTGCTAGTCCACAGGACGATTAGCAACTGTGGGATAATAGCACCGGTGTATCAAATGATTGTTCGCCCATGAGTTGGCATGTATTGATTCTTTGGTTATCCATAGGTTGGCTTGTGATGTTTTCAGATTCGTCGGTGAAAGATGTGATGTGGTAAACGTAAATGAGAAAAGTGTGATGTATTTTTGTTATTGGTTTATCACTGATGACTTTCACTAAGTTTGATGCCATCCTCTGTCTCTGAACTTTTAAATTGTTTCATGGATAATGCTTAACTGATTTTACTATCTTATTTTGCTATATTAACTATTTTCCCTTATACACCCACTGAGTATCCAGTACTCGGGCATACTATTGTTATTTTTGATGGTGTGTCAGGTAACGTTGAGGAGCAAGTTTGTGATATGTGTGCGGACTAGGAGAGCTTGCTACTTTCTGGACTATTTGGTGAGCTCACATGCTTGTTCGTGGGACACCATCCTATCTTTACCTACTTATTTCAGTTTTCAGGCCGTGTCCCGAAGTTAGACGCTGATTTATTTATCTTAGAAGCTTCATAGATAGTTGTTAGATTTTGGGTAGAGGTTGAAAGTCTCGTATGACTTATTGAGGCTTTTTGCCACGTTTTATGATTTAGTATCTATATTAGACTTCCGCAGATTTCATTAAGTTGAGCATGTTTACGTTTAACCATTTACGAACTTGTATTAAATGAATGAGAAGAGACTGTTGAAAGAAAATAGAAATTTCTTGATTTATAAAGTGCTTCTGGAGTTGTTCATAGCATTGGATGTCTGTTACGTCCAGGGCTGGGTTTGGGGCGTGACACAGATATACCCTCGTTAAAAAAGTGGTGCATATATACATCTGCTGTTGCACAAATGGTGCAAACATGTTCATGTCGTTACACAATGGTGTAAATATACCTTTTTCGCTGCCAGAATTTTTTTGAAAAATCATTTAGCTTATCTTTTAATTAAGAAAATAAATCTACCCAATTTCTGTTAGTAGACTTGTTTTTTTAAAGCCATGAGGAATTTTTTTTTTTTTCTAGTGGGTTGTCTTGTTCGTTTGAAAAAATATATGTCCTTGGCTTTAAAAAATAAGTCTACTCATTTTTTAAATGAATCAGATCCAACCCTTATTACCGCGTGACTTTAAAAAAGTAAGTCAACTAAAAAAATAGGTAGATTTATTTTTTTAATTATAGCCACGTGGCATTTTTTTATAAACAAGCTAAATGATTTTAAAAAAAAATTCTGCCAGCGAAAAGGATATATTTGCACCATTTGTGTAACAACAGTATATATTTGCACTACTTTTTTAATAAGAGGTATATCGTACTTTTAGTCGAATGAACCAAACATTTACCAGTAAAAGTAGTATTAACTAATTAAATAATCTCGTTGTTATTTAAATCTCAGTATTATAATCCCCCTATAATAAAATGATATCTAAGCTCGCTATTGTCAAGAGAATGAAATGATTGATGCAGATAATACTCATAGCACTAACATGAATGTGTTAAAATGGAGAAATGCTACCAAGATGTTATATGATATAAGAATGCCTATCAAAGTAAAACGTAAGTATTCTACGTACACAGAACAATCTAAGACATACAATGTTCTTTAGTAGTGAATGTATGACCGCTAAAGTAAACACATATCCACAACATGAGTGTTGCGGATGCTAAGATGATTTGTTGGTCGCACAAGAATAAATGAGATAAAAAATATAACACAACTTGAGGATAAAATAAGAGAAGAATGCTTGAGATGATTTAGCCATGTCATGCGTCGATCTACATATCAGTCTGTTGGTGCAGAGTTATGGTAAGTCTATGTGTTAAAAAGAGATAAGGTAGATTTAAAATCACAGGAAAGAAAGTTATCTTCAAAAAACTTTACCAAAGATGGGCACAAATCAAAAAATCCATACAGGTTATATCTACCGGTTGGTAATAAATTTTAGTCTCGTTAGTACATTGATTGTGGACCTATTACTTTTCTAGGCATGTTTGACATTGTCATTGATTTATATGCCAGAAAAATATAAAGAGCTTTTATTATTGCTCCTCTGTCCCAATTTAAGTGTGTTAGTTTGACTCGATACAAAATTTAAGGAATAAAATAAAATTTTTAAATCTTATGGTTCTAAATTAAAGATGTGTGTAATGTACTAAAATGTCCTTTGAACTTGTGGTTTTAAACTTGCCATATAAGATGTTTAAATTGTCAACTTACTAAAGTTAGAAAGATACACTCTTTTTGGGTAGAAAAATACACTCTTTTTGGGACATACCAAAAAGAAAAATAAGACACTTAAATTGGGACAGAGAGATCATTATTATTATTATTATTATTAATACTACTACTTTATTTTTATGTAATAATTAATGATATAAGTTGAGCGTAAGTACAGATACATAACTAATAAAAATTCATACAGCCAGGCCTATAATTTTGATTAACTAATTCACCAACCAAAAAGACTCTTGAGGCTAAAGTCAGTAATGGTTATTACTTACAGTGGGAAAAATGCCATATTGATTACTCCCTCCGTTTTAAAGCAAGTGTCATTTTAGGAAAAAAAAAAAAAAAGTGTCTCATAATAAGTGTCACCTTAGGAATTCAAGATAAAAATTGACAAGTATTTCCAACTATCTTTCTTAGCATTAAAGAATTAGTCATCTTTCATATTGCTCAATTCTAAAAAAAAAAAAAGACTAATAAATAGGAATAGTTTAGGAAACTTTATATTGTATATATTGATTTCTTAACGAGCGTGATTTTCACTAGGGTGATAATTATTAGGGAAAATAACGCTCTATGGCATTTTGGGTAAAGTATTTACCCGAAATGGCCATAGTTTTTTTTTCTTACATTTTTAAGCCTTCATCCCATTTTTTAAAAAAAGTTATTACCTGAGATAGCTACCCCCCCTTCCCCCCCATATCAAACTCTAAGATATTTTTTCCTTCCAAATCTCTTTCTAATGTTGGTGTTTTTTTAAGGGTAAAGTGTGTATAAAACACATACACTATGTTACACTTTTAACACTGTATAAATATTATATAACACTGTATAAACACTATATAACACTGCATAACACTGTAGATGTGTGTATAAACACCTCTTATACGTTATTATACATTTTTATATAAAGTTTATACATTGCCTACAGTAGGTGTATAAAGTTGTATATTGTTGTATAAAATTGTACATTGTTGTATAATCTTTGTGTATATACAAGCTGCGGCCATAAGTTTGTTGGGTCATAGGTTTGTAATTTAAAAATATGACTATTTAAATATAATTTTGTGTGCTAAATTGTTCATTACTAAAATTTTCCCAAATTATTTTGGAACAGAGGGAGTAGAATTTTGGCTACAAGAATGAAGTTGGCGAAGGGAAGGAGCAGCACATTAATAAATGCCCCCAAATTCAATAAAGATGAAGCATCTCAAACCATTTATTGCCCACAAAATAAGCTCAGTTTTTTTATAACATTGAAGTCCATTGTGTAATTTCCCTTTCAACTTTACTGACACGTTAATAAGTACACTTCTAAATCGAGAAAACCTGTCATGATCAACAGTCACTCCTATAGGTGTCCTCTTTGGTGTGTGAAATATTTTACAATTTTTTTTTGAAATCTTGTTTGTTTAAGGGTGTGTTCAATACGGCGGAAAATATTTTTCAATTTTTTCATGTTTATTTGGTCAAAAATTTTGGAAGACTTTTTCTTTAGGAAAACAAGTTCCTCAAAAATAGAGAAAATGACTTCCCTAATAAAAGTAGGGAAAACAAGTCCACAAGTGCATTCCACCAACCACCCAACCCACCCCCAACCACCAAACCCCAACCACTCCAACCCCCAATCCCCCCCCCACCCCCACCCCCACAAAGAAATTAATTTTGTTTTGAAAAAAAAAGTTTTGATTTTTTTTTTTTTGGTTATTTGCATCACCCACCCCCAACCACTCTCGCAACCATGCACCACTCCCCCACGCCCTACCCCCACCCCCCCCCCCGCCCCCCCCCCCCAAAAAAAAATTCTTGGTTTATTGTTTTCACCTCACCCAACCGCACGACCACCCCCCCCCTCCCGACACTCCACCACCCCCTCCAAAAATATTAATTTTTTGTAAAGTTTTAAAAAAAATTCTTTTTTTGATTCTCTACACTCACCCCCCGCACGCACACCTATCCCCTCCCGAATTTTCTACTTCCTATTTAGTTTTACCTTTATTAAAAAATTATAAAAATTGAAAGTTTGCGTGATTATTGGAGGAGGTGGTGGGGTCGTGAGGGTGGGTGGTGTAAAAATCCGAAAAAAGTAACTTTTAAAACTTTTTTTAAGAATTTTTTTTGGGGGAGAGGGTGCGGGTGGGGGGAAGGGATGTGGTGGTTTAGAAAATCCAAAAAAAAAAAAAATTGGGGGGTGGGGGGTTGTCGGGGTTGGTGTGGTATGGGGCCACGCGGGAGGGGTGGGGATGTGGTGGTTTAGAAAATCCAGAAAAAAAAAATTAAAAACTTCAAAAAAAAAAAATTGGGGTTGGGTTGGTGTGGTATGGGGCCACGGGGGGGGGGGGGGGGGGGGGGGGGGGGGGGGGATGTGGTGATTTAGATAATCCAAAAAAAAATTTAAAAACTTCAAAAAAAAAAAAAAATGGGGGCGGGGGTTTGGTGTGGTATGGGGTTGGGGTGGAGTTGTGGGGTTTGGGTGGGTATTTTCCTGAAAATATTTTCTATCAACCAAACGGACATGAGAAAATAAGCAAGAAATTCACTTCTTTTCCGTTACCCAAACGAACATGGGAAAATTAGTAGAAATTCACTTATTTTCCAAGAATACATTTTCTAGGAAAATATTTTCCTCCATACCGAACACACCCTAAGTGATACGATCTGGATTATATGGAAGCGGAATATATGGAAATAATGGATTAATAAAATTAATAAAATAAATATAGGAATTGAATAACATAAAGAATCCCGAACTCCATATAAATAATAACTGTTAAGAGTCAAGTTTGAAAGTAATTTCAAACTTCAATCCGAACACAGAATGTTCCGATATTCTCATAATTGTATTTATCAATCTCAAAATATGCAAAATTACGCAAGAAAAAAAAAGTGTCTTAAGTATTTATATTGCTGCCCAACAGCCCAAGATATATATATATATATATATATATATATATATATATATATATATATATATATATAGCCCTTAAGAGCTCTTTTTGTGCCCTTCGGAGATCAGTACGTCTCACTGAGCTTGAAGGATTGGTCCAACATACCGCGCTAGCTAGTCTATTGTATAGCGCATTGCATTGCGACTTTGATAGATTGATAAAGTTACGTCTAAAATGGTCCAAGTGACGAACCACTTGAACTATGAAAACTAGACTTCAGCTCTACATAGGGGCGGATCTAAGATATATAGAGTGGGGTATTCGGAAATTAGTAATTTTTGTTCAGCTCCTGTATTTATATTGAGAATGCATTATATATAAGTAAATTCTTGTTGAGAACCCAGTGTCAAAAAGGGGGTTGTTTGTTCTATGGAAAAGTTGGAATCTACTAAAGCTTTGCTGCCCTTCTTGTCGAGACTTCAATTCTCCTTGGGCACCGTAACACTTTTGCTTCCACTTTGGCTCTACAATATTGATTCAGAAAGCATGATCAACATTCCACATAGATTGAGATCCGTACTTTGCTGAAATGAGTTGATGTTTCCCCTATATATAATAACATGTGGTATAAGCTCAACTAATCAAAAGTAATAGTTTTTGTGCCAACAACAAAAAACAACAACATACCTATTGTAAGTAATCCCACAAGTGGATCTGAGGAGGATAGTGTCTACACAACCTTATCTATTTTGTGAAGGTAGAGAGATTGTTTCCGATAGACCCTCGATTCAAGTAAAACATATTAAAAACACGTATATAAAGTAAATACAGTATGTAGAAGCGAGGCTAAAAACAATTAGTGAAGAAGAGAAAAAAGAATTGCTGAACACTGCCTCGCTTGGAACTTCAAAAGAACTATGTATAACTATCTAATATACCATAAAAACGTTTGTCAAAAAAAAAAAATTAAAATGTTTTTCCTAAAAAAACATTCAAAGGTTTTGGATAGTGTGTGGTCATCACATCGGGGTAAATACTTATCCGTACCGAATATTGATGCTAAATCAATTCAATTTGTTATGTTAAGTGATTAATGAAATAATAATATATACTCTTTCCGGTTCAAAAAGAGTGTTCATTTAGTCATTTGCACACCCTAAGAGTGTTCATTTAGCCATTGGCACAACCTTTAAGAAAATACTAACTTCAAGGCAAAAGTAGGCAATTTGACTCCATTACTCCTAATTAAATAGGTATTGAGATTTACTCACTTAACACTTAATAAGGACAAAACTAGAAAAATAAGGTTAATTTTTCATTAACCTTATTTTTGAACCAAAAAATAGATGTTAAGTGACCACTTTTTTTTGAACCAGAGAAAATATTTACTACCATGGTAATTAGATAAGAAAAGTAAATATACCAACATTGTCATACATCTAGATATTGATTTGATGTAAACATATGGACACGTGGTCAATTTTCTCGTCAACTTCCATGTATGCTGGTCGCAAACGTGATCATAACTGGTTACTTATCCCAAACATAAATTGATTGATTAGTGATAGATATAGAATTGTTAGAAAAACTCTGATCATATATTTTTGTAACTGCTAGCTGTATTCACACTTCCTTCGTTTCCGCCCTCAGTTCCTTATTCATTTTGCAATAAATTGGTCGGGAAAAAACATTTTTTCATTTGAAATTATTGATCCTTTCTAAAATCTTCGCAAATGTAATACAAATTATCTCTTCAAATTTAATACATGCGGACCGAAATGGGTGGTCTAGATCCTTTGTCATTAATTACATTCAGATAGTGGCAATTGAGTGAGGAAACATTATAAACGTAGATTAGACTGATTTATAATTTGAGCATAGTAATATTTTTGAAAAATAAGGGCGCTACTTTTCAATAAGGTAAAATGTAATCATTCTTCAAATATTGTAGATAATATTAACAGACCTGAATAAATAAAAATCTTCTCTTTTTAACAAAATAGCAACGTAATTCACACAATTTACTGTGGTATTAAAATAAATAAAAGTTATTGTTCGAGTCTTATAAGTTATAACCATCATTAAAAAAAAATCCTGTTATAACAATGATGAATTATGATAACTTATGTTTCGATGATTTGACAAACCTAATTTGAGCTGTACAATGTGTTATAATGCGTGAAAATAACAAGTCTCATTGGAGGGACCAGATGGGCTCATGTACTCTCACTCATGACACTTTGCGGTGTGGTTAATCTTATTGGAGGAACCAGATGCGTTCAGGTTCACCTAATAGGGTTGAAGAGATATAATACCTTGTGTTGTGATGATATGACGAATCTCATTCAAGGAACCAGATGTGATAAGATTCACCTGATGTCTTGGTTAATCTTACAGTACATCACTTACTGATAGGATGACATACTCTTCTGAAGAACTAGATGCAATCTTTCATACCACACAAGTTGCAGAACATGAGAATGCAGGGACTAGATGAGGAGCTGAATAGGGAATAGATACGCTTTCAGAGGGACCAGATGGGATTAGGTCCCCTAGCCGTTGCTCGGTCAACTCTACAACTGTAAAAAGCTGCTAACACTATACCTACAGGACATGCAGCAACACAGCTGTAGCATGCTAGAGAACAATGCAATGTCCTTTTCTTCTCAACACTTATCTCTTATATATAACCAACATGAGGCAAGAGAAACCCTAACATTTTGCAAATAAAAAAATATCATATTTCTCAAAGTGCAAGCAGCCGCCTCTCAAGGTGCTCTCAAGAACAAAGCTCCAACAAACTAAAGGACATATTCCTTACCACTGAATATAACTTGAGTTCTTAGGTTTGTTGGGTCTTTGTTTTGTGTTCTTAACTTGTATTCCTACACGACTTTCAAGAAGTGTAATAGTAGGACAAAATTTAGAACCAATTGGAGTTTGTGTACTTGGCTAGAGTTAGTCAAGCTTTGCTTGTGTTCTTGGCTAGAGTTAGTCGAGTTTTGCTCTTTGCAATAGAGTTATTGTAAAGGTCTTACAATAGAGTTGTTGTAAGTGGTGAGGGATTAAAAGTTTAATTCCTAGGTTGCAATAGGTTGTAATATGAAGTTGCTCAGTTTAGTGAAGTTCGAAATCCGACTGGTATAAGTTGTGATTTTTAATCCCTTGAGCAAGGAGTTTTTCACATAAATATCTTGTGTTATTTACCTTCTGTCTTTACTTAAGGGAGCAAATAGAGAACTTGATTCTCTACACTGTTTGGTGGACTCGTATATTTATCAATTGGTATCAGAGCGGGTTCTTTCTAAAAGGCTAACACCTGGAAAGGATTCTTCTCATGGATAGTTCACCTAACCTATAAAAAGGACAATCTATCACAAGAAAATCGATATTCGATGGAAAATACTATGAATGGTTGAAGGAAACAATGCATGATTTTATCATGGCTAAGGATCCTGAGTTGTGGGACATCATTTGCGATGGTCCTCATGGTTCTATGAAGATTTATGAGGCTGGGACTACGACAGATCCAAAAACAAGGAAGAAACAGAGTGTTGCTGACAGAAAAGCCGTGAAAAAGGAATTCAAAGCCAAGAAAATCCTTATTTGTGGTATTAGATCAGAAGAATACATGTGCATCTCATCTTGTGAAACTGCAAAAGAGGTCTGGTAAGCTCTTCAGACTGCCTATGAGGGAACCAGTCAAATAAAGCAGTCCAAGATTGATATGCTAACCACAGAGCATAAATCTCTCAGGATGAAGGATAGTGAGTCCATTCAAGATCTGGAGGACCTCACTCAAAGATTTTAAAAAGGGGTTCAGAAATATCGTGGTTCTCAGAAAGAAAGCTCCGGCAAAAACCTCAAAGGATATCACTGTTGTCACAAGTGTGGAAAGGCTGGGCACTTCATCAAAGAATGCCCTCTCCAAAAGGAGGACTATTACAAGAAAATCTTAGACAAAACAGTAAAAAAGAATCAGGTTCATGTAAAAGGGAACCAGGTTCATAATAAAAAATTTAAAAGAAACAATACAACTGATAACCTTGAGAAGCAAAATCAAGCTATCTGGGAAAACTCTTCTAGTAAATCTGAATATGGAGATGACCAAGGTGATGCATCAACGATAGCCGCTAAATATGAACCTTTCAAACATGAGTCAATCTGTACACTCATGGTAAAATATGATACTGATGATGATAGAGAACAAGATGAAGTAAGTTTTCTTGATGTTCAAAAAAACTTGAAACTTTACTTTCACAAAAAATTGATGTCATTAGCAACTGTGCTAATTGATGCATATCACTACCTTATTAAAGAAAAGAAAGCGTTCATTGAAGAATTTAATGAAATGGAGTAAGAAAAATATGACTTGGTAGATACTAATGAAGATTTGAAAAGGGTAAAAACTGATCTGGATTAGTCACTTCAATGGACCTAGTCCTCAAGGGTAGTCAACTCCATGTATAAGAGCGACATAGGAGGAAGGGAAGGAATTGGATTTAAAAAGGATAAATCTCCTTACATTCCCCATAGCAAATATGTCACCACTTTTGAAAAGTGGCTTTGTACTCACTGTGGTCAAACCGGCCATTATGAAGACGCATGCAAGCCAAATTTCAAGCTCTTCAGAAAATTAAGAGGTTTATTGAAAGGAAATCAAGAGTTGAGGGACCTGGTCCTTACAAAAGAAAAATGGACTTGCCTGAATGGGCAAAAAGAAGTTTGATTTATCTGTTTCTTCACTCCAAAGGACCAAACTAGTTTGGGTTCCTAAAACTAGCCAGTAATCCAGTTGACAGACTTGAGTGAGGGGAGGTAGCCAAAATAATACATGAATAGTGGTACGCAGAAGCATATAACTGGAAGAATGAATGATTTCTCCTCACTCAACGCCTACCAAAGAGAGAGGATGTCGTCTGTAAATGAAAAGAATGGATGCATTCTTGGCACTAGCAAAACTGATAAGACATTCTCCTTGCAACTGAGAACATGTACTATGTGTTTTGATGAGAAGCACAACCTGTGAAGTGATCCTCATGTCTGTGGATTCTGGCGTATTCTCGTGTCCTCAGTAATGGTGCAAATTGAGGCACAGACAGATAGGACACGTAAGTCTTTATCCTTAACTGAAAGTAAGATCATAGAAAACCTGTTTCTTGGACTGTCAAACATCAAGTTCTCAGATCACAAAGTGTGTATTGTTTGCATATAAAGAAAGGATGTGTTTGATCATTAACAACTTGGAAGATAAAGACGCACAGGATGATTAAGATGGTAAAGAATCTAGATTTCCTATCACTCCTCATAAAGTTGAATATATAAGTGGTTGGTCTTTGTATCAGATGTTCAAAAGTCTGGGAGAACCAAATGTGGAACCTAGTTGCTATAGTCAAAAGTTATTGGATTCAGAAATAGCAAGTATATTGTACTGAAGCAAGGGTTGAGATGTGTAAAGCTTGGGTAAGCAAGGGATCAGGGTCCTTGCAAAATCCAAAATGTTTTGGCTACGATTGGAGAACAGAATATGCTTAAAAAAGGACTTTAATTGACATCTAACTCAGTTCTCTCTTTGTTACAGGTATACACGCATGGCGTTTTTCAAAAACGAACACGGCTAAGTGATATTGCATAATTCAGAGACTATATTCCTCTTCAAAAATAAGATCAAGGTGTCACACCCCAATCTTGATCAGGGTGTGATGGGCACCCGACCCCGTAACCGGAGCCGAGCGAACCCGCTGACTCTTACTACGTACTCAATTTTTTTTTTTCAAAACCTCTAAGACAAGTAAGCATAAATAGATTATTGAAATATCCTTTTGTTATTCTTAAATCAATAAGACATGTAACTGTATATAACTCGTATCATAATACAAACTGACTCCCGAAACCCATGACTCTGTCTGCAAAGTCTCTATCTGTACTCGAAAATCACAGCACATGTACGGCGACTCGGCGACACTCCGGAGAACAAGTGGAGCTTGCCAACCTCGGCTGAAGCATCTTACGTACCCGGCTGCTATCCATACGGGAGTACGCGCGGCATGAACGCGCGCCCCCGAAGAATAGGGGTCGATACGAGCATTGTGCGAGTATGTAAGACATGAATAGTAACATGATAAAGGCATATGCGGTATGAATAATAACGGTACAAACATATGGAGCTTATACGGGTTGGATATAACTTTGTGCGAGTGAGTGCCCTTTCGGGCGGATGCCATACATGCTTAGTTTCTTTCCGTAAAAACGGTACTTCTTGTTCACATACACAGAGAACAGAACATTTCGGAGAACGGTGTCCTTTACTTGCATTCACAGACGCCGAATACATCGGCTCTCCCACCCCCCATCCCCAACAGTGTCCCAACATATTATACATATGACATATACA
Organism: Lycium ferocissimum; assembly: GCF_029784015.1. NCBI lineage: Eukaryota > Viridiplantae > Streptophyta > Magnoliopsida > Solanales > Solanaceae > Lycium > Lycium ferocissimum. The sequence continues at coordinate 63,717,465 of NC_081344.1, forward strand.
GAAAACAGAACATTTCAGAAAACGGTGTACTTTACTTGCATTCACAGACGCCGAGTACATCGGCTCTCCCACCCCCCATCCCCAACAGTGTCCCAACATATAATATATATCACATATAGAGACGCCGTTTCCGGCTCTCCCATATCCCGCGTCCGGGCATCCCGCGTCCGGGATGATAAGCCAGCTGAATCAGGTGGACACAGTTGCCCTCCCCATTCCCCATATACATATACATTCATCAATATCGTGTATCACATAAACAACATGCACATATACGTGTATCATAAGGCGAAGTTACCAATGAAAAGTGTCATTTATGAGAAAAACATCAAATAGGGTCATAAGGTATAGTTTCACCTACTTAGAACCTTTATGGCAGTCATTCTCTATGATAGAATTGCGATATCAAGAAATCGTTTAACATTTCCATATATTCATTTTTATAGCAGAACATATCGTCAGCATATCTATCGTAGGCATTTTCTTATTTTCGACTCCGTCGTTATTACGGTCATCGTAGACATTTTTTTTTCTTTTACATTAGGATAGTCTTTGAACCTACCGTTTAATAATCGGGACGAGGATCGAAAGTTTCCTTAGGATTCTATTCCAAAACAAGTCAAACGAAGCGATAGAGAAAATCCGGGAACAATGGGCCCACCTCGGGCCAAATAAGATAGCGTACATAATTTACATATGTTACGTGTCATGACGTTACTTATGAGGATCTTAAAGTATTCGGGTCCTCTTTATGCAAGTTCTAGGGACTTGGAAAGGTTTTCCAACATTTTACACATGTTCTAGTTCAATTCCTTTGAATGAAAAAGGGAAACTTTAGGTGCGGATTCCGGAGAGTAGGGTTGTCCCGAGGCTCGTATCCGACTTAGTACGTCTAAGACATGCCATAGAAAGAAGGGTGAAGTCTTACATACCTCTTTCCGCTCCTTTTGCTACTTCAAATCCAAGCTGCAAATTCGCCAAAATCCACAATTTGGTCCTGTTTACCAAATGTTGATTAGTGCATTTTAACTCGGATTCTTGAATGAAGATTGGCTACCGAAATTTCGGCAGCATTTCCCCTGTAAATGTACCATGCCACCAAGTCTATCTTGGTCGATTTCAATCAACAACAATCCGAGAATTCAACCCGGCCAAACTATCAATAATACCAATAATCTTGCCAACAACATTCCATTTATTTCGATTCAACTCCATTCCATTCTATTCAATTCAATTCAATTCATACATCACTCCATCTCTAACCATTAAATCTTCATTATTCATCATATAATCCACAACACAACCACCAAGGTATACTAAATAAAATTAATTCACCACTTCCCATACACTACCATCTTCGGCCATCACATTGGCACATGCATGTCCATGCATTTTCATCCATTTCTATATGTTACAACAACAACTAATACACTACATAAAATTAATCCGTTCTTTCTATACCACAACACATACAAACGGCCAACACTACTCCATACGGCTATTATTCCAATATGTTATATTCATGGTTTTTCATTCATTTTTGCATTGTAGATTTCACAACACTACAATCAAACTCCCAAAATAAAATCAATTCATTGCTTCTACACCACCACTACCACATTCGGCCATACCACCAACATCACATACTTCATGAATTTCATGGATTTCTTCATTCTACAATACTCAACCACATGCACAAACATCCATAACATCAAAAGGGAATGGATTCTTACCTTTTTCTCTTATCTTCCTTCTTGGATAGGACTTGCAACTCACAAGAATATGTGGTTTCTTGCTCCAATGACTACTCCACTTTGCTAAGAACCTTTTAATTAGAAGAAAATAATTTTTTGAAGAGAATTTTCTCAAGGTTCTTGTTGAACCTTGCTATGGCCGAATGGCCTTGTTGTTGGCTCTCTCTTTTTTTTTTTTTTTTCTTTGTTCTCTCCTTGTCTTCCACTCTCTTGAACTTAAAAGATGACCACTCACCTATATATATAATTATATGATCATGTGAGGGGCACATTCCCTCTCTAGAATTTTCTTTTCTTTTTCCTCTTTCTTTTATTTTCTAGAATTTTCCTCCATTTTTTTTTTTTTGAACTTTTTCTTAAATAAAAAGATGAATTCTTTGTCATCATTTTCATCCTTTTTCTTCACATGGCCAAAATGGCCCTTCAAGAATTTTCTTGAGTCTTTGTGAAATTACCATTTTACCCCTAGCCTTCCACATTATTCCCATAATGCCACTTTGCAACTTTTCCTTTTTACCCTTAGGCTTTCTCAATATTTTCATACTAATAATGTTCATAAATAATATTCGTGGCCCACTTGCACATCAAAATAATTTTGAAAATAGTCTTGCCTTTCACTTCTCGCAATATCCGAACGCACGAAATACGGGCTATAACATCCTCCCCCCCTTTAGAACATTCGTCCTCGAATGTTCAACTGACCTTATGGGCGTCATAATACTACGGGAGGGTTCCGTTTATAACCGTTCCTTCCTTTATGCCCATTTCTTATCCTTCGCCTTGTTTTTCTCACAATCGAACTCCTTGACCCTTTTCACGAGTCCTTGTTCGATATCATGGGCCTTTTAATTTCTTTGGACCAACACATTACCCTTGTCTTTCTCGGACCATCTCTTTTACATTCTTATCGTTCATTACCACACCTTAACGGAAACTATGTTTGGATACGCGATCTTTACTTAACGATCCAACACGGTACGTAGGCTATTCCTTTATTCTCGGTCTATCCCTTAGTATACTCATTGTTATTTCGCTTCTACTTTTCTCCCAGTATTCTTGCGATACCGACATATTTTGTACTCTGATCCCCGACTAATAGATTTCCTTTTCTGGTACTTGATAGTGTTGCGATTCCTTTTTAGGTCCAACGTAATATGGTCTCCCCCCCTTTTTGGGGGCTCCTTACACGCTAACCGTCTTCGAGTACCTCTCTTCAACACTTTGTTCTCTTTGTTTTCTACTAACACACTCTCTTTCCTTCCCAACTATCGCCACATTAGACCTTCCAGCCTCGATCCATAACAAAATAATGACGACTTTCCTCGTAGCACTTATACCGTCCACTTTTGTCACTTGGGCTTCGATTCCCTCACTTGACTAACGCCTTCCTTACCATAGCGCCGGTTCTTTTGGGACCCCCATATCTATCAATATAATCATATGTAAAATGTTCTACACGTTCATGTATATATATATACATTATTCACTAACCCACAAAATACTTTCAAACATTGTTCAAGCCTATCCGACTTTCCGGAACTGTGACGCATTTCCTGTCTCTTCTCCAGTCTAGCCTACCTCATTTTATGTGACCTCGTATAACTTCTAACAATTCCGTACACTTTGATTTCCCTTAGGTCACTCTTAGCTTCTCATTTGTCCCTTATACCTCAATTTGTAGAACTTTTAGTTTACTTCGGGGTCACCCATCTGAAATTGCTCCCACCGAGCACGCTTAACTTCGATACTTTGGTGGGATTCGATGCCTTAATGCGATATTTTCGCGTACGCTTCTTCGTATGCCCTTTGTTACCGATCTAGAACGATCGAAGCTTTACGACTTCCGAGACATTTTCGTATTACGTCCTTTCTTTTATAATATTTGTTTTGCCCTTTTCATTTCCCGATGTTCGCCTTCCGCTTGCGTGTATGGCCACCTCCCGTCACGGATTTCCGGACCCTCAAGGGTAGCGATCACACCTTCATCGCCACGCCAAACTCACAACCTTTAGGAACAACACGTCTCATGCTTTACTTATTCGCGTATTCTCTCTCTCCGCTTCTTCCGTCATACGGGAGGCTTATATAAGGAATTTCTTCTTCCTATGACTTGGCTCTATCGCACGATCTAAGACGAGAAGAAGGTCAACCATTCCTAGATGCCCCGCGACCTCCTGTCTATAGATGTGGCCGGCTTCACACCCATAAACGGGACTCTACCGGACACGACTTTGCGTACATCCCCTTGGACCGACTCGCTCGATACCACTTTGTCACACCCCAATCTTGATCGGGGTGTGATGGGCGCCGACCGTAGCCGGAGCCGAGCGAACCCGGCCGTCTCTTACTACGTACTAAATTTTTTTTTTTTTTTTCAAAACCTCTAAGACAAGTAAGCATAAATAGATTATTGAAATATCCTTTTGTTATTCTTAAATCAATAAGACATGTTGTATATAACTCGTATCATAATACAAGCGACTCCGAAACCCATGACTACGTACGCAAAGTCTCTATCGTACTCGAAAATCCGGCACATGTACGCCGACTCGGCGACACTCCGAACAAGTGGAGCTTGCCAACCTCGGCCGGAAGCATCTTGTGCATGGGCTAGCTATCCATGCGGGAGTACAACGCGGCATGAACGCAGCCCCCGAAGAATAGGGGTCAGTACGAGCATTGTACTGAGTATGTAAGACATGAATAGTAACATGATAAAGGCATATGCAGTATGAATAATAACGGTACAAACATATGGAGCTTATCTGGGTTGGATATAACCTGTATGAGTGAGTGCCCTTCAGGCGGATGCCATACATGCTTAGTTTCTTTCCAGAAAACGGTACTTCTTGTTCACATACACGGAGAACAGAACATTTCGGAGAACGGTGTCCTTTACTTGCATTCACAGACGCCGAATACATCGTCTCTCCCACCCCATCCCCAACGGTGTCCCAACATATTATACATATGACATATACGAACGAACATTTCAGAAAACGGTGTACTTTACTTGCATTCACAGACGCCGAGTACATCGGCTCTCCCACCCCCGTCCCCAACAGTGTCCCAACATATAATATATATCACGTATACGACGCGTTTCCGGCTCTCCCATATCCCGCGTCCGGCATCCCGCGTCGGGATGATAAGCCATTTGAATCGGTGGACACGGTTGCCCTCCCCATTCCCCATATACATATACATTCATCAATATCGTGTATCACATAAACAACATGCACGTATACGTGTATCATAAGGCGAAGTTACCAATGAAAAGTGTCATTTATGAGAAAAACATCAAATAGGGTCATAAGGTATAGTTTCACCTACTTAGAACCTTTATGGCAGTCATTCTCTATGATAGAATTGCGATATCAAGAAATCGTTTAACATTTCCATATATTCATTTTTATAGCGAACATATCGTCGCATATCTATCGTAGGCATTTTCTTATTTTTCGACTCCGTCGTTATTACGGTCATCGTAGACATTTTTTTTTTCTTTTACATTAGGATAGTCTTGAACCTACCGTTTAATAATCGGGACGAGGATCGAAAGTTTCCTTAGGATTCTATTCCAAAACAAGTCAAACGAAGCGATAGAGAAAATCCGGGAACAATGGGCCCACCTCGGGCCAAATAAGATAGCGTACATAATTTACATATGTTACGTGTCATGACGTTACTTATGAGGATCTTAAAGTATTCGGGTCCTCTTTATGCAAGTTCTAGGGACTTGGAAAGGTTTTCCAACATTTTACACATGTTCTAGTTCAATTCCCCGAATGAAAAAGGGAAACTTTAGGTGCGGATTCCGGAGAGTAGGGTTGTCCCCGAGGCTCGTATCCGACTTAGTACGTCTAAGACATGCCATAGAAAGAAGGGTGAAGTCTTACATACCTCTTTCCGCTCCTTTTGCTACTTCAAATCCAAGTACGCAAATTCGCCAAAATCCACAATTTGGTCCTGTTTACCAAATGTTGATTAGTGCATTTTAACTCGGATTCTTGAATGAAGATTGGCTACCGAAATTTCGGCAGCATTTCCCCTGTAAATGTACCATGCCACCAAGTCTATCTTGGTCGATTTCAATCAACAACAATCCCGAGAATTCAACCCGGCCAAACTATCAATAATACCAATAATCTTGCCAACAACATTCCATTTATTTCCGATTCAACTCCATTCCATTCTATTCAATTCAATTCCATTCATACATCACTCCATCTCTAACCATTAAATCTTCATTATTCATCATATAATCCACAACACAACCACCAAGGTATACTAAATAAAATTAATTCACCACTTCCACATACACTACCATCTTCGGCCATCACATTGGCACGTGCATGTCCATGCATTTTCATCCATTTCTATATGTTACAACAACAACTAATACACTACATAAAATTAATCCGTTCTTTCTATACCACAACACATACAAACGGCCAACACTACTCCATACGGCTATTATTCCAATATGTTATATTCATGGTTTTTCATTCATTTTTGCATTGTAGATTTCAACACTACAATCAAACTACCAAAATAAAATCAATTCATTGCTTCTACACCACCACTACCACATTCGGCCATACCACCAACATCACATACTTCATGAATTTCATGGATTTCTTCATTCTACAATACTCAACCACATGCACAAACATCCATAACATCAAAAGGGAATGGATTCTTACCTTTTTCTCTTATCTTCCTTCTTGGATAGGACTTGCAACTCACAAGAATATGTGGTTTCTTGCTCCAATGACTACTCCACTTTGCTAAGAACCTTTTAATTAGAAGAAAATAATTTTTTGAAGAGAATTTTCTCAAGGTTCTTGTTGAACCTTGCTATGGCCGAATGGCCTTGTTGTTGGCTCTCTCTTTTTTTTTTTTTTTTTCTTTGTTCTCTCCTTGTCTTCCACTCTCTTGAACTTAAAAGATGACCACTCACCTATATATATAATTATATGATCATGTGAGGGGCACATGCCCTCTCTAGAATTTTCTTTTCTTTTTCCTCTTTCTTTTATTTTCTAGAATTTTCCTCCATTTTTTTTTTTGAACTTTTTCTTAAATAAAAAGATGAATTCTTTGTCATCATTTTCATCCTTTTTCTTCACATGGCCAAAATGGCCCTTCAAGAATTTTCTTGAGTCTTTGTGAAATTACCATTTTACCCCTAGCCTTCCACATTATTCCCATAATGCCACTTTGCAACTTTTCCCTTTTTACCCTTAGGCTTTCTCAATATTTTCATACTAATAATGTTCATAAATAATATTCGTGGCCCACTTGCACATCAAAATAATTTTGAAAATAGTCTTGCCTTTCACTTCTCGCAATATCCGAACGCACGAAATACGGGCTATAACACAAGGAACCTGGTTCCTTGATTTAGGTTAGTACCTTTAGCTATACCTTATGTTTTAAAAACTGCTAGAGTGCCATATCATTATTGACATTCCCGCCCAATCTTGAAAATCATTAATGTGAAATCCCCTTATAGTAAGATCTTCTTTTCCACGTGTCACACTGCTCAATTCACAAGTAACACCCTTTCACTTTTCAAACCCATTCATTTCTTTCTCAAGGCAGAAACCTTTGACATTCTTGCTCCCTTTGTAGATCTCGAGTATCAAAGCCTTACCTCCGATCTCCTCCTTGCTAAATTCTGGCATGTCTGAGATCAAATAATCAACACTCAATCTATCTAGCCCAAATCCCTATGATTCTCCTTAAAAAATGCCAACCCCTTCTGAAATAATTCCTATAATATCACCTGTTGACACCTAATTTTGGCTCAACGTGCTTAAAATTAACGTTTTGGGGGGCCCTGATTCGTTAAAGAGCGCGAAATACATTTTTTACACATTTTTACATTTTTCGATGATTTATAGATAATTGTCCTCATTTTAGGAGTTTTATCAATTTATTGTCATTTTTCAAGAATCATTATTTTTGCACATGTACGCGAATACTACCATTTTTTGTGTAATTAATAATTGTTTCTTAATTTTATAAAGATACATTTTTATATATTATACATTAATATTTATATTTTATACTTACATTATTATTTAACTATATTTTAGTACAGTCCGTTGGTGCAGAGAAAATCGGAGGAACTAATTTTAAACACAGATAAAATTTAGCACATGGTTTTGAGAAGCCATGGTTTTGTGAAGCCCATGGTCTTGTGAAGTCCATGGTTTTGGCACATGGGTTTGGCTAAAAAGTGGTTTACCTTTGCCTATATAAAGGAGGACTTCCCCTCTCATTTTTCTGATCACTTGCACACTACCTCACATACATTTTTCTTCTCTCTACACTCTCTAGATTTTCTTTCTATAGAAAGACTAGCACTTTCTTCCTCTTTCTATATTTCTTTTTAGTTGTCATTATATTTCATTCATACATTGCTTCTTTACTTATCCATATATATTGTCTTTACATTTATTTACTTGCATTGTCTTTATATTTTTTTATCTATATTATTTTTACATTTATTTATATACATTGTGTCTTTAAATTTCCTCATATATTGTTTCTATATTTTTGTATTCCCTATACATTTTTCTTTACATTTTACATACATTTTTCTTATACTCTCCACACTTTTCCTTTATATTATCTTACATCTATCTATTCTTTTATATATTTTTTATACACATACGTTATATACATATACATGTACATATTTACATTACTTAACTACTAAGAAAAGAAGGGAGAAACTTTTTATTAAAAGGAAGGGATAAGGCACTGTTACCCCCCTGTACTATACCCAAAATTGCTACGACACACCTTACCTTTTTTTGAGCCCTATTACCCCCCTAAACTTATTTAAAATGGAATAATTACCCCCACTAAACGATGTGGCAAGGAGAGTGTGTTTCACTCTCTTTGAGAGAGTGAGAAACATAAAAAAGGGAAAACTTAATTTTTTTTTCTTAAAATACGCATTTTCTTAAAATTTGAAAATAAATCTAGTCTTCCACATTTAGTTTTAAAAAACGGGTTTTCCACATGTTAAGAAAATAATTAATTTTTTCAAAATTTTATAAAAATTCAGTTTTTTTCACATTTTGGCAAGAAAAACACTTTTCCGGATTTTATTTGAAAAATAAAAGTGTACTAAGAAAATGAAATCATGAAAATCAAGATTTTTAAAGACATTTTAAAAAAATAATCAAGTTTTCCATATTTTTAACAAATCCATTTTTCCATATTTAAAAAAAAATAATCATTTTTCAGTTTTTTTTTCTTTTTCAAAAACGGGTTTTAAAAAAAAAACAAACAAATTTTCAATTTTTTTTTAAAAAAGGGTTTTAAAAATCATTTTTTTAAAATAAAATTCAATTTTTTAATCCATGTTTTTAGTTTTTTTTTTTTTTAAAATGGGTTTAAAAAAAATCAAATTTTCAAATTAAAAAAAAACGGTTTTAAAACTCATTTTTTTTAATGAAAATTTAATTTTTTATTTTTATTTTTAAAAAAATTAACACGTAAGCTGAAAAAATTAAAAAAAAAGAAGAAAATAAATAAATACACATGTGGCAAGGAGAGTGTATGTCACTCTCCCATATGAGAGTGGACATCGGCGTTTGGGGGTAATTATTCCGTTTTAAATAAGTTTGGGGGGGTAATAGGACCCTAGGAAAGGTAAGGTGTGTCGTAGCAATTTTGGGTATAGTACAGGGGGGTAACAATGCCTTATCCCTTGCACTTATTGTCTCTACATTTTTTATGCATTATCTTTATATCTTGCTATATTGTCTCTACAACTTTATTTATTTTCAATACATGTATACATTGTCAAGTATTTTCTTTACACTTTTTTCAATACCATCACACTACATGCCTATTTTTTTCTATATATTTTGCTATTTACATTTACTCTACATTGGCTATACATCATATTTATATTTACCTATATTTTCTTTTTTATTCTTGTGTTCTTTTTACATACATCATCCACCTATACATTTGTTACATTACATACACTACACTAATCTTAGGGTCAAATCAAGTTTCATCATTCTTTTGTCAAATCATGTTTTCAAAAACTTTATGTCAAATCATTTTTTCAATAACTTTTTGTCAAACTACTTTTTCAAGGACTTTGGTCACATTACTTTTTCAAAGAATCTTTATCAAATCACTTTTAAAGACTTTATGTCACATACCTTACTTTTTGACTTTTTTAAATTATTTTAACTAATACTTTTTCTTTCATCTTGCAATTTATTACAAATGCTACACTTTTGGCCGATGAAGAAATTTTCGTCGATTTCCAAGGCCTCCCATGTACAAAAGACGGGTTTTTTATGTTAAGTTTATTTATTATTTCTTTAATTCATTTGATAGTTATTTAATCTCTTACTAACATTTTTACCAAGTGCTTATACAGGTATGGGGAAATACATCTCAAAGACGATACTCGGAAGGCAAACCGAATCACTGTTTGTATTTACTTTCCGCGTTCTTTAAACTTGTACATAACATAAACTCATACTATAGTGGAAATATTATTTTGAATGTCCGGTGGAGATATTTATTTACTTGTCATCTTGCATGCTTAATTTAAAGCTTGTCGTTCGCTTTAGGCAAGAATTAGGCCGTCAATACTTTCATAAATAGATTAAATTGACTTGGTATAAATACTTTGTTAATTAATTCACATTTTTGGCGTTTAGGCAAAGATAATAGTTCATCCTTTATTTTTTATACAATTTTAATACACATTTTCCACACACTTTTAATACACATTTTTTACAACATATATTTTACATTCTTTCGTACACACTAATATACCTTTTATTCAAGTTAAATCTACATTATTGACGCTAGGTACTTATTAGGCTATCCATTTACAATCTTTTATTCTTTAAAGACATTATGTCTTTTCACTCATTTTTATACATAATTTCTTATATTTATTTTTTACCAATACTTTTTTTTTACAATTCGTTTGTTCCCTATTCTTTTGGTGGGATATTCATTAAACAAATACTCTTTTACGAAACGGTAGAAATAAGTCAAATCGACTTCACTTTTTTCTGAATTCCTTTATTATATAAGCTTTTTACACCAATGAATACTCTGGGATTCCTTTTACATTCTTTATTCACTGATATACCTAGTTATACAATTCTTCATATATTTCATGTTTGATATACACCTTTATAATTGAAATACATTTTCTATATGCTTAATTTACATACATTTTTTATACATAGACACACAGTCTTTATTATATTTGATATACCTATTTTACATACTCTTATATCTTTTATACATTCTTTATACTAACGGATATACATTCTTTGTACTAACAGATATACTTTTATACTTACGAGGTACACTCTCTTTATACTCTTTTATATATTCTTTTTTACTATACATTCTTTATGAATACTTGATACTTGATATAAATATATTTTTATACATTGTATATACTTAGTATATCATCACCTAGTGTAGCTTTTCATGAGGTCACAATATTTTGAAAACAGGTAATAATAATGACAAACAGATAGATAATCCCCCTCTAGTGTTCAGTTAAACTAAGTTTAAGGACTGTCTTCGGACATGCTCTGAAGGATGCTTAATACCTTCCCCTCAGGGTAAATAAAACCCTTATCTAGAATCTCATAAGTTTCGTGGACTAAAATGGAGCAGACACACAAATATATGTAGGTTTCCTGATTTTTCCTAAAAAATAAGGTGGCGACTCTAACCCTTTTAAACCAGTTAGAAGAACTGCGAAGTTGCAAACTATCTTGGACCTGTTCAAAATAGGGCGTAACATTACCCTCTAAGTCTCCATCCTTCCCCAACCCAAACTCTCTCTTATTACCTGCCAGTTGTGGTCCTGCACGTCAACGAAAGAATCAATCACTAAAACGATTCGTACCTGAACCTCAGTCCTAAAATATTAAAGAAACCCCCGTTTTAGAAGATGATAGTCAAATTGTGTTGGTGTCAAAATCTTCCGACAAAGAAATTAATCTTAAAGCTAAGAAAAGAGATGTTGAAGCCCCAAGTCAGTACTTAGACTGTGGAGTAGATGATGTGATTGACGTGGGTAATAAGGCCATTGGACCAAGTGATTCCGATGTTAGAACAAAGAATCTTGAAGGTGGCAGAGCAGGCTGCAGAGAAGGAAACATTCTGCGCATCAGGTAACTCCATATCTCTAGATAAGAAAGTCGATGTTGAGTCTGACAAAGGACAATCCGAGTCCTCTGTTGACCACTTCTTTGAGGGAAATCTGGTTGAAAGAAAAAGGGATAGGTCTAACATCTTAGCTAGTGAAGAGGAAGAAATTGTTACGAATTTTCTGCTGGCTGCTGAATTGTTGAAGAAAGGGGTAAATATTGAGGGTTCTGGGGAAACATAGAGGAACCTGGTTCCTCCGTCCAACAGGAAAGAAATTCTTATGTGCTAGATAAGGTTTCAATATCAAACGAAGGATCAGGTTCCCATCATGTGCCTAAAATTACTGTACCTCTAGGAAAGATCTCTGCAAGTAGGGAATTATTTGTGTTCAATCTACCTGAGAAAGACAATGGTGAGGATTTAGAGAAGGGAAATTATGAGGATGAGCCTGTAAGTTTAAGGTTCAGATGAAATGAAAGGTCCTCTCAAAAGAAAGAAATGATTGCTGAAATATCTGAAACTAGACAGGGACCAATTACCAGGGGAAAAGTAAAAACACAAATGGAGATGATTTTGAAAAATAGCAAAAGAAAACTTTTTTTAAGAAAAGGGATAAACTAGTAAGAAAGACCAGAGGAATGGTGGATGAGGCTAAAGTTTCACAAATTAAAAAGACAGACTGTGTGAAAAATGTGAGAGTAGAGGAGGGAGAAGTAGATGAGAACGAAGTCACACTCTCGAGAAGAAATTTAATAAAGGGAAAACAGAGAGAAGTTGATTCAAGAAAGATAGTTGATGAGGAAACAGAGCCCAAGGAAGGGGATCCTGATGCTGAGAGTCAGAGCTCTCAGCAAAAGAAATGAACTCACTCACAAAATAAGAATTTTGTAGGTTATAGAGACGAACCTGATTCCTCATCCCAGCGACAAAAAGTGGAGTTAAAAGAGTTAGAAAGAAAGGAAATTCTGAAAACACAAAAGGTGTTGAAAGGTAGAGTCTTTAATCCAGAAATTACCTGTAGACCTGGAATGAAAGAGCTAATTGAAATAGTTGAATTCCAAAGATGGACACATCTGTTTAAACCCCCATTTCCAGTAGTCTTTAAGGATGAAGTAGTTGAATCCTGTGCCAAGTTGCTTATTACTGATAGCTCCCTATTTCTATTTATAAATGGAGTTGAATTCACACATTATTGGGGAGATTTTGCAAGTTCCAACTGATGGGTTAAATTCAGTCAAGATCAACACCGCATCAGCTCATTTCTTAAATATTATAGCTAAGCGAGAAGGATTCATAGATGGAGAAAGGGTCTTTATAAAGAAACTTAAGCCTGAATATCAGCTGCTCTTTGAATTGGTTAACAAAGTCATCTTGCCCCGTTCAGAAAGAATAACTATGGCTGCCATTCCTGATTGAAGCTTTAGCCAGCGTCACTCCTATCAGTATGCCTGCTCTTATGATCGAGCACATGATCAAAGTGGCTATAATCAGGGATGGTAAACATGGGCTACCATATGGTTTCCTTTTACCAGAATCTTTGAGCACTTCAAGATACAAGTTGGTAGAGGAACCTTGGGTACAAGAATGCATATATTCACTGTATGCACTTTAAAGGAGTGTGACTGCATACCAAAGAAGGGAGGTGTTAGAAGTAACTCTGTAATCTCTAATTTGATAGAGGCTCAAAAAAAGGCAAATAAAGAGATTGACAAGCTGGCATTGCTTCTAGCCCAAAGGGACACGGAAATTATTATTCTGAAAGCTGAGCTGCAATAGAGTGTACGACGAGAGAAGGGACCTAGTTCCTCGAGTGGGTTGAAGGAAGAAAATGAGAGGCTTAAAGTCGAAGTAGTTGCTCTTCAAAAGAAGGTGGATGAACTGACTCAGCAACTCGTTCATGATCATCGCGCTGCCAATGAGTTCATTGCAAGCTTCTCTCAAAGCTTTGAAGGGTATCCTTGTCCTCTCTTCCCCTGCTTTCCAATCCCTTCTCCCAACTCCCCTCATATTCCCATCTTTGACCTTCCTACCATTTTTTTGGGTTGCAGTGTTATGGGCACTCTTGTTTGTTTTTGAAACTATTTTATTATGTTGGAAGTACTATGTTTCTCTTTTGTGCTAATCAGACACGGGCATTGTTCTCTGTTTATGAAATATTATCTTGCCATGCTTATTTATTGATGCCTATGTTGTGTTGCCCCTGTAGCCTTGGGTTAATGTCACTAACTCTGTTTTTGCATGATGCCAAAAGGAGGAAAACTGCTGCTTGATTGCCAGATTGGTTTGTTGGGTTTGACCTTTTGTTGTTTTGCTTTGGCTCTACAAATGTTCATAACTGGAAGATGGATTTGCTTCTCAGGGCGAACAAGTGGGGAGTCTGGTCCTCAAGGGGAATATAACTATGTGTTTGTCATTATCGAAAAGGGGAAAATTGAAGGGTTACGATACTTTATCTTTTGATGATTTGACAAACTTCATTCGGATAATACTTTGTGTTATGATGTTTTGAAAATTACAAAAAAATGGGACATCTGGTCCTCAGGGGGAATACAGCTACGTTTTTGTAATCACCAAAAAGGGGAAAATTGATGAGTTATGATAACTTATGTTTTGATAATTTGACAAACCTAATTTGAGATGTACAATGTGTTATAATGCGTAAAAATAACAAGTCTCATTGGAGGGACCAGATGGGCTTATGTGCTCTCACTCATAACACTCTGCGGTGTGGTCAATCTTATTGCAGGAACCAGATGCATTCAGGTTCACCTAATAGGGAGAATGAAGAGATATAATACCTTGTGTTGTGATGATCTGACGTATCTCATTCAAGGAACTAGATGTGATAAGGTTCAACTGATGTCTTGGTTAATAGTATAATACATCACTTACTGATAGGATGACATATTCTTCTGAAGAACTAGGTGCAATTATCCACACCACACATGTTGCAGAATATGAGAATGCAGGGACTAGCTATGCTTTCAGAAGGACCAGATGGGATTAGGCCCCCTAGCTGTTCCTCGGTCAACTCTACAACTGTAAAAAGCTGTTGACAACGTACCATCGGACAATGCAAAGACACGGTTGTAGCATCAGAGAACAATGCAATGTCTCTTTCTTCTCAACACTTATCTCTCATATATAAACAACATGATGTAAGAGAAACCCTAACACTTTGCAAATCAAAAAATTCATATTTCTCAAAGTGCAAGCAACCGCCTGTTAAGGTGATCTCAAGAACAAAGCTCCAACAAACTGAAGGACCTGTTCCTTGCCACTGAATATATTTTGAGTTCTTAGGTTTGTTGGGTCTTTATTTTGTATTCTTAACTTGTATTCCTACACGCCTTTCAAGAAGTGTAATAGCAGGACAGATTTACAACCAATTGGAGTTCGTGTACTTGGCTAGCGTTAGTCAAGATTTTCTTGTGTTCTTGGCTAGAGTTAGTCTAGTTTTGCTCTTTGCAATAGAGTTATTGTAAGTGATGAGGGATTAAGAGTTTAATTCCTAGGTTACAATAGGTTGTAATATGAAGTTGCTCAGTTTAGTGAAGTTGGAAATCCTACTGGTGTAGGTCGTGATTTTTAATCCCTTGAGGAAGGAGTTTTTCACGTAAATATCTTGTGTTATTTCCCTTCGGTCTTTACTTAAGAGAACAGATAGAGAACCTGGTTCTCTACACTGTTTGGTAGACTCATATATTTTATCAAACAGTTTAAACTACTAATTGTAAATTTTTTGAAATTTAATAAATAATTTTGGAATAGAAATGTGAAATATGGGACGACCAAGGGCAAAACTGTCAATTTGCTCAATTATAACAGTGCTTCTATTTTGGTACACGTCTGACGAGTATGTTCAACACTCTGAGTCAAGGTTTCTTTTTTATATTTGTAGCAATAGGAATGGGACCCACATATTGTACCTTTTAAGTGTCCTCCATGGCGCACAAACACAGCTGTAAAATATGTGATAACTGATGCGAAATTGTGAATCCAAGAGATTCACTTTTTTGGTTTTTTCAACATTTTCTTTCAGTTTACAATTTTTTAACCAAGAATAGTGTCCAATAAATTCCATTTCATCTCTTAAAATAAACAAAATGTATTTTCTACCCCTAGATACTAAATGAATTGTTGCTACAAAACTAATTAGCTTTTACAATCCTAATGATACTAAATGAGGTGTCACCGCCAAAACAATTAACCTTTGCAGTTTTAAGTACAATATATTGATTAACAATTTTTCAAGAACTTTATTTATGTGATGGTGTGACTGTCTTAAATAGCAGTATATTTATATATGTCTGTTTTTTTAATTAATAATGAACTTTCACATATAATATTATTACTTCCAAAATAAAGTTTGTGTTAATGAAAGTGTGTATATATATTTATATACTAGTTATGTGAGGCGTCGCCCTACCGAATATAAAAGTAGATATTTTAACTAAAGAAATATAATTTGTGTTAGTACGAGTAAAAAACAACAACGACAACAACAACTATATACCCATTTGTAGTCGCATAAGTGGGTAGTTATATGAAAGCAAAATTTTCATTCCTCCTTTAATATTTTAACTTCCATTTTGATGAAATTATTTAATTCAAATCAAATTTGGAACTTAATTTGACATTATAACTTATGTATCCTAATTTTTTGAAGTTATTTAGTTCTAAATAAATAATCTATACATAGTTAATGAACTTTTAAGATAAATACATAATTTAACTTGTGCGACGGATGGAGCTGCTCTCTCTTGTCGAGGATTAGGGGTTCGAACATGGATATGGAAAAAATCTTTGGAGGAAGCGCTCCCCGAATAGGCGCGATACAGTGCGAATTATCTGGATTAATTGGGCTCAAATGCGGATATCGAGCACCAATCAGAAAATAAAAGAACGTGAAAAATGAGGTAGGAGGTTCGAAAGCTTTTGAAAAGTAGACTTTAAAAACAAAAACAAAAAAATTGACTTAAATAAATAAGATTAGGACCTAAAAGTAATTAATTAAAAAGTTTTTAAAAAATTTGAAAATTATTGTGAGAATTTACAAAAAGTCTAAAGGGTTCGATAAACTTTTGAAAAAGTAGACTTTAAAACAAAAAACAAAAAAATTGACTTAAATAAATAAGATTAGGACATAAAAGTAATTAATTAAAAAGTTTTTAAAAAATTGGGAAATTATTGTGAGGACTACAAAAGTCCTCACATTTGCTCTTATATAATATAGTAATATGTTTGTGTGTATGTATTCTAATTTTTTTATGTAAATAATGAAAATGCTCAGCATTGTCATTCTATTTTTTTAAAAAAAAAAAAACTTGTAATAATTAAATATTTCATAAACACAGTGAAATGAGACATAAATGCATGAATAAAATAAATTGATACATTTACTTTTAGCAAAAGAAACTTTTCAATGATGCCATTCCTTCGGAACCATCCGATGAAATGGAGTTGTACAAAAAGATTGGCATCGCTCTTATGCGAAGGTTGACCAAACAAATTCAGAAATGGTTCACGAACGCTAGGTGTTATAAAATTAGTCCATAAAAAAATAATAACTCATCCATTTAACACTAGGTCCATGACCACTAGGTTGTGGGCAACAAAACATTTGTGACAATACAGGGGTATATTTAACTCATCCATTTAAGTTTGGATGAGTTAATAACCCACCCATTTATTAATTCAAGCCTTTGACTTGTCAGTTTAGTATGACCAAAATGGCTGATATATAGTCTAAGTTGGCTTATGAAAAATTTCTCAAAATGTTTTTTAATAAAATATCTAATATTTGATGTGTTATACAATCATAATATATATGTGTAAAAAGAAAAAAAATTAAAAGGTACTTAAACAATTTTTTTTTTTTTAAAAAATCAATAGAGTTGGGTGGGTTGGAATATGACTATTTATTTAGCATATTACATTTCAGTTCAAGTAACTTTTGGACAAATCAGTAACTCAGTCTATTTTGACCCGTCCAAATTTAATTGAACCCACCCATTTAACACCCTTTATGAATTATGACATGTCGAAATGCTCACGTGATAACTTTAAAATAGAAAATAAAAGAAAGAATCAGTTAAAAAATACGTGTTAATTGTAATTCTAATCACAAGTGAATTTATCATCTTGATACAATTCTGCACGAAGGGTTGACAAAATCTTTCACATATACATAGACTATGAATCTGAAAGACTCTGATTTAAGCTACTTCCAATAATATTCGTTGTTAGATTCTACTCTTCTTGTTTTAAATTTATTATTATTTATAAATTATACAAAAAAATCATTTCCCAATCTGTCAATTCTTGACTAATACCATACAATACGAGAAATAGCAGCAAGTCTGTTCTCATTTTTAAAAGTTGATGTTTAAACAAGAAATCTTTATTTTTTCAAATATAATTAACTTTTAAATATCAAAATAAAATTAAAAAAATCAAATGTTGGGCCCGTATACGGGCCATCCCTTATCTATTGGATAGTAGAGGACCCAATATGGTTGACCATTTCAACGTTACTTTTCTGGGAAAATTCTTTATTCTATCAATTAGATGTTTTAGGATTTGAAAGAATATGATCTCAAGCAAGGCTGAAATTTATTGTACATTATCATTTTTTTTTTTTGTGCGTGTCTTTTCTGGTAGTGGACTAAATTGCTCTCTAGAATTACTACTATATAGAAGCATGGGTCTCAACCCATGCTTCGTCGTCCGTTTATTTTTAAAAAAAATAAAAAATGTGTGGTCCCCATATTAAACACCAACCAATATTAAAAAAAAAAAAGGTAAAAAAAGTAGAACCCGTCATCTCCAAACTCACAGGAAAAAAAAAAAAGTGAACCCCATATTAACAAAATCAAGCAATATAAAAAAAAAGTGAATCCCATATTAAAAAAATAAATAATATCCAAAAAAAAAGTACAGACTTTGTATTCTTAGCAAACACTAATATAATAAAGTTTTAGATACGAACCAAACTGTTATAATGTTATATTAATCGTGTTTTGAACATAGATATATATATATATATATGATCTGCGTAAAAATAGTCTGTTAATAATGTAAAAGGGTGGGCCCTATACTTAAACAACACCAAGCAATATAAAAAATAAAAATAAAAAAAGAAGAAACTATATAAAGCATGGGTCTTCGTGATAAAATTGTCCCTTAAAAAAAAAGGGGTGCGGGCCCTATCTTAAATAAAAAAAAAAAAAGTGAACCCATATTAAAAAAAATAATGTTAAAAAAAAAAAAAGTGGAGGCTTTTGTATTCGTAGTAAAGAAACACTAATATAATAAAGTTTTAGATACGGAATACAAACTACAATATTATATTAATCGTGTTTTGAACATAGTATATATATATATATATATATATATATATATATATATATATATATATATATATATATATATATATATATATGATCCGCATAAAAATAGTGCAAACTAATAATGTCAAAAAAAAAATGCACCCCATATTAAAAAATCAAACAATATTCATGTAATTTTCAAAGTATCTCATTAAGTTAATAATGATGGATTCATTGCACACGTGCGTATCAACCCATTAGTGGGAGCAAATGAAATTCTTTTCTTGAAAAGGTTAAGTAGTCAAACTATACAATTTTTTAATATTTTTTTATATTAGCCTCGAGATCTAATCTAGATATTAAACTCGTTGTATTTGCTTTATTCCGCCATGTCATTTATTTGTTATGTTTACTAAAATAAATATACTTAAAATATTTATATTTTAAAATAAGATAGAATTTAATTACTTTTTATTTTTATTCTTACTCTAATAAATGTGAAAAGAGATTAATGTCGTAAAAAAAAATATCAAATGGAGATCAAATAATGAATAAGGTAAATTTGTCAAATTATAATTCTAATCGACGTTTTCTTAAAAGACTAATACAAAAGACAACATGACAAGTAAAATGAGCCAAACCGAGAATATTTACAAAAAATTAAAAAATAGTATTTCTTCGTTTAAATAGAAAATCAATTTCTACTTTGTTTCGTTTTAAACATGTAAAATTAATTTAATAATTTGAATTAGAATTATCCAAATCAAAATTTGATAAAAAATAATAAGTATTTTACACCTTTAAATTAATCGAATTAAAATTGAAAGTATCAATCGATGCTTAAATATTGCTATTGTTTTATCTCAAAAGAGGAAAATAGTTTCCTTTTAAACAAATCTTCTCTTTTAAAAAATATTAATAAATTTGCCGATTTTGTATTCGTAGCAACATTAATATAATAAAGTTTTAGATACGAAGACAAACTACAATGTTATATTAATCGTGTTTTGAACATATATATATATATATATATATATATATATATATATATATATATATATATATATATATATATATATATATATATATATATATATATATAATACGACTATAATTAAAAACAACTACAAGTGTTGGCACTATAATGTCTGTAATACGGCTTGGCATACGCGGTCTAGTAAGGATATAGACACTTCAATAATCTTCATGACATAACTGGTTTAGTTGGCCATTTAATGGTCTGTTGGTTACATTTCTCATACATTCAAGAAACTTCTAGCTGCTACGTCTCTATAGAGGCTGATGTAGTATTGTGGTATCCGCTTCGTTTAGACCTAATACTCTTAACGGAAAAAGCTCAAATGCTAATGAATTATTAGAAATGACTCATTTATGTCACTCGTCAATAGTTTGGTTCATTTATGTCATCGACGTTAATAAAATGACTCATTTATGTTATTTTTCATTAACGCCCGTTTTATAATACTACATATGACACGTGACCTCCAATTAGAGATCTACATCATTTATTTAAATCAACACAAATTAAATCAAAAACTGACCCAGACACCGGACCCCCCAATTAAAATAACCCATTAAAAACCTCAGAGCAGCGACAGTAGCCGCCATTGTCTCTTTCGATTTCCGAAATACAAATTGGAGAAAGGAGATTGAATTGTATAGTAATAAAAGTTCTATGTAAGCAAACAACGTTAATGGCACTAACTTCAATAACCCAAGTCGACAATCACATGGGTCCTTTGTATTTTAAAACAAAACGAGAAAGTTTTTCCCCGAAATTAAAACTAGTATTTGGTACCGTCAGACCCAACTTTTCGTTGATTTTATCTTCCTGGTTATTTTCTTTCTAATTATCACTGAAGCAATATAGTTCGAGATCAACTTATTTGAAAATGAGATATAATTACTAAACAATCTAACCAACAAATAATAAAAGCAGATTACCAAAGCTATGTGTTGAGACTTGAGGAATTTGGGGGTGAAGGCTATTGTGTTTTGTGGAATTTGGGTGGGTCGGATTTTAGTTTAATTTAGGATTTAATTTTTGCTAGTTTAATTAAATGACGTGGACATCTAATTGGAGGCCACATGTCATATCTGGTATTGTAAAATCTGCATTAATGAAAAATGGTATGGATGAGCCATTTTGGTAAACATGATAGCATACATGAGCCAAACTATTGACGAGTGGCATAAATGAGTCATTTCCGATAGTTCGATGGCATATTTGAGCCTTTTCCGTACTCTTATGAGTTTCGTTTCGATTTATTTAAACTACGAGATGAAATACAATTTGGACGCAATTTGAATTTCTTAAGTTGTATTTTTTCTTATAGACATAAAACCCCCCACAAGTTGTGAAAACTATCAAAACTTTCCCAATTCTTATACAATCTTACCAAATGAGCAAGTCATAGTTCATAACAAAATTAATACGCTACTAGAAGGCCTTTCTAAAAATACAACATCAATTGACCAAACTTTAGTTCAATGAAAAGGAAAATTTAATATGAATAGTAATGTAACTAATCTTTATTATAATCCTCGTATATGGTACGAACATAAATGACGGTTGGTAGAAGTTAATGAGGTTGGTAAATGGTTGGTGAGAGTAATTGTTAAAAATATCTACCAATTATGGGTCTCTTTTTACAGATATAAACTTATGGGTCAAGTTTAACATTTAAAAATTTTGAAATCCCAAATCATGCCTTTTTGGATGATTTGGAATTTCATCTCATGAGATGAAATTGCAATCCAAACACTGATTCATCTCATGACTTGAAATCATGAGATGAAATCGCATGTCCAAACGCCACTTAATACAGTGCAAAATTAACGCATACAAATCTATACAATTACATTTCCACCGTCTCAATTCATGTGATACCGTTTGAATTTCGAGAGTCAAACAAGTCTTTTTTTACCGCAATTTTCATATCCTTTTTAGATATTTAAATTGTCAATTACTGTGAATAGTACTTTTTGCGTATTTTTAAAAATGTAAATTTTATTTCAAAAACCTAAAGATTACATGTCTGAATTTATGGTCAAATTTAAAACGTTTGACTCTCGAAATCCGAATTTTGTCACATAAATTGAGACAGAGGAAGTAATGAATAGTAGTCGGAACTCATTATTTTTAAAATAGGAAAAAAACTCAAATATACCATCGAACTATCCGAAATGGCTCATGCGTGTCACTCGTTAATAGTTGGGTTTATTTATGTCATCACCGTGACACATTTGGTTCATTCGTGCCACTAACCACTAACGGCGCCCTACTACTACCAGATTTTGCCACGTGGCATTATCTAAACCCTTCATTACTTATCAATCTCCACTTATTTTTATGAGTGGCATATGTGAGTCATTTTGTTAAGTTTAGTGGCATATTTGAGTCTTTTTGCAATCCTTATAATACATGACTCTCTTGGGTAATAATACTAACTTATCTTATTTTTCTTTTTATCATTGATGCATGACATTCAACCTTTTAGAATCATATTCCTATATAAAACCTCCATATTTTCTAATTTTATATAATAAGCTTATAATTTTAAGTAACAAAACTTTCCCTTATACTAATAACATTACTATTTTACATGGAAAAACTATACTCTCTTGTTTAATTGGTTTATGAATCTAATCTTATTCTACATCATTCACAATTTTTAAGTACTTTATGGCTCTTTAAAAAGATTTAAGAAACGTATAAAATTTGTTTAAGAAAAAAAGAAAAGAAAAAAGAGACGATTTTGAAAGAAAATACGCTAATAATGTGTAGCTAGGTGAACAAGTACATATAAGTGTGTGAATTAAGAGTATATATGTTTTTACAAGGTAAATTTAGGCATTATAAGGGATTAGGAAAAGGCTCAAATATGCCACTGCACAAATAATAATTTTTAAAATTTTATAATGGACTCATACACAATTTGACACTCGACTTGCATGCTTTTGTAAAGTCGACCCTCATACATAGAATTCTCTCAACAGAAATACCTCTACTTGATAAAAATGTATTTAACTAACACTTCTGACAGAAAGTATTCCTCAATTGTGATGATTAAAATAATAACACTTATAAGAGCCTGTTTGGCTGCAAAGAATTGCTTATTCAGAGAAGAACTTTTGTTAAAATAGCTTTTCAGAAATGCATTTTTGGAAAAAATAATTTGTGTTTGGATGAGAAGTGTTTTCTTCCTGTAATTGACAAGTAAGTTTCTTCACGCTTTAATTTCTTGACATTTGTAAATTCGCCGGGAAAATTCTAACTGATTAGAGCCAGTAACGTAACTTCAATAGTATATATATGTTGTATGGGTACCTGCTGTATGTATAAGCATATATAGAAATGAAAAAAGGATTAGAAGAAAAACTCAAGCTTACAAGCTATGACAAGATATTGTTGGAAGCACCACATGCCCTTAGTCATTAATGCTGAAAACCACTAACCATAAACCACCACATTTAACCATTAATACGCAGTACCAATTCAATGTTGATCACATGGATATATTGACAACCGAGGGTAACAATTTAATAGGCACTAGTTTAGTGATGAAGCCACCAGTTTAATTAATGATGATAGGCTTTTTTTAGCAGTAATAGAAAAATTCCGTGAATTCAGAAGTGACTGGACAATGAAGGATCAACACAATTCAGTGTAGTTGGTGATGGATACATAAATAATATCGCTAAAATGGGAGATTCGGCTATATGCTGCAATTATTTTGGACTACAGTTATTAAGTCTACTATTTGACCTAAAATATGTCAATGGAGTATGTGTCAAGTTCCCTACTTTTTTGTAGTCCAATAGTGGTATTGTTTTTGGGAGGGAGGGGTGGGTGCGTGGGCGGGGGGGTGTGGATCCAAAAATAGACCAGCTTAATTTGTCAAAACCCAATCTTGAAATTCAACAAAACTCGAATCTTAAGCTTTTTAATAACTTTTTAAGTGAGTGTGATACGGATTTGTTGGAAACACCTAGTCGAAGTTATATTCAAAACCTGAGAAAAATTGGAGGTGATTTTGGTGAACACAATTGTTTTTGTTACCTCAACTAATTCGACTTGCAAAACATAGATTTATTTCCTAAGAATTCTAAGCATCACCAAATAACTTTTGAGTCTATCCTAATACATTGTATCTAGACTTTCTTGCATTCTAACTTCTAGTCATTTACCTATTTGTATTTTTCTGTTTCTCACCCCAAAAAAACGTACAACTACACAATTAAGTTCACGTAGGAATTAAATTAGTTATAGGAGCAGTGTTCCACTTATAAGGGCAAAAGATAAATATCAAAATGGAACGGTGGAAGCATTGAAAGTAGACAAATAAGGTTTAAAGTTAATACCTCTTTTAATATTCTTGAATTTCTGCAATTGGTGGTGGAAGCTGAATAGGAGCAACAATTAAAGTTTAGAGCCTCTTATCATCCGGTTAAGTATAGTAGAATTATTCATTTAATTTTTTTTTTTTGAGGAAGGATATTTTTGTAATCTAACTTTTAACTTGAGCTTCCACTTTTAGTATAACTAGTTTTCGCACGTGTATCCCCAATTATTTAATAAATAACAACATAAAATTATTGAAACATGTGTTGAGTAACAAAAACTAACAAAAACGTAATTGAGATTGTGTTGTCACGTTTTATTTACCAAGCTTACTAATTAAATTTTTTAAGAAGTAACAACTTGTTTCCGGTAAAAAGAAAATGAAAGGTATATCAATACACAATTATATAAAGTAAAAGACTAAATTACAAGTACAATTTTTTAATGAAAAAAGTAAAACACTATATGCTAGGTAAATGAGATAGTGTAAACTTCCAATGTCTATGATATATAAAGATCTTTTTCTCAAAACTAATATTGTGCGAGAAAAGGCCATAAATAGTCCCTTATTTATGAGAGTAGGTCTAAAATGATCCCTTAACTATATACTTACCGGTTTTAGTCCTTTAACTATCCAAAAACTTATCAAATTTGATCTCCATCTATTTTTTTATACAAACAGCGTACAAACTCATAAACCTTCGTGAGATTAATCGTTAAACCATTCCTCGACCTATATATTCTCTCTCTCTCCCTCGCTTCTTTTTTGTCAAGCTCCTCTTGTTAAAAAAAAAAAAAAAAAAAAAACCGGACTTGCCTTCCTTATGTTCCATAGGAACTTGGAGTCAAACCCGGGTATGTTCCTTGGCATTAAAGGGGTTTACCACTAGACCACTGATATTTTTTGTTCATATACTTACATTGATTTAATTTATACTGTTTTTTCGCTCTAAAAACCGACGGACTCCGTCTCCATCGGTTTTTTTATAAAAAAAATAAAAATAAAAAACTGACGGACTCCATCGGTTTATTTTAGAAAATAATATAACAAATAATTATATTTTTTCGTGCATTTTTGTGCAAAAAATAATCGACGCAGTCCGTCGATTTTCTTAAAAAAAAAAAAAAAAAAGATTTAAAAAATTATTGAAAAATCGACAAAACTCGTCTTATTTTCCGTTAGTTTTTTCCATCGGTTTTTACCGCTTTTTAATAGTGTTTGAGAAGAATGGTTATAGAAATTTTTGCCCGAGTTTGTCTTTCGAATTTTAGAGACTCTAGAGCGACATTTAAGGTTGCAGAACGTTTTTTTAAAAAAAAAAAAACAAGAGGAACTTGAGGAAAAAGAAGCAGAGAGAGAAATATAGGTCCGATAATCGTTTAATGATTAATCTCATGAAGGTTTATGAGTTTGTACGCTGTTTGTATAAAAAAATAGACGGAGACCAAATTTAATAAGTTTTTGGATAGTTAAAAGACTAAAATCGGTGAAAAGATATGTTAAGCGACCATTTGCACTCCACTTTACAGATAAGGGACTATTTATGGCCTTTTCTCAATATTGTGCTGGACTTCTTAAGCTCTAGCAAGAAAAATAAAAAATATGTGCCTTGAGCATCTTCTTCAACTGTAGAACTAACGCTCCCCTGCACTAAAAAGAAAATCCTTTGAGAAATCCTGAAAAAAATCCAGTAGCTTGTTTCAATAGCTAATCTTAACTTTGACGTGGAGAAATAATGGATTAGTATTTGAAAATCTGGATGAAGCTTTAGATCCCATATGAATGGAGAGGGAGACTCGAGAGAAATGGAAACTCTTTCTTGGTTTTATATAGTACCTTCATGGTTAGCGTCTCTTTGGCTTCTTTTCACACATTTATCAACGGCAATAATCTACATTTAACTATGGGATTCAATGCATTGAAATATGCAACTCTTTGTATTCTAGCAACGTAGAAGGTTGTGATGCTACTAAATTTTGGTTGATGTTACTGTTCATCTCTTTTGTCTATTAGCGTATTTATTATGGAACGTTTTCTGTATTAGCAGTATTTACACTCTACCTAGACATTAATACAAAGTATACCAAATGCATAAGCATTATATGTGTGATATATTCGAGAGACTTTATGGTGGCTGATTCAGCGTACAATACTCAAAAAATATCTTATGAAGCACAACAAATAGACTAATAGCTATATTAATTAAGTTGATTGGTTAGTTTGATAAATTCTTGGCACCGGTTTACTTGCCCAAAATAATTAGCAAATGGAGAAAAGCACTTCAATTTCTAGAGGAAAGATGAAAGATAGAATTAATTAGTATAATTAAGGGAATTTACAATGCCATAATTAAAGTGCAGTTGTTGTACCTCTAAATCTGCCTTTATGTAATTAAAATATTATTATTTAATTAGCTATTAAATTAAATTTTGATTTAGTGTAAGGGCAAAATGGTAATCTAACTTTAATGGTAGGAGTTTCCTACTTTTAGTATAATATATATATGATGATATGATATGATAAATGGTAAACGAATATTGCAGATAATTCGTTTACCATTAAAGAGAGATAAATTTTGAAAATGTTTAACTTGTAAAACTTTAGTAGTCGGTAGAAATCACAGTTCAATAAGGAGAAGGGCAAAGCGTTTGGGTTCGCAATAACAGTACGGGGAAAGGAACTCCACCAAATTTTCGAGTCCGCGACTTTTGTAGCACAAAAAACAAAAAATTGAACCAAACTAGCACAAAAAAAAAAAAAAAAAACATTAGTAGGTTTCACGCACTAAATTACTGCGTGAAAGGACCAAACTGCAAAAATGTAACTTGGGCCTTTCACGGACGAATTTAGTGCATGAATGGGGTCAACAAAACAGTCGACCCCTCCTTCCACCCCACCACCATTACCGCCGTTTCAGTGGTCCCCAACCCCCTCAAAACACTATTTTCGTGTTGTTTTTCAATCCAAAACTCAATATTCTTGGTATATTGAAGTGTAGGAACAAGTTTCTAAAGTTGGATTTCGGAATAGACAGTAGAACACATTTCAAAAACTCAAAAAAAGCTTCAATCTAGGTATTTCACTACGAATTTTCTATTACATTGTTAAATATATTATTACCCTAACCATGGTCATTATGTAACTGTGGTGGATTTCTCGTTTTGTGCGTTTTTGGGCAGTCCGTATGCACTGTTGGGACTGCCCATTTTTTCATTTTTTTTATTTTTTTTATTTGTTTATCTATTGTTAATTAGTTAATTATTTATTGCTTGTTTATTTAGTATTTGTTAATTGTTCGATTAGCGACTTAAGTATTTATTAATTGTTAGACTAGCTATTTCAATTGTTAGACCTGCTAATTATTTATTTAGTTTTTGTTAAGCCAATTGTTTATTTGTTAATAATTTCTTAATTGTTTCATTAGTTAATTAATTGTTTATTTGTTAAATATACGATAATAATTTATTAATTTTTTGATTAGTTACTTAATTGTTTATTTATTAAATATATGATAATAACTTGTTAATTATTTGATTAGTTAGTTAATTGTTTATTTATTAATTATTTATACTAATTGTATGCTAACTAATTGTTAATTATTTGACTTATCTTTATATTTTAGGATTGAAAACCCTTAGTTTAGGATTCATAACCCGTAGCTTAGGATTGAAAACCCTTAATATAATTTTCTATAAAAGATTACATAACTAATATTACTTGTTAATGATTTATTTAAAATACGTAAAACAGATGGGTCACCACAATCCTTAATAAAATTTTCGATAAAAGATTACATAATTAATATTACTTGTTAATGATTGATTTAAAATACGTAAAACAGATAGGTCACCGCAATCCTTAATAAAATTTTCGATAAAAGATTACATAACTAATATTACTTGTTAATGATTGATTTAAAATACATAAAACAGATGGATCACCACAATCCTTAATAAAATTTTCGATAAAAGATTACATAACTAATACTACTTGTTAATAATTGATTTAAAATGCGTAAAAACGGATGGACCACCCTCTTGATCCGGGCCCTTCGACCGAGAGTTACCGTATCTTCGGCCCCGAGCATAGGTCGCAACATATATGGACATCCGACCGTGTACCGAGTCTCCGGTCCGTACCCGGTTAGGGGACTCAGCATGGGAGATCTTAGCTGCTCGCTCCCCACATCCTCGTGTCCTGGATATACTACGTCGGGGCGCTATCTACCGGTGTGTCGAAGTTGGTCGGGTACAGCACGATAGGTCGCTAGTGACGGCATTGATTGAGAGGTGGCGACCGGAGACGCACACATTTCATCTCCGCACTGGTGAGGCTACCATACCCTTCAGGATGTGGAGGTCATTTATGGGCTACGGCTGTGTCGATGGACGCCCATTGTATATTGCGGGGCCTCCGTGCCGCCGCCCACCGGGATGAGTTGACTAGGCTCACCGGTTTCACCGCTCTGGATGGTCATATTTTCGGCCAGAGTCGGCTTTTGTTGTCGGCCCTTTACGCTCACTTGCGCCTCACAGACATGCAGCATCCGATTGGAGAGGACACGCCTCAGGCTGATGTTGACCGACGTGCGCGTCTATACCTACTCATCATATTCGGGGCCAGATATAGGTGTGGACTAGGTTGAGACCTTTTCAGCCCATACCAGCTCACCCTCCCGCTGACTATCTTGCTCAAGTGTTACTTAAAGACATTGCCGAAACGCCAAGGTAACTTATCCTACCTAGTACATTATATGTCTTATATCAATTGAAAGATCATTACTAAATGTTGTTTGTTTAAACTTGTGCGGTGTTCCCATTAAAAATTGTATTCGAAACGTTCAAACCGTATATAGTAAAACTATAAGCAACAGAAAAGGATTTCTCGGGCGTAGACGCGCTTTTGAGATGGTCTTTGGAAATTGGCATACTTCTTTTCTATCGCTGCCAAGGTATATGGCAGCTCTATAACATTTTAATCATGGCACTGTTGTAGAGTGGCGGTTTATAGAGGGTAAAATCTTCAACTTCATATTTTGGACATTCAAACCATGCATTGATGGTTTTGCTCACTGCCGACCAGTGATATCCATAGATGGTACGCATGTATATGGTGCCTACGACATCAAGCTCCTAATTGAAATAGGAATGGATGCCAATGGGTCAATATTTCCTCTTGCTTTAGCAATTTCTGCTAACGAGAGCAACGACACATGGGGGATCTTTTTGACCCATTTGAAAATTCATGTTATTAAGGATCGTACGCAAGATACGCGTGCACGCCTGATCGTCATAAAGGCATATTGCACAATATGGATAATTTACCGGGGTGGCAGCCTCCTTTTGTTTACCATCGCTATTGTTTAAGGCACTTGAAGGCAAATTTGCAATCAAAGTTTCACAATGGCACTCTAAACAAATTGATGTGAGGGTCACACAGAGCATCAACAACGAAACGGGTCTAAAAATGGATCCGATCGGGGGCAGTGAGTGAACCCAAGATACGTTTGGTTGATGAAGCTCGAAGTTGAAAAATGGACGCTTCACGCTCGATGGAGGCAAAATACGGGGCATGCTCACAATAAACGGCTCGGTAGTCTTTCAATGGCTTGCCGAAATCGCTCGAGGGGACTACTCGTCACCGCAATGGTGAGAATGACTATCAAGCAGGTTGTGGAGCGATTTGTGGTTGGGACAAGGCGAGCCGAGCGATATTAGCCGACGCTCGGGACATGGATGCCAAAGCCCTTCAAAAAAATATGGAGCATTATAGAAAAAAATGTGAGCATCACCAAATGACCGAGTATGACCCAATTCAACATGTGTATGAAGTTAGGACGGGTTATTACAACGGTAAGGGTGGAAACGTGCATACCGTTTATAAGGCAACAAGAACATGCACTTGTGGTAAGTGGCAAACGTACCACATGTCGTGTTCTCATGCTGTCAAGTGCTTCGAGAGAATGAGAAAAACGGTAACAAATTATGTGGCGGGGAATACAAGGTCCACAATACCTTAGAGCATATTCAGCCAATTCCACCCACTTGGTAATGAAGCTTATTGGCTAAACGAGCCGTTTTCAATGGTTGCTAACAAGGATTACATCAGGAAATTGGGCATTAACTCACGGAGTCATAGACCCAATCAAATGGATGTTAGTGAAAGAACTTACTCTCGCAAGTGCTCTACATGTAAGCAATATGGCCATGACAAGCGTTCGTGTGGGTGATGTGGCGTGATTTTACGCCACAATCGACGCTTTTTAGCTATAAGTTCTACTTGTTTTTAAGCGAGTCTAAGTGATTTTACGTGTTTTCTAGTGTTTTTCGGAAAAGGAGCAGCATTTGACTTGATCACGGGAAGTGCAACACCGTGTCGTAAATGCGGTTTACGGACCGTATTCCACAATACGGCCGTATTCCATGGTCGTGTTAAAGAATAAGAGAACCGAAACTCAAGTTGAAAAGCCGATGATTTACGAGCTCATTTTACGGACCGTATTTCGTTTACGGTCCGTATTCCATCTCGTATTTAACCGGTCAACGGTGGTAAAGTCCACTCTTTGAAAGCCGAAAGACGACGAGAGGTTTACG